>NC_134360.1:231615563-231950563 GCF_048569485.1 Anomaloglossus baeobatrachus | reverse complement strand
GTGTAGGGGTAATGGGGGGTGCATTGTATTGTGTGTGCGTGTGTGTGTAGGGGTGATGGGGGGTGCATTGTAGTGTGTGTGTGTGTGTATGTGTGTGTGTGTGTGTGTCAGAGATGTGTGTGTATATATGAATTAGAGCAGTCTGTGGGCCCCCCCCCCCCAGAACTATATGGGTTCCCCAGAGCGCTGTGTCACCCATCGCAGTGATGAGTACACCACCAGAGCTGTTTGCCACTCCAGTAACGTCTATGCCCCCTGCCCCTCCTGTAATGTATATATCGTAGCCCCCTGCCCCTCCTGTGATGTATATACAGCAGTGCTGTCAGTGTGCAGTCATGTGTGTTAGTGACAGCCATCGTGAAACAGCCACATGTCCTGAAGGAGCTAGACGGAAACAAGCGGGAGAGGTAAGTGAGGCTGCTAGCGACTTTCCCATATTAATACCTGTAAGGGCTCATGCGCACGTAACTGCTGAATATTCTGCAGCGATTTGACAGCACATGTGCGCGTCAAATCGCTGCAGAAACACTGCATAATGGATGCAGTTTTTCTGTACAAAAAAAGCCGATTTCATGCGCTCTGGCAGCTGCCCCCGCCATAGAGTGGGAGCTGCATCCATAGCGCACGGAATAATTGACATGCTCATTTTATGAACGCACGGATTTGGGTCAACATTTTAGCACCCAAATCGCTGCGTTCATAAAAGCAATGGGTGCACGTATCATGCACAATCTACATAGATTGTGCTGGGGATGCAGGACGCATGCATTTACACTGCAGTGCTATATGTAGCGTAAATGCATGTAATTACGCAACGTGCGCACGAGCCCTAATGCGTCTGTGTCTGCATGTGTGTCAGTGTATATGACTGTGCATATATTTGTCTGTTTATATGTATTTTTGTGAATTTGTCTTCAAATATGTATATACGCATGCCTGTATGTGTGTGTGCGTGTCTGTGTGTGGATGGGGCCCACTGAGACTCACCCGGAGGCCACAAAACCCTGGAGCCGGCCCTGGCTGCCTTAACATTGGGATCAATAAAAAATATGTGACAAAAGCGGGCTTTACACGCTACAATATATCTAACGATGTGTCGGCTGGGTCACGTAAGTGACGCATATCCGGCATCGTTAGTGATATTGTAGTGTGTGACAGCTACGTGCGACCCTGATTGTGCGTTAAAACGTTGATTGCATACACGTCGTTCATTTTCTAAAAATTGAACGTCTCTTTGTTCATCGTTCTTGAGGCAGCACACATCGCTCCATGTGACACCCCGGGAACGATGAACTGCAGCTTACCTGCGTCCCGCCGGCAATGCGGAAGGAAGGAGGTGGGCGGGATGTTTACGTCCCGCTCATCTCCGCCCCTCCGCTTCTATTGGCCGGCCGCTGTGTGACGTCCCTTTCACTTCAGGAAGTGGATGTTCGCCGCCCACAGCGAGGTCATTTGGAAGGTAAGTACGTGTGATGGGGGTTAATCGTTTGTGCGACACGGGCAACAAATTGCCTGTTCCGCACATACGATGGGGGCGTGTGCGATCGCATACGAGATCGAAATGTGTAAAGCAGCCTTAACTCTACTTTCTGTGTGTAAGTGGACAGCTGTGAGTGATCCTGGACTGTGTGTGTATTGTAGTACTGTAAATCTGAATGTGGCAGAACAGGATAAGATAAATGTTCATTGGATTTATATCTAAATGCTACGGTTCGTGCTCTACTGTTATGGCTAAAAATGTTAACGTTATGGGGCCCCCACCAGATTTTCTGCCCAGGGGCCCCCACCAACCTTAATCTGGCCCTGCTTGTACACTGTGTTACTAGATGGTTTTGCACAGATTCAACCTAATACCAGTCATGTATTAGATAGTTGTCTTTATTAAACAGCTCAATAGAGAATGCAGATTTTTGGATTTGCACAAGGAATGTGATATGAGCAAAATGCCTGTGATATGGGCAAATCTCATTCACATGCTGCAAAACATTTTTTTATTATTAACACGTATTATTCATTGTTTTAAAGCGAAGTATAAAAATCTACAAATTTAGTACTACCATATTGTAATGACCTGTTGCAGAAAGAAAATATATTAATTATTCCCAATGGTACACAGCATAAGAAAAAATAATTGACAGTTGATATTTTAGTTGTGTAACCCACTCACCAAAAAAAGCATAAAATAAGTTAATAACCAATATGTTGATACGTTTGTTATTGCTCTCTAAATGCAGCAACACATAAAATATATTTTTCCATAAAACATGTTGTTATTGTGCAAAAGTGCTAAAAATCTAAATATATGCTATCCATTTATTACCAATTTGGAATGCAGGAAAGGTTATTTTGATCGCACTCTAAGGCCCCCTTCACACGTATGTGCCTCCGGTACGTATTTGGCAGTTTTCTCACATACCGGAGACACGTACACACGTGGACCTATGTATTCCTAATGTTTTGGACACAGGTAAGTATTTTTGAACGGAACGTGTGTCCGTTCTGTACTTACGTGTGTCCGTGTGTTTCTCACGCCAACATGTCAGTTTTCTCTCCGGCATCACGGGTGTCACACGGAACGCAAACGTGTCACACGTAACACACACAGACCACACGGATGTGTTCCGTGTGACACGCACCGGAGAGAAGACATGTGTCTGCAAGAAAAAAAAACAAAACATTACTCACCTTCTCCAGCCCTCCTGTCTCTGCCGCTGCTGTCACTTGCTGCCGACTGCTGCTCATTATGCTCATTGCATATTCACTTCACTGCGGCCGGAAGCAGCAGCAGCGGGGAGTCGGCAGGACCGGAGACCGAAGTTCAGCACCACGGACAGCCACGCCAGGGACAGGTGAGCAGAAAGTTCCCGTTCTCCGTGTCTTATCATGGATAACACACGAAGAACACATGTAGCCCATAAACACGGGTCACACAGGGCAAAACGCACCTCTGACACGTCCGTGAAAAATGTGCGTGGTTTTTCATGCATGTGTGATTCTAGCCCATACAGTGCAATGTAAGATTAAGGCTGTATGCGCACGTTGCGTCGTGTCCCTGCAGAAATTTCTGCAGGGATTTGACAGCACATGTGCGCGTCAAATCGCTGCAGAAACACTGCATAATGAATGCAATGTTTCTGCAGAAAAAAAGCCGATTTCATGCGCTATGGCTGCAGCTTGTCCCATAGACAGAGCGGGAGCTGCATCCAAAGCACACGGAAGAAGTGACATGTCACTTCTTAGAATGCAGCTATTTGGAACAAAATTTTGGCATCCAAATCACTGCGCTCTCAAACGCAACGTGCGCACGTCTCATGCACAATCTTCATAGATTGTGCAGGGGACGCAGGTCGCATGCATTTACGCTGCGGTGCAATACGCAGCGTAAATGCATGAAATTCGGCAAGGTGCGCATGAGCCCTTAGGCCTCATTCAGACGTCCATGTTGCATGTACATGTTGTATCTGTTTCTTTAATGGATACCACACGTACCCATGGTAATCTATTGTGCTATTCGCATGTTCATTTTTTCGGGTATCACGGATGAAAACGGCCAACACAAGTCTGTGGGTTAGTGAAAAAAAACCGAATAGTGCACAGATGGCATGAGTGTACAGTGTATGTACGTATTTAACATTGTAAAATATAGGAGCAGCTTTGGAATTTATTTTTTTATCAATGTGTATAAAATACTAATGACACATTGATGATAAGAACAGACACAGGGATGACACGCTGATCCAAAACACTGATGACCCACGGACGATAAGAATGGACAAAGGGATGACGCACTGATCCAAAACACTGATGACACTGATTTGTTACATGTACGTGTTTGAATACAGATGTGTGAATGAGGCCTAAAGTGGTTCTCCACTTTGTGCTCCGGTGCAGTGTACTGTATTTGGAAAAGCTCATTAAAGGGGTATTCCTATTATATAAAGTAATAGTATATCACCTGGACAAGCCATCACTGATTGGTGGGAGCCTAATTTCTTGGACACCCACTAATCCTGGAAGAAAAGGGGCTGCGGCACTGATTTTGTACTGTTCCGATCGGACACTTCAAACAGCGCTCCTGGGCCTCCAGCTGTGGAAAAAGAGGGAAAAACCAGCTCACCTGCAGACATGCACGGATCAGAAAACCCCAAGAGAACAAAGAAAAAAGGAATAGGATCCAGCACTGAAAATTAACTAATTTAATCCATATTAAAAATACAAACTGTGAACATGGAGGAGATAGACAAAAAAAAACACCGAAACGCGTAAACCAGGAATTAGGTGTGGTTTTTTTTGTCTGTTTTCTCCATGTTCACAGTTTGCATTTTTAAAATGGATTAAATTAGTTCATTTTCAATGCTGGATCCTATTCCTTTTTTGTGGACCTCCAACTGTGCCAAGAATCAGTACTAAGTCAGTGCACCATCCCCTTTATTTTCACTATCAGTGGGGGTTTCAGAGGTCAGGTAGCCACCAATTGGCTAATGATATCTTGGCGACGTGCCATCACTTTCTAAGGTCAGGATCATATTGCATTTTGGTCTTCCACTAGTGGCCATTTTGCTATAATGAGGCAGCCTGTGATGTTAGCTGTTTTGATGAGGATTTTTCCCCATTGATCATCACAAGTATGTTTCAAGTCATATATCATGCTTGTTGTCCTAAATGATGTGTAAATCTGTGTAATCTGCATACACACACAATGCTGAAGTCGTTTTCTCATTTTCCTTGTCTCATTGTACATGCTTCAATTATGCTGCCTCATCTTGCAATTAAGATATCATCTGCGCCGAGTTAATTCATTAGCTGATGTTTCGCTACATCTGGTTTTACGCCATCAAAATGTTACATAGTAATAAGTGAAAATGTTCTATCAATTGGTTGTGTTTTAAATGGTCTGACATGGCTTTACAATGAGATACATTTGATATGTTCTAAATATAAGGCTATGTGCGCACGTTGCGTAAATACATGCAGTTACGCTGCGCTTTGTAGCGCAGCGTAACTGCATGCGTCCTGCGTCCCCTGCACAGTCTATGGAGATTGTGCAGGGGCCGTGCGCACGTGGCGTTTTAGAGCGCAGCGCTTCGGCTGTTGCCGAAGCGCTGCGTAAAAAGAAGTGACATGTCACTTCTTCCGTGCGCTTTGCCGGCAGCTCCTGCTCTGTCTATGGGAGGAGCTGCAGGCAGAGCGCATGGAATCGGCTTCACTACGGACATTTCTGCAGCGATTTAAAGCGCACATGTGCTCTTCAGATCGCTGCAGAAATTTCTGCAGTGAACTGTACGCAACGTGCGCACATAGCCTAATAGTGTGAGTCCAATGAGCTGGTTCTGACACCCAATAGAAGTGGAGAGTTTCCTTGGGTACCACAACATACAGTATCTATTGTGGAGTTGGCGGGGTTGGCTAAAATTTGTTTTAAAGGAGAATCTAGAGTCAGAATATCTAATTTAAATAACAAATTTATTGTATCAATTATATAAAAATTAAAACAGCTTAATGATGTTTTCAATTACTGATCCACATGTCTGGCGCAAAAATGCCGCAAACAATGTAGAGGGTTAGAATTGTAGTACAGATGTTTGTATCAACAAAATATTATCCTTTTAATTCAATGACTGATTTGTGAATGTGGCAGCTAGAAATTTAATAAATAGTACAAAAAAAATAAAGTTTTATATATATATATATATATATATATATATATATATATATATATCTTTATTTAAATAGCGCTAACATATTCCACAGCGCTTTACAATTCAGGAGGATCATATACAAGCAAGTAACAGTTATAGAAGATACAATATCTAGATGGGAAAAAAAGACAACCCTGCTCGTGAGTAGTGTTGAGCGAACCCGGAACGGCAAAATCCGGATCCGCACGGTTTGAGCGGCAGATCCAAATCCGACCCGGACGCGGGAATCCGGGTGCACGATCCGGATCCGTTTTTTTTTTGTTTTCTTTTTTTCTCTCTCTCTCGTCCCCGGATTCCACTCCCCATTGAAATATATGGAGCCGAACTCCGGATCGGATCCGGACTTCTTTCTCAACCCGCCGGGTAGCCGCCGGACCCGAATTTTTCACTATCCGCTCAACTCTACTCGTGAGAGCTTACAATCTACAATGAGATGGGGGGGGTAAGGTACAAGTGCTTTTTTTACAATGGCAATCCAGCCATCTCAAGGAAATGGGGGATAGATAATGGTTTCCTGGACCAGTTGCACAGAACCTTGAAATGCATTTGGGTGCCATGGAGTTTGACGTGGAGTTATGTTGTGAGAAGTTGTAGAGTGACTATGTGAATTTAGTTTGGCTAGAGAGTGTGATAGGCCGCCCTAAAAAGATGCGTTTTTAGGGTGCGTCTGAAGCTGAGTAAGTTGTGATTTGTCCTAACTTCTTGGGGTAGAGCGTTCCAGAGGTTTGTTACAGCTTGGGAGAAGTCTTGGATCCGGGAGTGGGAGGTTCGAATTAGTGTGGATGTTATCTATTTTATATATATGCTCGTTGACCGTGTTGTCATCAGAATAATAGGATGTCTAATATCTCTAATTTGTCACATTAATACATTGAATAAGTAAATATTGCACTGTGACTTAATATCCATAAACATATTTGAAATCCACGTAGATATACAGTGGTGTGAAAAAGTTTTTGCCCTTTCCTGATATCCTATTCTTTTCCATGTTTGCCACACTTAAGTTTCAGATCACCAAACAAATTTAAATATTAGACAAAAATAACACAAGTAAACACAAAATCCAATTTATAACTGAAGGTCTTTATTATTAAAGGAAAAAGAAATCCCAACCTGCAGGGTTCTGTGGGAAAAAGTGATTGCCTTCCCCCCTCCCCCTCTTAAAACATAAAATAAATGCGGCTTATCACATCTTTGGGAAGTTGAGTTCAGTTTCCCTAGTCACACTCAGGCCTGATTACTGCCACAGCTGTTCCCAATCAATAAAACCCTTAAATAGGACCTGCTCAAGTAGACCAAAAGATCCTCAAAAGCTAGACATCATGCCGCGATCGAAAGAAATTCAGGATCTGATGAGAAATAAAATAATTAAGATCTATCAGTCTGTAAAAGGTTATAAAGCCATTTCTAAATCTTTGGGAGTCTTGCAATCCACAGTGAGAGCCATTATCTACAAATGGCGAAAACATGGAACAACGGTGGAGGAGTTCCCAGGAGTTGCCGGCTGATTAAAAATACCTCAAGAGCACAGCGATGACTCATAAAAGAGGTCACAAAAGACCCCACAATAACATCCAAAGAACTGCAGGCCTCACCTGCCTCAGTAACATCAGTGTTCATGACTCCACCATAAGAAGAGACTCGGCAAGAATGGCCAGCATGGCAGAGTTCCAAGACGAAAACCATTGCTGAGCAAAAAGAATATACAGGCTTGTCTCAGTTTTGCCAGAAAACATCTTGATGATCCCCAACACTTTTGGGAGAATACTCAGTGGACTTTCGATACAAAAGTTGAATTTTTTGGAAAGTGTATGTCCCATTACATATGGCGTAGAAATAACACAGCATTTCAGAAAAGGAACATCATACCAACAGTAAAATATAGTGGTGAAAGTGTGATGGTCCGGGGCTGTTTTTCTGCTTCAGGACCTGGAAGTCTTGCTGTGGTAAATGGAACCATGAATTCTGCAGTCTACCGAAAAATCCTGAAGGAGAATGTCCGGCCATCTGTTTGTGACCTCAAGCGCACATGGGTTATGCAGCAGGACAATGATCCAAAACACACCAGCAAGTCCACCTCTGAATGGCTTAAGAAAAGCAAAATTAAGACTTTGTGGTGGTCCAGTCAAAGTCAAGACCTTGATCTGATTGAGATGCTGTGGCATGACGTTAAAAAGGTGTTTCATGCTCGGAAAGCCTCCAGTGTAGCTGAAGTACAATTATGTAAAGATGAGTGGGCTAAAATTGCTCAACAGCATTGTAAAAGACTCATTGCCAGTTATAGTGAACGCTTGATTGCAGTTCTTGTTGGTAAGGGTGGCCCAACCAGTTAATAGTTTTAGGGGCAATCACTTTTTCACACAGGACCCTGTAGGTTTGGATTTATTTTTCCCTTAATAATAAAGACCTTCATTTATAAACTACATTTTGTGTTATCTTTGTCTAATATTTAAGTTTGTTTGGTGATTTGAAACATTTAAGTGTGACAAACATGCAAAAGAAAAGAAATCAGGAAGGGGGCAAACACTTTTCCACACCACTGTATATGGTATAGTATATAGTAACTAATTAAGTTGCCCACTATAAAGTTAAAGCAGCTATGGCTGGTGACTTGAAATGATGGGAAGATGGATGGGGCCAAATACAGGACCATTCTTGAAGAAAACCTGTTGGAGTCTGAGACCTGAGACTGGGACAGAGATTTGTCTTCCAACAAGACAATGACCCCAAACATAAAACAAAATCTACAATGGAATGGTTCACAAATAAACGTATCCAGGTGTTAGAAAGGCCAAGTCACAGTCCAGACCTGAATCCAATCGAGAATCTGTGGAAAGAGCTGAAAACTGCTGTTCACAAACGCACTCCATCCAACCTCACTCAGCTCCAGCTATTTACAAAGGAAGAATTGGCAAGAATTTCAGTCTCTCGATGTGCAAAACTGATAGTGACATACCCCAAGCGACTTGCAGCTGTAATTACAGCAAAAGGTGGCGCTACAAAGTATTAACTTAAAGGGGACTAATAATATTGCACGCCCCAATTTTCAGTTTATTCTTTTGTTACAAAAGTTTAAAATAAGCAATACATTTCGTTCAACTTCAATTGTGTCTCACTTGTTGTTGATTCTTCACCATAACATTAAAATTTTTATCTTTATGTATGAAGCCTGAAATGTGGGAAAAGGTTGAAAAATTCAAAGGGGCCGAATACTTTCGCAAGGCACTGTAAATCATTGAAGCTTTTCACTGGATTCAGGTAGAAGTCATCAGGCTCTTGCAGCAGAATCTAATGTTTGGACAGTTTAGCATGTTGTATTTAACACACAATCATTTGTTCATCTTGGAGATAAGCAGAGCCATGTCTGTCAGGCAGCTGCTTATCTTCATTGTCCCAAAAAATGTTATTGTTAGAGGATCACTTTAAATGCGTTTAAACATCTATATTTGGAAGAGTTTGAGCGAACTTTGAGGAGGCCTCAGGCATGTGCGCCTACCTATAATCTGTCCATGGGAGCAGGTTGGACACTCATGAATCATTATAGACATACAGTTTTGTGATGTTTTTAAATTAATAGAGCATTACTCGTGAAATAGGTTAAAATTTAGACATGACTGCTGATATGAGACACCTCTGCTGCTCAGATGTCTATACATACATACACAGATCTAATACCTGTAGCTCATTGGGTCCATATATGATAATTTCATGAGTGTAGTTATAGCTGTAGCAACCAAAGCATTTATAATAGAGCCTAAAGTATAAAAGGGGCTACTCAGGTGCAATAATGTTATTTCTTTATGTGATGGTGATGGTAATGGTTTCATTCTTATGGCACCGCCATGGGGTTCTCCTTAATGCAGAATATGTACTTTACAGCAATACTCTTTCTTCTTTACTTAAAATATTTGTGCAGCTTTGTACTTTGCTGTGGTGTCCAAAGTTATACCCCTGAATTACACTATTTTCATAATTTCTTTCATAGATATTATGTACAGCTAAGATTAAATATCTCGATCTCTGCCACATGGTATAGCACAGATTGGTTCTGAAAAAAAATAAATTTTATCTGTTATAAGGGACTTGTGTAAAATCATGATGTCATTATATAACAATATATTATGCTGATTCATTTTCTCTCTCTCTCTCTGTGTATATATATATAATATAATATTATATATTTATATATACATATATATATATATTTATATTTACACACATATATCTTTACAGCAGGTGAAGCGTATGTGCACCGCTACTCCATTCATTCATTTCATTCATAATTGGACTGAAGGAAAAAGTTGAGCATAGCCACCTACTGACTGGTTGTAAACCCTTTAAAGATTAATATAATTGTCTGCCTTTAGCCACCACTAGGGGAGCTCACTACATACTGCTTATGCAGTAAGTTCAATAATGTAACAATATGCCTTGAGCTCCCTCTAGTGATGGCTACAGGCAAGAGTAATTTCAGCATTTTACTTTCTGTGCCGTAGACTCTGTATAAGAAAAAAAAAAAGCATTGACCTATATAAAGATATATTACTAGATAAATCAACATAGAATATTGGAAAAACTATGTTTAAAGATAGACATTGAGTAATAAATTTGCTTCTATATATTAAGACACATGGATAAAAAAAGAAGTGCACCACCATGTCCATGATGATGCATCTTTTGCATTATATTATACAGCCAGCGTACTTGGAGGTCATTCTTCCGGATCAGTAAATATATTTTCTCTCTTTACAAGCAAAAGCTGTATTTCATTAACAAGTTAGTCATCTTATTGACTTGAAAATGTTCTTTGCTTGGGCAAAGTGCCTTTAGAATAATCCTTTAGCTTGACCTTTCTTTTAAGCAGTGGTTTTAATTGTTTGATCTGTGGCAGGCAGTTTCCAGAATCCGCAGCTCTGTGAAGTGGAGAGCCGTATCTGCCGGAGAATTCAGGTCCGGCAACTCCAGTACATCTTATCATAATGGATCTCGCAGAGCATTCCAATCAAAGGCGACGCAACGAGGATGCTTTTGGTGGTTTTCAACACGCTGCTTATGGGATTTCTCTCAAGCATATTGATTTTTTTTTTTAGAACACAGAAAATGCTACTTAAAAAGGAGATAACAGTTTTGACAAGGTGACGTACAAAGGCAAGCCAGGAGTGTCAGAAAATAATCTCGCCTGCCTGGTATTCAACACTTTTATCTTAACTTTTCCGTTCAAAGAAAATATATTGAAATAGTTGTGCACAATAATATAGTGCGACCTGCACGCTGCATATTATAACATCGGTACATCTGTAGGAACGGCCAAAAGCTCCTAGACTGAGATCTGTGACATCAGCATGTGTGAATGTAGTGATGTCACCAAATGCAAGATACACAGCCAATCAGTGTCAAAGGATTCCTGTGAATCAAAGCAATGCACCCAACTGACATCAGATGGGGTTACATATGTGTGAAATAAATGGCGGCCTTTTCCTCCAAACTCATTACTTAAGCTTGGGTGTAATTATTTTTTTTAGAATCTTTGTCGATATCATTCCGGCTTATAAATGTGCAGAGTTTCATTTACGTTGTGAAGTACTGTGTTACGGTTGCTGTGGCTCTGGAGACTATGCCCGGATTTCTTGCTACTGCACATGTGCAAGAGCTGGAGACTAAGTCCTATCTTGGAGCCATTGCACATGTGCGGGTGACATCATCGCTGACACGAGGTCACATGTCTCTGACACCTTCTAAGCTGATTGGCCACTGGTCATGTGCTTGTGACACGTGGTCACATGTCTCTGACACCTTCTATGCCGATTGGTCGCTGGTCATGTGCTTGTGACGCTTTGCTCGGTAATAGGCCAGCGTGACGTCATTGCTGTCATTCTGGCAGCGGATTGGCTCTGGTGTCCTCCATCTTGGATGAGGCACAGAGTCTATATAAGACCCTGACGCACGCCGCCCGGCGCTCAGTCCTCTTGGTTCATGCATGCGAGTAGATGCTCTGTGCACGTTCCTCTAGGCATCTCTCTGTCTATGTTAGGTGAGCGCTACCGGCAGGGTAGCATTCTTATACCTTACAGCTTCGGCTGCAGTCCGTATCCTTACCTGTTAGTGGAGCGGACATAGGCAGGTGCCTGAGGCACATGGTTCGGCTGGGCCTTGTGATTCTACTCGTAGGTGGATGTTGCCGCTAGGGTAACGTTCCTTATACTGCGTCTGGCAGTTGTTCGTATCCTCGCACACTAGGGGAGCGAACAGAGGTAGGAGCTTTGTGCGGCTTATGCTGCTGTCCGTCTCTTTTGCACCACTAGAAGAGCGGACCTAGGCAGGTGCTATACCTAGTGGTTCGTGTCCTCGCACACTAGGGGAGCGAACGCAGGTAGGAGCTTTGTGCGGCTTACGCTGCTGTCCGTCTCTTTTGCACCACTAGAAGAGCGGACCTAGGCAGGTGCCATATCTAGTGGTTCGTGTCCTCGCACACTAGTGGAGCGAACGCAGGTAGGAGCTTTGTGCGGCTTACGCTGCTGTCCGTCTCCTAGCATCACTAGAGGAACGGACCTAGGTAGGTGCCATTTCACACTCACTGCTTTTGTCTCTGTGATCTTTTAGGCTACTTTCACACATCCGGTTTGAGCCGTGCGGCTCAATCCGGCTGTGAAGCCTATGCAACGGATGCGGTGAAAACACCGCATCCTTTGCATAAGTTTTTTACATGCGGCCGGTCCGGTTTTTGCCGCTTGCGGCATGCTACTGAGCATGCGCAGTGGCAAAAACCGCATGCGGCGGCCGGATGCGGTTTTTGCCGCATCGTGCCGCATCCGGCATCCATAGGGATGCATTGGGAAAAGCGCCGCATCGGCCGGATGCGGCGCGATGCGTTTTTTTTTGCCGGAGCAAAAAACGTAGCAGGGAACGTTCCATCCGGCCGCCGCATCGGCTAAATCTGCCGCATGCGGCAAAAACCGGACCGAACGCAAGCCCATGCGGCACAATGCGGCACTAATTAAAGTCTATGCAGGAAAAACGCAACCGGCAGCAAAAAAAAAACGGTTGCGGTTTTCCTGCAAAGTGCCGGATTGTGCCGCATTGCAAAAGCCGGAGGTGTGAAAGTAGCCTAACAGAGACCATTCCACACACCCTCCAAGTAAGGGAGGAATTGCTTTATTTTCTAATTATATTCCTCTGTGAGTATAACAGAGGTATTGCACTCTGCACTTGTGCTATCATTTTTTACAGTGGCACACTTATATACCCCTTATCCTCTGCCATAGTCTGCAGCAGAGTCTTTGCACAGTGGACCCTGACTGTCTGACATTCCTTTAGGTTTTATTATCAGACAGCCCCCGTAACATACTGCTTGTCTATAGCTGGCAGGACAGTAAGCCGATAATTGGGGATATAGTGACCTGAGCTGTGATTGGCTGACATGGAGCAGGGTGATCTCCTTATATCACCATACAGTGCCCATTTGAAGTGCTTTTACCTTCTTTCTTATACTTGCCAACTCTCCCGAACATCTAAGGGGCACTTGCAAAAAGGAAAAACCTTCCATGAGCAGGTGAAATCCTCTCAAACCCTTCCGAAAAGCACTGCTTTCCAGAAAGTCTTTTTTCTTCTATATACATGAAAAAGAAGTGTGTCATTGGTTAAAAAAATTGACACCCCTCTGTATCATATTGTCACAGGCGGCTTAAGCTAGCGAAGGGGACCCTGAACTAGCCCTGAGACTGGAATCCCTATGCGATCCCTCAACTCAAAGATACACTTAAGGGTTGTGAGGTCTCGGCCCAGAGCATGTCTTTGTCTCCTATTCAGGCTCTGACCTAACTCCCCCTCCCACACCCTTTCCCACCCCAGGGTGCACAGACCACACCATAATAACCCCCCTCTCCACGGACGGGGGAGGATGAACTGAAACTCACTCACCCAGAAAACAACCACAAAGGAAAGATAACTAAAGGAACGGGAGAGAATAAAATATAAGTGCAGGAATTAGGCACACCAATGGACACTTCCACTCCACACAAGCAACAGATCGCAGCTTACCAAAAGAGGATCGCTGAGGACACCGGATTTTCGCAATAGCAGATGCTATCTTCAGCGATCTCCTAACAAACTCCACAGCCTTAAATACTGAGGGACCAGCTGTGGGTGGTAATCCAAGAAGAGTCACACACTGCTCCAAAAGGGATTAATTCCTGCACGGCTGGGAGTAGTGGACAGATCTGAGCATCTAAGAGAAACCAGGCTGCCTGTCGGACTCTGCAATGTGAACAGGGTCCGACGCTGTTGCTGTGATCCATGAGTGCACATCTAGATGGCACGTGACACATATTCTTACCTCTTGCAAAACGTTGGCAAGTGTGTATTTTGTTTGGCCAGCAGTTTAGTCACTGCTGATTCTACCAATATGTTAATAATAACTGGGCACCAAAACGCTAATAAGGCACTAGAACTGGGTAACAGACACTGATTTTGTCTGCTGTTTTCATCCATGAATATTAATAATGTTTAAAATTAAATTGAATCAGATCTCCCAAAGCACAATAGTCAAAATATTCAAGAAATCTCCCCCACCCTGCTCCTGGGACGAAATGTCTTTCTTTTGACCACTCTATGTGCCCATCGATACCATCTGACAGGGATATAATAGGCCCCTACGGGCAGTAGGCTTGCAACGGCACGGTCTTGAGACTCGCTTACTTGCACGCCCCGTGCTGGACTTTACTCACTTTCATATTGTTGCCTCTAGGGGGTGCTGACTTAATTTAATGCAATGCCCTCTGGGTGGCATCATCCAGTACGTGTATCGCCAACCAGAGCTTTTCGGGAGCCAAATATTCCTAAATGGTATATTCTGGATTAGAGATGAATGATGTTAAAGCAGACAAGGTTAGCAGATCTATAGCTGGCCCTGATCTGAGGCACAGCGCCCTAAGTGTTACACATGCAGCTGCACTTACAGGAGCCTCTATTGTCTCGCTGACAACACTCTTATAGTTTATGACTCTTATATAAATGCTTTCTCGTGACTTACTAGGTCATATCATCCCTGCCAAAAGTGGCAGCACAAACAATTGCCATCCTCGCTCTTAATTAAAGTTATTATATATTATGGAGGCACAGACATGTGGGAACAATTGGTGGCGTTTATCCAAAAACTGTTCCAGTGTGAGCAATGGAGAAGGATTAAGAGTATGGAGAGTGTGGCGTAATCCTAACCCCTTGTACATAGTGAAAATATATTAAATATGCCACAAATTAAAGAGAATGTTTTATAGAAAAACAGACTTGATCTCATTTTAAAGGGAACCTGCCATTACCAAAAATCAATTTACTTGCAGATATAGTTGTAGTCTGTAGGTAAATCGACAGTGACTGTTCTTTGCATCGCCCCAGTGACTGGAAGCGAACGGCTGCAGGAAGAACATAACTTCAGTTTCTCTCTATTCCAGAGGGCTGGATAGACATTGTTTAAATGCCATTTAAGGGGGCTTTACACGCAGCGATATCGCTAGCGATGTCGCTGGTGAAAGCACCCGCCCCCGTTGGTTGTGCGTGACAGGCAAATCGCTGCCTGTGGCGCACAACATTGCTCGGACCTGTCACACAGACTTACCTGCTGAGTGACGTTGCTGTTGCCGGCGAACCACCTCCTTTGTAAGGGGGTGGTTCATGCGGCGTCACAGCGGCGTCACTATGCGGCCGCCCAATAGAATCGGAGGGGCGGAGATGAGCGGGACGTTACAGCCCGTCCACCTGCTTCCTTCCACATTGCCGGCGGCCGCAGGTAAGCTGTTTTTGCACCCAGCCCCGTCGTTTGTGCATGACGGGCAAATCGCTGCTAGTACCCGCCACACATACTTACCTTCCTAGCGACGTTGCTGTGGGCGGCGAACAGCCTCTTTTCTAAGGGGGGCGGTTCGTGCGGCATCACAGCGACGTCACACAGCAGGTGTCCAATAGAAGCGGAGGGGCGGAGAGCAGCCGCATGAAAGTCACACCCACCTTGTTGCCGGAGGACGCAGGTACGGTGTTGTTCGTCGTTCCCAGGGTGTCACACATAGCGATGTGTGCTGCCTCGGGAACGACGAACAACCTGCAAGCTCAACAATCAACGATTTTTTTTAAAAGGAACGACGTGTCAACGATGGACGATAAGGTGAATATTTTCCATCGTTAACAGTCGCTCCTTGCTGTCACACGCCACGACGTCGCTAACGATGCTGGATGTGCATCACGGAATCAGTGACCCCAGCGATATATCGTTACATACGTCGTTGCATGTAACGAGGCCTTTACTTGCAGATTACCACTATATTTCTAGGAAAATAGCATTTCTGTAGATGACAGGTTCCCATTTAAGTCTTATTACCTCGTTTTGGAGATTTGTCACAGATAGCTAAATGGTGATTTGTCCCGGCGTTGCCACAGGGACAGATCACATTAGGTAGAAGAAAAATGGATTGTTAAAAACAACACGTTTCACAAATAATTAACGGAGGGCACTATACCCCACCCCAAGGGGATCTGTGGCGCCCTGGACAAGCCAGGGGCCACAGAGAACAACACCTACACACCCCACACTCCCGGTCAGGCACACCGAAGTCAGACACAAACCCTTGTTGCATTCCTCCAGGGACTGATGCCAGGTGGTTGGCCCTGCCCACCGAGGAGTTCACAGTCCTGGAGGCGGGAAAAGTAAGGCAGATTAGAGTTGGAAGTGAAAGTGGTAGGAGGAAAGTGGCAGTAGAGAAGCCTGAAGTTGGTCCAGGTGTGTGGCCCGGATGGATCAGCAAGGTTGGCAGACGGTGGTGACCATCTGCAGGAGTGGCCTATTGTAGTCTACCGTAAGGACCGTGGACGGGCGGTGGCCCGGCGGTACCGGACCGGTACGCAAAGAGAAGCCAGCACCATCCGGCAGGGGCTTACGGACCCCGGCAAGGCTAGGAGTCACCGTGAATTTGCCAAATCCGTTAGCGAAGGGAACCTCCTGGGTTTCCCAGCAGCCAAGTCCCGACAGAAGGCAACCGTCCAACAGAGAGAGGGAAACACAGTCACCGCCAAGGCTAAAGTTCCCAGGGCCAGAGCCTGCGGGCAAAAGGGGCTCCTTCAGCACTCATCCAAGCTGGGGAGCGGGTTACCGGTGGGAACCCATTGGAACCGTTACACTACATAGGTGCAGGGAAAGGCAGTCACCATCAACCTGCCGGGAGAAACAACACCGCAGCCGTCTGTGGGACCCGTCCATCCAGCCGTGTGTTTTACCGACAACTGTGTCCTCATCATTGGCTGAGTGAGTACCACCGTGCCGAGCGGCACAGCGCTGCCCCCGCGACCCTGCACCTCACCAGGCCCCGTAACCCGCCTGCCATCCATCCCTACCCCATCACCGGGCCCCGGAACATCCAACCCCCTACCCACAGAGGGGAGAACTAACATCAAAGCTGCTCCCTATCATCGCTCCCGGGATCCCCGTCCGGAGCAGCGGTGGTGTTACCAACTTCACCACAACCGTGGGTGGCGTCACGGACAATAACCAAATCCCCACAATCCAATCCCCACCCTTTTCACTCACGGGCGAGGAGCGCCGCTCGAGTCCCGGGATCCGGCCCAACCGCTCGAGCCACCACCGAGCAGCAGCAGCGGCCGGACCCGAGCAGTGGGAGAGCGCAGCGTCCCCTCCTCCGCCCGCGACAGATCACCCTAGGCACAAATAAATGACATGTATACAAAAAGAAAAAAAAAAAAGAAATGTGACAGGACAAGAGGCTCACCCATAACAAATAAATTATATTACAGATAAAAAATTGCAAAAAGTACAAAAAAATAATGAGCACACTATCAAAGCTATAACTATAAAAACACTTAAAAAGCCAAGCTATCAGGCTAGTAACATGCCTCCATCAAACTACACCTATGATATAGTGCCGTTTAACCCCTATACAAAGCAACCCCACTTGCAGATACAAAAGGTGCATATAACCATGTGGATGGAAGCCTAAGGCTATAAAGTAATAAGTAATATATTTTCGTCAGCCTCATTGTCACTGCCTATCTTTTTTGATCAGCAGCGCACCACACACCGCAAATGTTTTTCCGTTTCCGCCAACTACCTGCACCCACTATACTGTGGGTGAGCGGTGGTGCTGCAGCGATCCGATTGGCATACATGTGGCAACTTTGAACCCCTGGTACCCAGTGGGGTTCATGCATCCAGCCTCTCGCAGCACCTACAAACCTGGAGGTTAATTGAAGCGGGGTCACATAGCCCTGACCACTGGACGATCTACAAGCAGTGCTTCATACCCCTCGGGTGACGACAGCAACCTCCTTCCACGGAGAGGATCCATCATCCGCTAATACAAGCTTTAAACAGTGTTGTGCCTGCTGCGCAACACATCCAGGTGAGTGCATCGCACCCCTATACCTTTTCTCAGATCTCTCAGGAGTTTACACAGGACTGCCCCTCTTTTTTCTTTTTTTTCTTTTTTTCTTTTCTTTAAAAGGCTATAAAAAAGATCAGTATACAAATATAGGATACTTTAAATGAAAAAGCATCCGCTCCATATATCGACCCAGGATTAAATCAAGAGGTCAGACGCCACTCTTGGCAACACCATGAAACCCATAGACCTGACAATTCACCCTTAAAATGCCAAAGGGTGCATGCTATAACACATGGAAAAAGCAGATAGTATTAGAGACATATTAACCCCTGAAGCAAAGGAAAAAATACAAAGTAATCATACTGCACCTAGAGATCTATGCCTAAGTAGTCCACATATAGAAAGTGGGACACAGGAGGGCAGTCCAACGCGTATCGCCACTTAAAGTGGCTTTCTCAAGGGCAGAGAAAAAGAAAGCAGTCAAACAACGCGTTTCAGGGACTGTCCTTCCCCTTCATCAGGCATCAGATACCTGATAAAAGGGACAGACCATCCCTGAAATGCGTTTTTTTAACATTGTATTTTTCTTTTACCTACTGTCATCTTTCCCTGTGGCAGCACCCGGACAAATCACCGTTTATCATCTGTGGATTATTTTGTGGTCCCTTGTCTGGGCTTGGGACAAGTGACTGGTGCAGCAGCCCTGGGCGTGCGTTTCCACCAGATTTGTGTCTGACAAGTGCAGCCTTCTCCCACCATGATGAGGTTTATTGCCATGTCCTACCTGGTTCATAGAGCGCCTCTGTGCTTTATTATATCTACTGTTTTAGACACCTGAACCTAGGTCATGTCATAATGTTGGATTTTTTTTGAGTTTCCCACTCCTATATGAATTTATACTATGGGTCTTCTTTGAAGTCTGATTCTTTTGTCACTATGTGTGCTCACCATTTCTTGTTTGTTTTATGATTTATTTTATATATTATTATTGTTATTATTATTATTATTATTGAAATCAGAATGTCATTTTTTTATAGAAACATAGAGGACTGAAGAGTAAAAATCAAAGCTTTTTTTGTAACACTGCTACGTCTTTTGTATAGATGATCTGCCACTGAGTAAGGAAACTGCTTTTTTTCAGAGGGGTCACTTGCACTTGGCTTATAGGGCAAATGGCTGGACTTTCGGCCAGTACCTCAAGCTAGTTCTGTAACGCTTGTCACTACCTTACAGGGTCGCATGAATGGAAGGGTAGTGAGGAGAGCTTGGGTCTGGTAACAAGAGGTCATGTATAATCATAAGGGGTAAACACAGACGTAGTCAGGGCACAATCCGAGGGTCACAATACCAGACAGAAGAGCACGTAGTAGTAAAAGGGAGCAAGCAAAGATGTAGCCAGATAACAGTCCAAGACAGGAATGCTTGAAGGAATAGGGATCAGGCAGAGGGAAGTCCAATAACAGTCCGGGGTCAGAATACCAGGATCAGAATACTAGCAGACACACACACTATGGCAACACAGCAGAGCCAGAGAATACAACTGGCAGAGTTCTGAGGGAGCATGCTCAGTAAAGAAGCCTGAGCAATTACCCGGAAGATGGAACAGCTGAGTAAACAGCACCTCCCAGAACCAACCTGGGCTGTAGTATAGTGACCAAGCTGCTAGCTCATTATCAAGGACGGTGCCGCAGAGCATCTCCAAAGGAATAGACACACTTCCAATCTGTAAGTGCTGCAGATCATCTCAGGTCTGTGAGATGATCTGCACAGAGAATCTTGACAAGTTCCACTTCCAACCGCATCCATGTCAACAGAACACCCATATGGGTAAAACCTATGGTAGAGCAGGGAACCAAAGGCTTCCTGACCTACCATTTTCTGATTTTATTATGTAGAAAGGACGGCGGGGTGCTTTGGTAGTCACAGCGGATACCACTATATGGCTGCAGCGCAGCCCTGGATCAGCACTTTGCACCACCGCCTCCGTTCCACTACAGTGGAAGGGTTGCTGAGACTTGTGGTGCAGGACACCCGCTTCAAGGCCGGAGGCCAGGACTGGTACTAGCTTCTCACAGCTGCCGACTGCAGCAGGCCCCAGTGTTCCCAAACACCACACAGAGACTAGATTCTTCTGAACCAAAACTTTGTCTTTCCTGAACATAGTCATAAACAGTCTTGCATCTCACCAGCGGCGGGCACATGTTTTTTTCTGTTACAATGGGTAGACACTTCAAATTACACAGTCCTCTGGACTTCCACTCCGGTTCTTCACTGTTGTCGCCATTAGCAACTGGAGTAAAGGGTGCATTACACGGTAACGATATATCGTCACGTCGTTAGTGACGCACATCCGGCACCGTTACCGACATCGCAGCATGTGACAACAAGGAGCGATGATCAACGAGCACAAAAACGTGAAAAATCGTTGCTTGTTGACACGTCGCGCCTTTCCTTAATATCGTTGCTGCTGCAGGTACGATGTTGTTCGTCATTCCTGTGGCAGCACACATTGCTATGTGTGACACTGCAGAAACGACAAACATCTCATTACCTGCGTCTACCGGCAATGAGGAAGGAAGGAGGTGGGCGGCATGTTCCGGCCACTCATCTCCGCCCCTCCTCTGCTATTGGATGGCCGTTTTGTGACATCGCTGTGACGCCGAACGCACCTCCCCCTTGATGGAGGGATTGTTCGGCGGGCACAGCGACGTCGCAGAACAGGTATATGCGTGTGACGCTGCCGTAGCGATAATGTTCGCTACGGTAGCGATCACCACATATCGCACCAATGACGGGGGCGGGTGCTAACGCTCACGACATCGCTAGCAATCGCTAGCGATGTCACAGCATGTAAAGCACCCTTTACTCTTAATTTACCGGCCAGCCACTTCCCTGGTACTCTGTTCCTAGAGCCCCTCATTCCCTCCCTCACCTTCATACTTTCGTGCAGATTCATATAATCCACACGGGGGTCTGTCTCCCACCCACAGGAATAGCTATAAGCCGAGACGGGGTCACTGAAGACGGCACTTTTCTGTCGGGACCTACTCCTCCTGCGGAGCCCACTGACCTTCAGCCTGGAGAGGGGGTTCGTTGGGTAAACCCTGGCGCCGACAGGTGGTCACAGAGAAACAGTACACCCCACAAAACACCATCCCACATCAGGTACCATCTGCCACAAAACCCTAGCCACTCCCCTCAGGGTAGGAAGGACACACCAGTGGGCGGGACCAGGCGGATTGGGAGCGCCCACCTAGGGGTCTTGAAGATCCGGGGGAGGGAACCAGTGAGTGTCAGTGTCAGAGTTCAGTTCAAGTGGAGGTTCAAGTTGGAGTTGGAAGGAGAAAGTCGGAGTTGACATGAAGTCTGTGCCTAGTGAAGGGTAGCCAGGGTAGGGGCCCTGGTCTACTGGCTAGGTGGCAAGCAGTGGACCGTGTCCAAAGTTGACGGGAGTCCGGTCGCGGGAAATCCAAAGTGGACCGGGGCATGGTTGGAGCCCGCCGGTACCGACAGCGGAGATTCGGTCCGGAAACCGTGCACAGGCGAGGTAACTGGACTCGGTTGCAAGCCCCTTCTCTAATTAACCAGACGTTGTTCGAGTGTGTTATCCCAGATAGAGCGAAACGGCAGCCCACCGCGGGGGATAGGGTATCCGCAACAACCCACTGAGATCCCACGGGTCAGTTTTCGCGGGCACATCTCCCAACAAAAACAGAACCGGGAGAGGACTTCCCCGTTCCACATGAGGTTGTCCAAAAAAGGAGAAAATTACATAGTGCCGGAGGAAGGGACATTGGTACACCAGCCGGGTGTGGGAACCGTATACACCCGGTGGCGGCAGCCGGCCACTGACACCTTGGTTTAACAGCGGACTTGTGTGCAATCATTTAATCGTGAGTACACCAACACCCTCCGGTCCGGCCCGGGGCATCACCACTGGCAGCCATCACCTCCCGTCTTCTGGACACTGAGCCCCGGGGCATCTGTTGCGGGCGGAGGAGGGGACGCCTCGCTCTCCCACTGCTCGGGTCCGGCTGCCGCTGCAGCTGCTGCGGCCTGCTGCTGCTGCTCGGTGGCTCGAGCGATGGGCCGGATCCCGGGGACTCGAGCGGCGCTCCTCGCCCGTGAGTGAAAGGGGATGGGTTTTTTTGGGATAGTTTATTGTCCGTGACGCCACCCACGGTTGTGGTGATTTGTTGACACCACTGCTGCTCTGTATGGGGATCCCGGGGACTGATGACAGGGAGCAGCAAAGTTGTTGGTTCTCCCCTCCGTGGGTAGGGGGTTGTTGTCCCGGGGCCCAGTGATGAGGTGGGTGATGCAGGGCTTGGTGGGGTGCAGGGACGCGGGGGCAGCGCTGTGCCTTGCGGCACTGTGGTACTCACTCAGCCTGAGACGATGACACAGTTCTCGGTAAAAGACACGGCTGGAAAGACGGTTCCCACGGACGGCTGCACTTGCTTTTCCCCAGTAGTTGACGGTGACGGTCCCTTTTCCTGCACCTAAGATGATGATGGTTGCGATGGGTTCCCACCGGTAACCCGCTCCCCGGCTTGGATATGGGCCGGAGGAGCCCTACTTTGCCCGCAGGCGCTGGCCCTGAGAAACTGGTGCCCTGGCGGTGGCGGTGTCTCTCTCCAACGGTTGGACTGTTGCCTTCAATCGGGACTTGGTTGTTGGGAAACCCAGAGGTCCCCTTCACTAACGGATTTGGCAAATTCACGGCGACTCCTAGCCTTGCTGGGATCCGAAAGGCCCCTGCCAATGGTGCTGACTGCTCTTCGTATACCGCTCCGGTACCGCCGGGCCACCACCCGTCCGCGGTCCTTCCAGCAACCTCCAAGCAGTCCCCCTGCAGACAGTCACCGCCGTCTGCTGACCTTGCTGTCTCAGTCCAGGGCACACACCCGGACCAGCTTCAGGCTTTACAAACTGTTACTTTTTCTGTCACTACTCTCAAGCTCCTCTACCACTTCCTTCTCCTTCACACCCCTAGCTTGAACTGCCTGGTTCCCCCGCCTCGAGGGCTGTGAACTCCTCGGTGGGCAGAGCCAACCGCCTGGCCCACCCCCTGGTGTGGACATCAGCCCCTGGAGGAAGGCAACAAGGATTTTAGGTTAGCCTTGATGTTCCTAACTGGGGTGTAGGGTGTGGTGGTGTTATGACCTGTGACCCCTGGCTTGCCCAGGGCGGCACACATCCACCCCTACCCACAGAGGGGTCAAACACCTAGCTGCCGCTCCATCGCCCCCGGGTGCTCCCCAACAGCATCGGTGGTACTCCACCTTACCACACACCGTGGGTGGCGTCACGAAGTATCTATACCAATCCCCTGTACATATTACATCCCCTTTTTATTTGAGTCTCCGCACGACCCCCGGGTCCGGAGATCCCTCGAGCCACTGCAGATCCGGATCCGAGCAGCCCGGCTGCTGACGTGGGGGCGACACATATACGCCAGGGCGCAGCAACCGTCCGGACTTCACCCTTTTGGGACGTGGTTCGGTCAGCCCACCTCTCACCAGGACCCCATGTGTCCGGTGCCGGGATATGACCCAGCGGGTCAGAATCACTTCTACTGCTTCTGCATAATATACTTGATACACTGTGTACATAGAGGGGTCGGAAGCCTACTCCTGCACAGGGGTCTACGAGGCAATTCACCTGTTCTTCTGCGGCATTTCCAAGCAACAGGCATAAAGATAGGGGCAGTGGCAGTATGGTGAGTTTGTGTACTGTATGTTGGAAAAATGGGGAGCGTATAGAAAAAACAGGGAAGCAAAGATGTCCAAGTAACAAACTCTGCAGATAGAAGTCATGACTGGAAGAAGTAGTCAGAGTGGTTTGGGAAAGACAAAATCGATAGTAAAAGTGAAAGACTATATGAGGAGCTGACCACGGATTATAAACTATTGGACCAATGGACATAGAGTGGACGTTTTCAAGCACAGAGCGCCAGTTACGTCAATCTTATTGTTGTGTTTGATTAGAGATTTGTTTCTCGGCAGTTTAAGATGCTGTTGACTGAGTGTCTCAGGGCCTCCATTAAGCCATTGTTCTCCCTGTAACAGAGTGTCAACCACAACCTGTCTCCATGGACTCTAATATAATCAGGCCTACAGTAGGATTCATTGTCCTGCATCTGTTGGGAAGCTGTGAGTCTTTGTTCATCTATACAACTTTTCAGACTGGGCGTCTGGAACCTTCTGCATATTTGATCGACATGTAGAAAATATTTATAGGGCTGATCCCTGGAAAGGTAAATCAATGTTTAGTGGGACAGTTGGTGCGGTGACATGGAAGGGCGAAGTTCTGTTGCTGCTACCAGGTGCCCATGGATGGGCTATAGAAATTGGTGCTGTATACACGTGCTACGGTCATAATATACGTCGTCTGGATTTGAGGAACTATCCTAAGGGCTGTTGTTGCTGACTGGAGCTGGAGCATAGGCTATGACTACAGACTATACCGGCAGGAGATACAGAAGCTGTTGGCCAGCCAAAAGTTAGGAGACAGTGGGTATCGCCTGTTATGGGGATAGTGGAACTACTGATCCCGGTTTGAGAACTTGTGGACTGGGAGCATCGCATTGTAGCCATCTATACATAGTTGCTGTAAGACCATGGAAGGACGAAATAAAAATAATTGCATCGTTAACCTGCCTAGGTGATTAATACAGCCCACAACCTCAGATAGTTACAGACGCCAATCAGAGAAGATGTCGCCTGTCAATCACTGGGAAGAACTATACAATTGCTGGTGCAGTGTCTTATGGTACCAGTTACTGGCACTCTCAAAATACTTTGTGTGGCAGTGGCACTCTTCTCCTCTATGCCACCAGGAGGGCACAGAAGGCAGGAGCCTGGAGTGGGACTTGGGAACGGTGGTTGTGACGTCACACGTGGCTGCTTCTGTGGGAGCGAGTAGGGCTAGCTGAGAGCTGTGATCCAAGAGGTGGCACTCGGGAGGAAGGAGGTGGGACCCTGGAGCGACAGCTAAGCCCGCACCATAGTGCAGTAGCGGCTGGGAGGCGGGACCCAGGAGAAGGCATTCTGGAGGTGGGACTTGGGAGCAGCAAGCAAGCAAACATCATGGCGCAATTAGCGGCCAGGAGGTGGGAAAGAGGTGACAACACTCAGGAGGTGGGACTTTGGAGCGGGTGAGCAAATCTTACCCTGCCATGTTGGGAGGAAGCGGCAGGACGATTTGGGAGCTACATTATGCCTATTCCAGGGCCTCCAGCGTTAGGTTATGTCTCTGTGATGTTAGTGACATAATCTAGCTTCACATGACATAACTTAGCACTGCAGGCACTGACTAACTAGGGCTTATTTTTAGAGTAGGGCTTATCTTTAAAGCCAAAAATCCAAATCCAAAGCAAAAAATCCCTAAAAATCAAGCTAGGGCTTATTTGTGCAAAAAAAACACAGTATTTAATCACTGGTTGATGATAATCTGCCATGATTTCGTCCTAGTTTAGTGGTAATACTGTTGTAAGATGATAACCATATATGTATATAAATATTTGCAGAATACATAAGTGTTAAGCCTGCTACACACGCTTCAATATATCTCACAATCCGTCGTTGGGGTCAAGTTGTAAGTGACGCACATCCGGCATCGTTTGTGAGGTATCTGCATGTGACATCTACGTGCGATCAGGATTGAACGCAAAACCGTTGATCGCAAACACATCGTATCTTTGTCTAGAATTGAGCGTTTTGTTGCACGAACCTAGTCAATTGTAACGTGTGACATCCCTCATACGATTTTGGTGTCTGATGCTATGTGCGCAGGTGTGCGCTCTGCACCGCAGCTTAAAAAAGGTCCGCTTCAGAGCGCAGCTGAAAAGCTGCATTCTGAAGCGCCTCACAATGTCTGTCATTCACTAATCTCTGTCAGTCGGTCATTATCTCTGTCCCTCACTCTCTGTCCATGTCAGTCTATCCCCCTCTCTCATACTCACCGATCCCCCGATCCCCGGCGCTGCACGGCGTTCACACTGCTCCGGCGGCTTTTACTATTTTGAAAAAGCCAGCCGCCCATTAAACAATCTCGTATTCCCTGCTATCCCCGCCCACCGGCGCCTATGATTGGTTACAGTGAGACACGCCCCCACGCTGAGTGACAGGTGTCACACTGCACCCAATCACAGCAGCCGGTGAGCGTGTCTATACTGTGTAGTGAAATAAATAATTAAATAATTAAAAAAAACGGCGTGCGGTCCCCCCCAATTTTAAAACCAGCCAGATAAAGCCATACGGCTGAAGGCTGGTATTCTCAGGATGGGGAGCTCCACGTTATGGGGAGCCCCCCAGCCTAACAATATCAGCCAACAGCCGCCCAAAATTGCCGCATACATTAGATGCGACAGTTCTGGGACTGTACCCGGCTCTTCCCGATTTGCCCTGGTGCGTTGGCAAATCGGGGTAATAAGGAGTTATTGGCAGCCCATAGCTGCCAATAAGTCCTAGATTAATCATGTCAGGCGTCTCCCCGAGATTCCTTCCATGATTAATCTGTAAATTACAGTAAATAAACACACACACCCGAAAAAATAATTTATTAGAAATAAAAAACACAAACATATACCCTGGTTAACCACTTTAATCAGCCCCAAAAAGCCCTCCATGTCCGGCGTAATCCAGGATGCTCCAGCGTCGCTTCCAGCGCTGCTGCATGGAGGTGACCGGAGCTGCAGAATACACCGCCGCTCCTGTCACCTCCACGCAGCAAGTGCAGACAGCCGCGCGATCAGCTGAGCTGTCACTGAGGTTACCCGCTGTCACTGGATGCAGCGGTGGCCGCGGGTAACCTCAGTGACAGCTCAGCTGATCGCGCTACTCACCTCAGTTGCTGCGTGGAGGTGAGAGGAGCGGCGGTGAGTAGCGCGATCAGCTGAGCTGTCACTGAGGTTACCCGCGGCCACCGCTGCATCCACCGCTGGATCCAGTGACAGCGGGTAACCTCAGTGACAGCTCAGCCGATCGCACGGCTGTCTTCAGTTGCTGTGTGGAAGTGACAGGAGCGGCTGTGTCTGCTGCTCTGGTCACCTCCATGCAGCAGCGCTGGAAGCGACGCTGGACCATCCTGGATTCCGCCGGACATGGAGGGCTTTTTCGGCTCCTCATAACGTGGAGCTCCCCATCCTGAGAATACCAGCCTTCAGCCGTATGGCTTTATCTGGCTGGTTTTAAAATTAGGGGGGACCGCACGCCGGTTTTTTAAATTATTTAATTATTTATTTCACTACACAGTATAGACACGCCCACCGGCTGCTGTGATTGGGTGCAGTGTGACACCTGTCACTCAGCGTGGGGGCGTGTCTCACTGTAACCAATCATAGGCGCCGGTGGGCGGGGAAAGCAGGGAATACGAGATTGTTTAATGGGCGGCCGGCTTTTTCAAAATAGTAAAAGCCGCCGGAGCAGTGTGAATGCCGTGCAGCGCCGGGGATCGGGGATCGGTAAGTATATGAGAGAGGGCTGCTCAATTCAGTTACTCAGGAGTTTAGCGGTCACCGGTGAGTCCTTCACTGGTGACCGCTAATCGGGACGCGACACAGACAGAGCCGCAGCATGACAATGAAGTCGGGTGAAGTTCACCCGAGTTCATTCTGACAGTGCGGCTCTGTCTGTGTCTGCTGTCAGCGGCCATTCAGCTCTGCTACATGGCTATCTGTGTCTGCAGTCAGCGGCCATGTAGCAGAGCTGAATGGCAGATGACATAGTAAAAACGCATCCCTACACATTACACACGCTTGTCAAGTCAATAAATAAAAAAAAAAAAAAAAAAAGGTGCCCAATGCATACGTCACAGAACACATGATCTAAAGGATCGCACATAAAATTGATCAACTTAACATAGACTACTAACGCTCGTGTGACAGCAAATGAACGACATACGTGCAATCTCATAAGATCCCGTATGCAACCTGGGCGTGTCACATCGCAAATGCGATTGTACAACTAATTGCAACGTGTAAAGCAGGCTTTAGAGGTTGTGCTCCTGATTTTTTTTTAAGATCCTGTCAATGTCTAATTTTCTTGAAGGAAAAAAACAACAAGTTTTAACCCAACTACAGCTCGTTATTTCAATATTTTCCTAGTATATAGAAAACCGAGGCAGTGGCACATTTCCTGCGAATATTATTTGTGGGAATATTACTGACAGCAGTGAGACTCGGGGCAGGATTTGTATAATATATTTTGCATCATCTTGAAATTTCCACACTTGGTTCAATTATTCCCCATTAAATCTATTTCCATCTTCATGCTCCCATGACACAATCTCTGCATTCTCCTTTGACCTTTACACAAGCTTCTTGGTGAAAAGCTCAGATTGCTCCTCACACGTATCACCACTTATCCAGCAACGAAGGAGCGGTGCAGACTGCAAGACGTCAGAGCAGCTTATTATGTAGTTACTATGCACATGCCGTCTTCTGATTTATCTGGCCCAAGACACGTAGGTATCTTTTCTATCTGCAGCGATGATGGTTTCCGCCTTGTTTTCCTGTTGCTTTAACCAGGGGCATACACAGAGAAATGATAGGGTGATAGGGCCACATAGCAAAAGTTCGAATTGACTCTAAGAAATAAACATAGTATAACAAGTGCTTGTGTATCTACTTTGAATAATCATATTTCCCTGTGATCTGGAACCTTAAAATTCTAACTGTACAGTAGTGCTGCATTCCATTTTGAATTTCATCTGATTTTTAAATCCTAAATTCTGTGCAAATTAATTTCCTTAAGTATATTTACAGTGATTTGTGCTCCCCTTTTCAGATCTAGAGAACCAATTCACTTGCGTTTTAGTGATATTTACATGACAAAATTCTGACTACCTGCAGACGCCAATTGGGGGGGGCTTCTTGCATACTTTCCATATGAGCCGTATAAAACCTGTATCTATACACGTGGTCAAAATTGTTGCTACCCCTCGTTTAATGAACAAAAAACCCACAATGGTCACCGAAATAACTTGAATCTGAAAAAAGTAATAATAAATAAAAAAAATCTATGAAAATTAACAAATGAAAGTCAGACATCGCTGTTTTTCTGCTTCCACAGAATTTTTAAAAAATAAAACTCATGATATAGGCCTGGACAGAAATGATGGTTCCCTCCTCCTTACCTTTATATTTTGTTGCACAACCTTTTGAGGCAATCACTGCAATCAAGCGATTCCTGTAACTATCAATGAGACTTCTGCTCCTCTCCACAGGTATTTTGGCTGCTCCTCAAGATCTAACTGATCCAATTGTCTCTTGTTTGAAGGTTGCCTTTTCCAGATGGCATGTTTCAGCTCTTTCCAAAGATGCTCAATAGGATTTAGGTCAGGGCTCATAGAAGGCCACTTCAGAATAGGCCAATGTTTTCTTCTTAGCCATTCTTGGATGTTTTTAGCTGTGTGTTTTGGGTCATTATCCTTGTGACTTGCGACTGAGACTAAGATTTCTGACACTGGGCAGCACATTTCTCTCTAAAATCCCTTGATAGTCTTGAGAATTTATTGTACCCTGCACAGATTCAAGACCCCCTGTGCCAGATGCAGAAAAGCAGCTCCAGAACATAAGAGTCACCTCCATGTTTCACAGTAGGGACAGTGTTCTTTTCTTGATAGGCCTCATTTTTCCGTGTGTGAACATAGAGCTGATGTGCCTTGCCAAAAAGTTCCATTTTTTCTCATCTGTCCATAGGACATTCTCCCAGAGGCTTTGTGGCTTGTCAACATGTAGTTTGGCAAACTCCAGTCTGGCTTTTTTATGATTTCTTTTCAACAATGGTGTCGTCCTTGGTTGTCTCCCATGAAGTTCACTTTGGAGAAAACTGTGGAAAAACAAGCGCATAGGGTCTTACCCCAATATGTGAGGGGTGGGGGTGGGGGAGTAAAACTACTCACCAGATGTAGTTGTGAGAAGCCACAACTACTGTAATCGCATGTATCACACAATCCAAGGCTGCAGCCACCAAAACGGTAGATAACAGAGAGCACAAGAGAGTGGTGTTTAATGCCGCGCCAATAGATCACTTCAGATGATGTTCAGACCAGTGTTACTTTATTGTTTTCCAGGTCAACGCGTTTCTGGGGCATCTGCCCCCTTCATCAGGACCACCAAAGAAACCGATAACATCCAATCTCCAGAGATGTTATCGGTTTCTTTGGTGGTCCTGATGAAGGGGGCAGATGCCCCAGAAACGCGTTGACCTGGAAAACAATAAAGTAACACTGGTCTGAACATCATCTGAAGTGATCTATTGGCGCGGCATTAAACACCACTCTCTTGTGCTCTCTGTTATCATGAAGTTCACTTTGGCTCAAACAACGACTGATGGTGTGATCTGACACTGATGTTCCTTGAGCTTGAAGTTCACCTTTAATCTCTTTAGGAGTTTTTCTGGGCTCTTTTTTTACCATTTGTATTATCCATCTCTTTGATTTGTCATCAATTTTCCTCCTGCAGCCACGTCCAGGGAGGTTGGCTACAATCCCATGGATCTTAAATTTATGAACAATATGTGCATCTGTAGTCACAGGCACATCAAACTGCTTGGAGATGGTCTTTCCTTTTAACATGCTTGTCTATAAATGTTCTTTCTAGTCTATAAATGTTCTTTCTAATCTCCTGAGACAACTCTTTCCTTTGCTTCCTCTGGTCCATGTTGAGTGTGGTACACACCATGTCACCAAACAGCAAAGTGAGTATCTGTAGTCCTATATACAGGCCCACTGACTGATTACAAGATTGTAGACACCTATGATGCTAATTAGTGGACACAACTTGACTTAACATGTCCCTTTTGTCACTTAATTTTCAGGGGTGCCATCATTTCTGTCCAGGCCTGTTTCATGAGTTTTATTTTTCTTTAAATTTTGTGGAAACACAAAAGCAGCAATGTCTGACTTTCATTTGTTCATTTTCATAGATTTTTTTATTTATTATTACTTTTGTCAGATTCAAGTTATTTCTGTGACCATTGTGAGTTTTTCTTTCATTAAACAAGGGATACCAATAATTTTGACCACGTGTGTAACAAGCTTATACCTAGAAGTAGCTGCATGTAACCAAAATCTTTTCCATAATTTATATGGAAGAAACTTACAAACCCTCTTGTTCTGTCCCCACTTAAAGGCGATGGAAGGTGCGTAGTTGTGAGAGGTTGTGAAAGTCTTACCTTCGTTTTTCCTATAGGTAGGGCAGACAGGACCAGAGCGCTCCAGAATGAAAACATGCACATGCTGAGATGAAACAATGGTGGTTTATTTTCTCCAAAGGTTAGGACATGCAGAGTGCAGTAATCCAAGTACCTGGCATTGAAATCTTCCAGTGATGCTTGCCTCTGTAGCTACTACGTGGTCAGAAGACTTTGCTCCTAGTAGCTCCAATAAGGGATGTTGCTCTCACAAAAACTCTGGCTGGAAAATGAACATCCCAGAATGTGATGCAAGAGGGTCATCAGACACTCCCATGGGCTGGGCAAAAGAAACAGAGGAGCTGAAAAGTTTGACCGGTAGATGGCAGCAGAGACAGGCATGAAAAACATTAAATAACAGTTTTAACTAAGACAAATAGAAACAGCACACTCCCCGTCTGAAATTCACTTTGGGGATTTCACTATTGAGTCCATAATACAACCTGAAAGGAAAGACATGTTAAATGCAAAAACAAGCTCAATTGAGTCCAAAACAAGAAGGATGGCTCAAAGTTCAGGTCCAGTAGCGTTCATCCTGTAGGGACGCTCTCTATGGGCAAAAGCAGGACAAGTTCGTGGATTGGCCTTGCAAAGGTCTTCGTCTCACCTTTCTTGATGACCTTTAGCTCCACCTTCCGAACATTGCCGTCCTGACTAGGCAGTATCCTAGTAATTAGTCCCATAGGCCAGTCAGTCCTTTCTGTGGTCTGATCTTTCATGAGGACTAGGTCTCCTTCCTTGAGGTTCGGCTTGGGATGTCGCCACTTCTTTCTTCCTTGAAGAATGGTGAGGTATTCCTTCCTCCAATGGTTCCAGAAGTAGTCAGCCAAGTATTGAACCCGTTTCCAGTGTTTTTGATAAGTGTTCGCGTGGGTGAACTCTCCGCTGGGCATTACCGCGTTGTTAGTTTTTTGGGTAATGAGAATAGTAGGAGTTAATATGGTTGGTGTTTCTGGATCCATGGTCACCGGCACAAGGGGTCTTGAATTGATAATGGCTGAGACTTCAGCTAAAAGACTGACTAGAGTCTCATGTGTGAGTCTTGAGGAATTGACGTCCATTAGCATGGAGTTCAAGATGTTGCGTGAAATCCCGATCATCCTCTCCCAGGAGCCTCCCATGTGAGAACTGTGAGGGGGATTGAAGATCCAGGTGCAACCTTTCTCTGCCAGCTGATCTTGGATAGGTTTGGTGTCGATGTTCGGTTCTCTACATGCACCGACGAAGTTGCTTCCACGGTCAGACCTCAGCTGTTTCACTGGTCCTCTGATGGCAAGGAACCTTCTCAAGGCGTTGATTAGGCTGGAGGTATCCATGGACTCTAACACCTCAATGTGAACGGCTCGAACACTCATGCAGGTGAATAACACAGCCCACCGCTTGCTGATTGCTTGGCCTCCGCGAGTTCTGTGTGTGGACACCATCCATGGTCCGAAAATGTCTAGGCCCACGTAGGTGAAAGGTGGCTCTGTGGAAAGTCTGTCCGCAGGCAAGTCAGCCATCCGCTGGCACAGTTGTTCTCCTCTCGCTTTACGACAGTGCACACAATCGTGTAGTATCTGTGCTACACGTCTCTTCATTCCAATAAGCCAGAGGCCTGCAGACCGTAAAGCACCTTCTGTAATTTGCCTGCCTTGGTGTTCAGTCTTTTCATGGTGGTGTCGGATCAGCAAGACTGTAACATGGTGTTTGTTGGGAATGATGAGAGGATTTTGTTCTGCAACTCCAAGATGAGCCTGATTTAAACGACCACCAACTCTTAGTAAGCCGAAACTGTCGATGACTGGGTTTAAATTGGCGAGAGGACTTCTTAATGGAATCTGCTGTTTGTTGTATAAACACTTCCATTCTATGGCGAATTCACTCTGTTGGAGGTGGCATATTATGAGGGACTCGCTATGGGAGATGTCCTCAGCAGAAAGGGCTTTGTGGCAGACATGCCAGCGATGACAGTCTTTGTTTTTAAGGTCAGTACGACAGCATCTGGTGATATGCACTAACCTAGCGACAGTCCTGACGAGCCTCATCCAGCTGGAGAAACGTTCAAAACGTTGGCAACCGAAGTTGGAAGTTTTTTTTGCACTGGTGGCCAGGGTATTGACTTCAGGTCGGACATCTGGATCGTTGTCTGGATCTAGGATGCTGAAGGCTTCCTGGACACCTTCTTCTGACTGTCTCAGCAGGAACTCTGGACCTGTAAGCCAAGAAGAGTTAGCAAAAGAACTTATAGACATAGGTCTAGTTGCGTGATCTGCTGGATTCAGTTCAGATGGTACATAACGCCATTGTTCTGGTTTGGAGGATCTCCTGATCCTTTCAATGCGGTTACTGACGTACACATAAATTCGTCTTGATTGATTGTAGATGTAACCTAAAACGACCTTACTGTCAGTGTAGTATTGGACCTCATCTATTTCGACACACAGTTCTTGTCGTATGAAGTCGGCAATTTCCACTGCCAAAACAGTGCCACAGAGTTCCAGTCTGGGAATGGTATGGTCGGGCTTCGGGGCCAGCTTCGCCTTGCCAAATACAAATCCAACGTAGTTTTGTCCATTGGGGTCTGTCACTTTCAGGTATGCAACTGCTGCTATAGCTTCTGTGGAGGCGTCTGAGAAGATGTGCAGTTCCTTCTTTATGCTAGAGGTGAGGGAGATTTTGAGATAACATCTTGGGATGTGGATGTTGTTCAACCCACACAACGACTGTTTCCAAGCTTCCCATTTTTGCTGTTTGTCAGAAGGGAGTGGGGTATCCCAGTCCTTGACGGTTTCAGAGAATTGTCTCAGCAAGGATTTGCCTTGTATAGTGATAGGCGCCACAAATCCTAGTGGGTCGAACAAGCTGTTCACTATAGAGAGGACACCACGTTTTGTGAATGGCTTGTCTGAGCAACTTACTTGAAATCCGAAGGAGTCGGCTGCAAGATCCCATCTGATGCCCAGGCTCCTCTGCACGGGTGGACTGTCTAGCCCCAAGTCAATGTCCTTGAACCCAGGGGCGTGATCACCCGACTCAAAGGCTCTCATTACGGTCAGGCTATTGGAAGCAATTTTGTGTAACCTGAGTTTTGCCTGGGACAGCATGCCTTGAGTCCTTTTGAGCAAATCAATGGCTTCTTCCTTGGTGGGTAGTGATTTGAGCCCATCATCTACATAAAAGTCTTTCTCAACAAAGTCTCTGGCATCTGTTCCATACTCGGACTCTCCCTATAATGCGGTTCTCCGGAGACCATAGGTTGCAACTGCGGGTGAAGGGCTGTTTCCAAACACGTGGACCCTCATACGATATTCCACCATCTCTTTATTGGTGTCATTATCCTTGTACCACAGAAATCTGAGGAAGTTCCGGTGGTCCTCTCTGACTAGGAAACAGTGGAATATCTGTTCAATATCGGCAGCAATACTCCTACCAAGTTGTTTGTTAGGTTAGGACCTGTGAGGAGAACATCGTTAAGGGATACGCCTTCATGTTTGGCGCTGGAGTTGAAGACAACCCTGATTTGATTCGGTTTTCGTGGGTGGTATACACCGAATGAAGGCAGATACCAACACTCTTCGTTCTTCTTCAAGAATGGAGCAGGTTCTGCGTGGTTGTTGCGGAATATTTTGTCCATAAAGGCAACAATATGTTCTCTCATTTCAGGTTTGCTGCTCATAGAACGCTGAAGAGAGTTAAATCTGGTCTGAGCTTGAGCTCGGTTGTTTGGAAATCTTACCCTGGTTGATCGGAAGGGTAATGGAGAGACCCAATGGTTGGTTTTGTCTTTAGAAAACTCACAGTCCATTATTCTGATGAATTCTCTGTCCTCTACTGACAAGGCTACTTTATCGTCGTCCTTGGTTGTGAGAAAGACTGATCTTCCCAAGTTGTCGATATGCAGAGAAGAAGCGATGTCAGGTAGCTGTATTGTGTCTGGAGACTTCTCTTTCACTCCATAGTGATGAGGACATGGCTTTAAGCAGGTTGTGCGCCCATCTCCATGCACATAAGTCTTGAAGGAATCAATTTCTGATCGATCAACGCACACATTTCCTATGACTACCCATCCCAAGTCCAGTCTCTGGGCGTATGGTGCATAGTCAGGCCCATTACGCTGCTGTCGCACCTTGTGTACCCTTAGATTGTCTCTGCCGAGCAGGAGTAGAATCTCTGCGTTATTGTCCAGAGGTGGGATAACACTAGCGAGGTGTCTTAGGTGTGGTTGATGAAATGCAGCTTCTGGGGTAGGAATTTCATTCCTGTGGCTGGGTATTTGGTCACATTCAACGAGCGTTGGTAGAGGTATTTCAGTCTTCCCATTGATAGGAGAAGCAATGAATCCCTGGGCTCTTCTGCCGCTAGTCTCTATGCGACCCGAGCAGGTGTTCAAGGTGTAGGGTTCTGATGGTCCATTAATTCCGAAGGCTTAAAAGAATTTGGTTCCTGCTAGGGACCGGTTGCTTTGGTCGTCTATGATGGCATACACCTTCATTGCCTTTTCTGGATGTCCCTCGGGATAAACCTTGATGAGGCATATTTGGGCACAACATTTCTGTGTTTGGCCCTCTCCACATACCTCTGAGCATGAGCAGGAGACGGCTGTGGTGGTGTCAGTCTGATTCTTGGGCTCCCCGCCATGACTTGGAGTGGGAGTGGTGGTGACTGTAGCCGGTGTGTCTCTAGCTAGCTGGGTTGGGTGCATGGCTGAAACGTGTTTTTCACTATGACACTCCTCACACTTGACGATGGATTTACAGTCCTTGGCCATGTGCTCAAGTGATGCGCAGCATTTGAAACAGATCCCAAGCTCTGTGAGGACTTTCTTGCGCTCCTGTAGGGTTTTGGATCTAAACCCTCTGCACTTGTTCAGTGAATGCGTTTTTTTATGGATGGGACATTCTTGATTGAAAGACTTATCTCGTGATGAGATGGTGTTCTGTTTATCTGTGCGTGCTGCAGGTGATGGTAACTCAGTCTTCCTGACACTCACAGTGTTTTTAATGTCTCTGCGTTTGTGTATGGCACCTTCATACCTTGATGATGATGATGTTGCAGCTGCCGAAGTGTTGAACTCTAGGAAGTCGAGGCTGGGGTCGTTCCTCATCTGGGCCTGCTCGTCAATGAACTTGCAGAACTGAATAAATGGGGGAAAGGTGACGTCATTCATTCTTTTGTACCTTGAGACTGACGTTGCCCATTTCTCCTGCAGACTGTATGGCAGCTTCACCACGATTGGGTTCACTCCATGGGCTGTATCCAGGTAGCACAGCCCAGACAGACGAGGGTCTCTTTTGGCGAGCTCCAGCTCCATGAGCAGATCACTTAGGTCTTGAAGCTTGTGGACTTCTTTAAGGTTGATCTTTGGGATGTCCTGCAGTCTCTTGAATAGGGCTTTCTCTATTGCTTCTGCGCTGCCAAAGGTGCGTTCCAGTCTCTGCCATGCAGCAGCGAGACCTGCTTCTGCTTGTCCCACATAGACGGTTCTGAGGCTCTTGATACGGTTTGTAGAGCCTGTGCCCAACCACTTGATCAGGAGGTCGAGCTCCTGTTCCGCAGTGAAGTTGAGATTGGCGATGGCTGCCTTGAAAGTTGCTTTGCAGGCCCTGTAGCTTTCTGCACGATCATCGAATTTCGTGAGACTAGTGTTGATTAGCTCTCTGCTCACCATGAACCTGGCAAACTCAGACATATCTGATTTCTCACCACTTGTTGCCACGACGACTCGTGATGCCCCTGGGGCGTATGGGCTGCCTGGCGTGAATGGATGAGATGTTCCCGGGTAAAATGACGTTGCTGCAGGGTTGAGCTGTGGTTTAGCCTCTGTAGATTCTGATGACCGCTGCTTGAGCTGTGGAAGTGGGTCAGGAAACACTTGGTTGCCATCTTGCCGTGGTGACTGTGTTTGAGAGGGCACCTCTTGGTGACTGTTATTAATTTGCTCGGGTGCGTTAGGTGGCACTGGCACTGGTAGAGGTAAGTTGGAGGTTTCGGTGTTGTCGGCTTGGACGGTACTGCAAACCGGGGTTGCTACAGGTAACTGATTCAGTACATAGTCTCTTGTGCGATCAACTGGATTGTCTGCTTCCAGTGGTGGCGAGTCAGCTGGATCAGAACCTTGGATCAATGCTTACTCAAGTAGTCTCACTTTAGCTAGCGCAACTTCCTCTTCCATCTGTGACCGAAGAATCTTTATCCGAGCCTCCGCTCCTGCCCTTTTGGCTTCCGCTTTAGCAGCTTCTGCTTTTGCATGGGCTTCTGCTTTAGCGGCTTCTGCTTTTGCAAGGGCTTCTGCTTTAGCAGCTTCTGCTTTTGCAAGGGCTTCTGCTTCTGCCCTTTTGGCTTCTGCTTTAGCAGCTTCTGCTTTTGCAAGGGCTTCTGCTTTAGCGGCTTCTGCTTTTGCAAGGGCTTCTGCTTTAGCAGCTTCTGCTTTTGCAAGGGCTTCTGCTTCTGCCCTTTTGGCTTCTTCCTCTACTTCTCTTTCTGTGAAGGAACGTCTCACCTTGGATTCCTCTGCTCTTATGCGGGCCTCTAGTATCCTGTCGCTCAGGGCTGAGCTTCTTGAGGATGATGACCCGGATGACCGAGAGGAACGTCTAGATGAGGTTGATCGGTGTGATCTGGTTTCTTGCTGGTGAGAGATACGGTGTTCGGCCTTGTCTATAGCATCTTGCACCTTGGCATCTCTTTCCTTGTTTACCTCTTCTGCCTTGCTCAGGTCCGAAAGAGCTTCATCAATTTTAGAGTCTTTTAGAAAGGTAATGTACCTTGTTGACAGTCTCTTGTATCTTTCATGAGCTGTGTTCAGCCGTTCCAGAGCGGCTTGTAAGCATGTGGCATCACCTGATGAGGATTCACGTCTTGGCATGTAATAGGTGACTCGTTCCCACTGTTCTTCCAGGTGTTCACATAGCTCATCTTTCATAGTGTGATAGTTTTCAGTGGCCTTTATCGTGGGTTTGGAAGAGCGCTTCGGTCGGACAACTTGGTCTGCTGAAAGCGTGGGCTCTGCCTCCTGGGCTTCATAATGGACAGTATCAGATTGTATTTTCTCTGTTTCAGCATTGGGGAACTGTCCAAGGTCTTTTTCAGCCATTTTGATTTAAGGTGTACTGTCTCTTTAAGAAACTTGACTTTTGAATAGGGGTCCAAAAATCGTTGTGCAGCTCTGCAAGGACTCCCTGATGAGATTCCCAAGGTGTCTTTAGTAAAACTTGGGGTTCGCAGTGCAGCGATGTGCAGTAATGAGGTATAATGTACTGCAAGTCTATAGAAGGCGTATAGCAGGAGAGAAACAGCAGGTGCATAAACTGTCCCTTTACAATGCAAGCAGAGGTGACACAGGACGTGGCAGATGGGAGAGCTTCCCCTTAGGCTTGTCCAGGCATGCACTGTGCAGGCAGACTAGTGCACAAGGCTTGTTGCTAGGCAGATTACATGGGAAGTTACAGGGTTCTTAGGGATCTGTAGCCGGGGTATTGAGCTCTTAAGCAGTCTTCTGACTGTTCTGTCCCCACTTAAAGGCGATGGAAGGTGCGTAGTTGTGAGAGGTTGTGAAAGTCTTACCTTCGTTTTTCCTTTAGGTAGGGCAGACAGGACCAGAGCGCTCCAGAGTGAAAACATGCACATGCTGAGATGAAACAATGGTGGTTTATTTTCTCCAAAGGTTAGGACATGCAGAGTGCAGTAATCCAAGTACCTGGCATTGAAATCTTCCAGTGATGCTTGCCTCTGTAGCTACTACGTGGTCAGAAGACTTTGCTCCTAGTAGCTCCAATAAGGGATGTTGCTCTCACAAAAACTCTGGCTGGAAAATGAACATCCCAGGATGTGATGCAAGAGGGTCATCACACACTCCCATGGGCTGGACAAAAGAAACAGAGGAGCTGAAAAGTCTGACCAGTAGATGGCAGCAGAGACAGGCATGAAAAACATTAAATAACAGTTTTAACTAAGACAAATAGAAACAGCACACCTCTTGCGCCTCTTTTATAAAAAAAAGAAAAAGACATTGTCATACATGATAAGAGAAGTAGCTTACCCTCCATGGTAAAATCCCGGAGGGGAGATATTTTTCACTGAGGTTATTAACTTTAGTGATGTGATACCTGGAAAGTAAGCTTCAGCATTCTAGGTGCTAAGAGGGTTAATTTGTCATGACATGGGCAGTTTTTTGTGAACAGTCAAAGAGATAGGATGAGAGGGCTGTTCACATATCTCCACTCTAGGGTGCAGTCCAGCAGGTAAAAGTAAGGCCTCTGGAATCACTTGTTGTTCTGTGTATGGAGGTAGCAGTACCTCATTAGCTGTGCTCTTGTTACAAAAGAGTGAACTAAAATTCTGAGCGGGCAAACCCCGCAGATATATGGACTATTTGGACTATTTGTATGCTGTTTTTGTTTCTTTATGCCATAAAGGCTGTTTTGTTTTGCTTTGTTTGAGCTGGTTAATGAAGTTATAATAAACCAGCTAAAAATTTAAATGGAAAGTGTTCCTGTGTCTACCTGGATCTGCAGCTGAGTGAGCCAATCTAATAGCCTTAACTATGTACAAATTTTCACAATGCAAACCGGTATGTTTCACTGCCAGCAAACATAGCCTGTGGTTAGACATTAATACACAAAGGGCCCGATTCATCATTTGTATGGGAGACAAGAAATTGATTTTTTGAGCCAAAGTTGTCAAAATGGTGCACGTGGTTCATACTTTCTATGCAAAATAAAACATACTCTTTATTCTTGTGCCTTTTTTCATTTTTTTAGAGCAGAAAGTTACATGGTTCACTAAAAAAAAAAATTTTACAGTACAGACCAAATGTTTTCTTTATTTTCAGGACTCTGAAAATTGTAGATTCACATTGAAGGCATCAAAACTATGAATTAAAATATGTGGAATTAAATACTTAAAAAGTGTGAAACAACTGAAAATATGTCTTATATTCTAGGTTCTTCGAAGTAGCCACCATTTGCTTTGATTACTGCTTTGCACACTCTTTGTATTCTCTTGAGGAGCTTCAAGAGGTAGTCACCGGAAATGGTTTTCCAACAGTCTTGAAGGAGTTCCCAGAGATGCTTAGCACTTGTTGGCCCTTTTGCCTTCACTCTGCGGTCCAACTCACCCTAAACCATCTCAATTGGGTTCAGGTCTGGTGACTGTGGAGACCAGGTCATCTGGCGTAGCACCCCATCACTCTCCTTCTTAGTCAAATAGCCCTTACACAGCCTGGAGGTATGTTTGGGGTCATTGTCCTGTTGAAAAATAAATGATGGTCCAACTAAACGCAAACCGGATGGAATAGCACGCCGCTGCAAGATGCTGTGGTAGCCATGCTGGGTCTGTATAAATCCCCAACAGTATCACCAGCAAAGCACCCCCACACCATCACACCTCCTCCTCCATGCTTCACGGTGGGAACCAGGCATGTAGAGTCCATCTGTTCACCTTTTCTACAAAGATACGGTGGTTGGATCCAAAGATCTCAAATTTGGACTCATCAGACCAAAGCACAGATTTCCACTGGTCTAATGTCCATTCCTTGTGTTCTTTAGCCCCAACAAGTCTCTTCTGCTTGTTGCCTGTCCTTAGCAGTGGTTTCCTAGCAGCTATTTTACCATAAAGGCCTGCTGCACAATGTCTCCTCTTAACAGTTGATCTAGAGATGAGAAGGTGTGTCCAAACTTTTGGTCTGTACTGTAGATGTACACAAAATCACTCCCAGGGGACTGGAGTATATTTGCACAAAAATGTAGTGACTTTTTAAGAAGTCATAATCGATGAATTGGCCTCAAACCAGGGTGGTGGAGTCGGTAAGCCAAACCTCCTACTCAGAATGCTCAATTTCTCCGACTCTGATCTGTAGAGGAGGCGCTTCACTACTGAGCATGAACATAAAGTGCAGCACAGGTTCTGCTCAAGTAAAAGCCTAAATCCTTAGATCAGGAGTAGAACAGACATTTATAGGACATTTCATAACTTTCCCAAAGTCTTATGAAAAAATATTAAGCACATACTGCATTGAACTACTTACCCAATGTATTATATATTTTAGGAGTTGGAGTCAGTCGTTTTTATACCAACTCCGACTCTTCCCAAATGGTCACCGACATCAACTTTACAGCACTGCCGCAAACATCTAGAAAGCCAAAACTACACCCACATTGAAGAACTAAAAAAGTAAATAAATAACAAACGAACACATATAAAAACAAACGTCAAAAAAGGACAAATTAAAAGAAGAATTTGGTCTAAAAATCAAAAATAGGCATAAAACGACAAAGAAAACAGGCACAAATGCAATGATTACTCTGGATCCAAATGTTTAGGAAAAAATACATTTGTACATATTTTCCCCCTTTAGTATATATTTTTATATAGACTCTAAAACAAAAAAAAAATCACACTAACACTCCTGCTAAATAAAACTTTATATCAGTGTATACGTATATAACTGGTATACATCAACTGCAGATGAATCATATGTACGGTATATCTGTAGACATAGCCATTAGTCAATAATCAAACTTTTGTTACAAAAAACACAGGAATAAATGCAGTACATCTGCACTAATTCACTATACACAACATTGTATCTCTGACTCTTTGTAGATCAGATTCACTATTTCTTATTTGCAAACCGCTATAATGAATGAAGATATTATTCACTTCTAAGACATTTGCCTTCTAATTATGTGCACTTTAACTTTTTTGGATTTTAAATATGTGCACTAACCTTCAGCTTTCGAATCAACATATCTATGAGCGATACATAGGTATACAATGGATATAAAGCATCTACACACCACTGTTAAAATGCCATATTTTTGTCATGTAGTAAAATCAAACCAAGACTAATCATGGGAGAACTTCTTCCCTCTTTAATGTTGCCCATAATCTGTACAAATCCGTTGAGAAACAAACTGAAATTATTATTTTGAGATTGAAAATAAAAAAATCACAAAACTACTGTGTTTCCCCAAAAATAAGACAGGGCCTTATATTCTTTTCTGGTTTTAAAAATGCGATGGTGCTTTTCGGGGGTGTCTTATATTTGCCTACTGTATTAACTCCCGGGGATTGCATCACAATTCTCGGTATCTCTCCTGAGCTGAGAGTGACAGCTGCACAGACATACACGCTGTAACTCTTAGATCAGGAGTGTCGGCTAATTAAGTGAATGAATATTCACCCTCTTCCCCATCTAGAATTCCGCCCACCGCTCTGAGTCCTGTATGGCATCAACACTCTATTCTTGCTGTCTTGTATCACTGCACCAGAATTGCATTGCAATCCTCTGTGATTCTCCTAAGCTGAGAGGGACAGCTGCATAGCCATACACACTGTCACTCTCAGATCAGGAGTGCTGCCGATGATTGCGGTGAGCAAGCGCATGGCTAATTAAGAGAATTAAGACTAACCATTCTCTTCCTTAATCCTGCTCATCACTCTGACTCCTGCACTGCATCCACACTCTGCTTGCTGTATTACTGGATGATTGCAATGCGATCCTTGGGTTGGCGGTACTAGTAATACAGCAGGCAGAGTGCAAGTGCAGTGCAGGACTTTAAAAAAGGCCGAAAAATTTTGCAAGGGCCTATTTTCGGGGTGGGGCTTATTTTCAGGGAAACACAGTAAAATAATTGGCCTGCATAAGTGTGAACACTCTCCTATATTTGGGATGTGATTGTGTTCAGGATTAGCCGATCACATGTACCCCCCATGTTAAAAAGTAGTCAGTGCATGGCCACCATCATTTACAGGGATTCTGATTAGCTATGAACCTATTGCTAGAAATTCAAAGTTTTGTAATGTCCCAGCCAGAACCCAGACCTGAATCCAAATGAAAATCTTTGGATCACCTCAAGAGGGTGCCGCACACGGGAGATGCCCTTGCAATCTGGCAGATGTGGAGCTACAGCAAGGAGGAGGGGGCAAAAATGCAAATTCTAGATCGGCAGTTTGATAGACTTTCTACCCTACTATACTGAACACTGTTATAAATTCAAAGGAAACTTCTAGAAAGTATTAGTTTAACAGTGGGTATATTTATGTAACCACATTATTTTAGTTCGTTATTTTACTGTTACCATCCAAAAGATTTCAGTTTGTTTTTCACATGAATTGCACAGATTATAGCCTACATTAAACATAGAATAAATTCTGAAATGTTTCTTCTTGGTAGGATTTTTTTACATGATAAAAAACTGTCATTTTTTCAGGGGAGTGTATATGTTATATTTACTCTGTAAAACCGCATTGACAATGAAGATCCAAGGGGGGGGTCCTTTGGTTCTGGGTTATAGGTCTATATAAATCCAATGGTAGTGATATCAGTCTTCACTGCTCAATTCTAAAGGCCCCGTTACACGCAGCGATATCGCTTGCGAGCGTACCTGCCCCTGTCGTTTGTGCATCACGGGCAAATCGCTGCCCGTGGCACACAATATCGTTAGGAGCCGTCACACAGACTTACCTGCAGAGCGACGTTGCTGTTGCCGGCAAACCACCTCCTTTCTAAGGGGGCGGTTCGTGCGGCGTCACTAAGCGGCTGCCCAATAGAAGCAGAGGGGCGGAGATGAGCGGGTCAAACATCCCGCCCACCTCCTTTCTTCCGCATTGCCAGCGGCCGCAGGTAAGCTGTAGTTCGTCGTTCCCGAGGTGTCACACATAACGACGAACAACCTGCGTCCTCAACAATCAACGATTTTTTGAAAAGGAACGACGTATCAACGATGGACGATTAGGTGAGTATTTTCCATCGTTAACGGTCGCTCGTTGGTGTCACACGCAACGATGTCGCTAATGATGCCGGTGTGCGTCACGGAATCCGTGACCCCAGCGATATATCATTAGATATGTCGTTGCGTGTGATGGGGCCTTTAGTGTTCACAATGTTGATGTTGATGGTCTAAGGGGGATTGTTTATCCTTGTGGATGGTGCCAAGCCAGTATAAGGAGGCTTATAAGCCATGCAATGCTCCTCTTGGATTTTAAATAAGTAAAAAACTTCTTCAGAAGTTAAAAAGCCTTGAAAACTAGAGCCACATATTGGAAGTAGCAATCCTAAAACTCAATACCAACCCTTTAAGAAACCTTGTCATGTGACTTAGGATAAGAAGTCAAACCAGACACTTTCTCCATTACATATATTATATTTTCCGTTCAGGAGACATAGTGGATCTGCTCCAACTGGGGTACAAATCCATGTATAGTGAATTAGCGCAGATGTACTGCATTTATTGCGGTGGTTTCATATATTTATAGTATATGTCTTCATTATTAGAAGTCTGTATGTTATTTATATGATCCAATCGTGCACAGCACAGACTGTAATACATTATTATAATAATACAAATCTTGCAGCTACTGTATATGATCATAATTATGGGGGAAGGATTGGGGGGTGCAGTCATTGTATTCTCAGTCAGCAAAACGTCTAGACACATCCTTGTTTCCGTGGTAGAAATGAATTCTCTAGTCAGAAGAAATCTAGACTAATAGCAGCTGATGTTCTGTCTTCCGCATAGATATGGACTGGTAGATGACTTGACAGTTAAGATCTAATATATAAAACAAATTCGCTGCTCCTGCTCTATTTTATTTTTTTTTTCGGCTGAACCTTCTTTGTCTAATGGTAGAAAGCGCAATTTTGTAACTAAAACCTTTTTGCCAGCCTATAAATTTGTGAAATGAGGCATTATATGCCCCAAGGCTCAGCAACCAAAGCATTGAGAAGCGGCTTAGCTCACAGATTGGCAGCCTCCTACTACCATTAGGGCACAGATACATTTAAGGCGGGTTTTACACGTTGCGACATCGCTAGCAATTGCTAGCAATGTCCAGCGCAATAGCACCCGCCCCCGTCGCACATGCGATATGTGGTGACTGCTGCCGTAGCGAACATTATCGCTACGGCAGCGTCACACGCACATACCTGCTCGGCGACGTCGTTGTGACTGCCGAACAATCCCTCCTTCAAGGGGGAGGTGTGTTCGGCGTGACAGCGACGTCACCGCGACGTCACTAAGCAGCCGGCTAATTGAAGCGGAGGGGCGGAGATGAGTGGGACATAACATCCCGCCCACCTTCTCCCTTCCGCATTGCCGTTAGGGACGCAGATAAGGAGATGTTTGTCGCTCCTGCGGGTTTACACACAGCGATGTGTGGAGCTGCAGGAACGACAAACAACATTGTACCTGCGGTCGAACCGACATTATGGAAATGAACGACGTTACACAGATCAGCGATATTGTACGCTTCTGTGCTCGTTCATCGTCGCACGGATTTACACGTTGCAATGTCGCTACCGACGCCGGATGTGCATCACTAACGACGTGACCCCGATGATATATCGATAGCGATGTCGCAACATGTAAAGCCCCCCTAACACTTGGTGACAAAAAAAAATGTTGCAATTAATTTTGGAACCATTAAATCCAATCCTTTTTGTTGCACGCAGGTTGCGCTGTGTATTGTAGGCATTTGATTGATATTTGGGACTCATCCAAAAAAAAAAATGCAGGAGATATGAAGGAATCTTCAAATAGTGTGTACTAGCTCGTCTATGGGATGTAACCGTCACGGCCATGGAAAATGTCAGCTGTTAGATAAGCAAATCATCCAGGGAAGTCAGAGAATACGAAGCAGATGCTCCTCATGTGGTAAAGGTCAGTAATGAAAGCTTCCTGCTGAGAGCTTTATGCAGAGCTCCAGAATTGTGCACTGAGCATCAGACATAGGGGCAGATTTACTTACTAACCCTGTCTAGTTTATAGACAGCATAAACTTACACTAGACAATCTGACAGTATGGCAAATTTATCAAAATGGCTCATGCTAAATAGGTTATACCACTATTTTACAGCAAACTTTGTATACTATTTTTGCTCACATTGTCAAAGTTTAGCTAATGCCCCATCCGAGAAACCAGTCCCACATGTCAAGTAAGGTGCAAAAGGGGGGTATTCATCATTCCGCATACACAGATACTTTTGGCATATTTGCACCTACTTCTTCCTTTTTTAAAGCGCACCAATCTCCAGGATTTTCCTGTATAACCTAAAGTCAGTGCTATACTGGCACTATCAAGCTGATGCTATACATACCTTTAGTGCTCAACTCGGATGTATAGGTTTTGAAACACAAGCAAGTAAAGTTTGTAAAATCAGCAGCTTGGTGAGTGACAGCAGCTGCAGCAGCTGATAGCTGGGTGGGTATTCATAGTTATCCCCTCCCCCTGTTAATTATGCTAATTGTATTATACAATCGTTTTACTTTAGCCAACATAGCTGATACCAGGAAGCACCATTTTTCTTTTGGCTGAGGCCCCACCCCTTCTGCTATACGCTAGTTGAACCGTACCCTCAATATAAGATGCCGGGTCCAACGGAAAGATTTTTATTTTTTAATTTACAAGGGGCATTTTAGTGTTTAAAAATTGATTTCCACTAATAGACAACTCCTTGAATTCAAGCCATCTTTATGTTGCTTTTGCACCACTTTTTCCTTTTTCTACACAATGCCCATTATTTTGAGATATTATATTACCCAAAATAGAAGTGGACTCAAGAAAATAAGTTCAGCTCATTTATTACATGCTGTGGTTTTTTTTTTGGTTTTTTTTTTTAAAGTTTCAGATTTTTTTGTGCAAAACTCACCTGCGAGGGTGGTGCAAAATCTGATACACCGTTATTCATAAACTACATATTTGTCAGTAGTGGCTTATAATTGCACTGTTCGACAGTTTTATAAATGTGGCACAACGCATGACTGCTTAAAAATATTTATATAGAAACCTCAAAATTATAAATTTCACTCAGTGCCTTAAACACATCATGAAAGTGGTGACATTTTGGCCAATTTAGCTGAGCAGATTTCTCGTATTGTGGCTAACACAAACTGTATGGGATTTAATCAGGGTAGAAATATGTTTCTGCTGCACACACATATCACTCATGTTTTTTTTTCAGCACATTTCATTCTTATAAGCCAGGTTTGAAGATTGCTTGTTAAGGCAGAAACCAATCCCAAACTAGGAAAAGGGCTGAAGTTTTGCAAACCTCCAATCTGTAGGATATCATCTAACTCCCAAAAAAGGGGATACTGAGTTTGCGGAAGTTTTGGGGATCCTTCTTTCAGCTGATCAGCCTACTATAGACCATTATGTTTTTCCGCTACTACTTCACTTTAGTAACCCCTTCACCCCAGACTTATCTGTACAAGGAGCCACTGAATAGTTCAGTGTGCACAATTTTGGAGCCTCAGTCCTGCGGGGATACATTTTTTTTATGATTCCTTTTCCATTCAGCTGGTTTCTATTTTTGCAGGTTGACGTTACACTTGAGCATCAATCATTCCCAAATGGTGGATGTTTACTACTAGGGCCCCATACTCAATGTCTGTCTGCAGGGACGTGCAGGGTGTTTTTCATAATGCAGCTTTATTGTTTTTCTTTGGCAGTGGAAGCCGTTGAACTTTTAGAGGAAATCATAAAGATGGAGCCTTGTAGACTGAAACCATACACTAGAGTTTGCCAAGTGACATTATGGGGCCCCTGAATTTCATTTAGAGCGAAAACCTCCACACACAAGGGTTGAATTAGCGGGTTTATTACAAGCCCTGCATTTTACCATAGCTTTATAACACATCTTTTTTCCCATAAATACAGGTAATATTAGGTCAGTTTTTTTAATGTTATTATTTCGGAGACGTAGATCTATAGAATTGTATTTGGACACAATGCAAGTTACATTGCTTACCGTAATTTTCCTTTTCTTAATATTGCTGTCAATTTAAAACTCTTTTTTCTTTTGTATCCATATATTGCCTGGAAAAGTTCAGAATCATCATATTATTAATATCCAGTTAAGCCAATTCTGTATAATTTTCTATTTCTTTATAGATAATGATTGATCCCTGAGATAATACTAAAGGCCTAATGCAATTGGCAAGTCACATCCAATTAACCTGTCTGGTGACACAAAGAAGTCTTCTTAAGGCTATGTGTGCACACAGCGTTTTTTTGACGCTGCGTTTTTGGCCGCTAAAAACGCACAAAAACGCATAAAAACGCACCCACGGCAAAAACGCACCAGTAAAAACGCATGTGTTTTTACCGCGCTTTGGTGTGTTTTTGGCTGCGTTTTGCTGCGTTTTTGATCTCTGCGTTTTTCCAATGCATTGCATGGGGGGAAAACACAGAAAAACGCAGGAAAGTATTGACATGTCCATTTTTTTTTAAGCTCAAAAACGCAGCTTAAAAGTTGTGTGCGGACAGCAAAAAATGAAAACTCATAGACTTTGCTGGGGAAGCAAAGTCATGCAGTTTTGAGCCCAAAAACGCACCCAAAAAACGCACTGTGCGCACATAGCCTAAGTTCACACTGCATCTTTTCTTGACCACAAAGATGCAGCGTTTTTGGCCCCATAAAAAGGCACCCGCGGCAAAAACGCATCCAAAAATGCATGCGTTTTAACCACATTTTGTCCAACGCATTTCGTAAGTCAAATCTATTGACTGGAAGGGCTCAAAAACGCTGGCAAAAATGCAAAAAGAATTGACATGCTGCATCTTCAAAAACGCAGCCAAAAAAAGATGCACTGTGTGGACAGCAAAATAGAAATCTCCAAGACTTTGCTGGGGGAAGGAAATGCATGCATTTGGGTGCATCTTTGTGACCTCAAAAATGCATCAAAAACAAGTAAAAGATCCAGTGTGTGAACATAGCCTTAACGTTCCATGATACGCAACAATATGTACTTAATATTTCGCCATATGGTGCCTCCATACAACTTCGTATCCTCCCATATAAGCATTATACGATTATGCATTCAGTGGAGCATGTTACACAACCTGTCAGTACAATTTTATGGTTTTAGTAGAACCATAAAAATGATACCTTCCTTGTAGTAATCTGAGAGGCCATTGCTGAGAAATTAAGCTTTGAAGCCTGCAATAGATGGAATTAGGAAGGGCAGAAAAAAAATATAAATTGTAAGATGCATATACCCCAAATATGAGCATTTAACAAGATTTTGGCGCACAAGCCATTTTCAGTGACGTGTATCATTAATTTGCTGCTAATGTCCAGCGTCAATGTATGTCAGAATGGGTAGTAGAATGTGAAATATTTTTATGCAGACATTCCATGGAAAAATCCAGTCTTTGATTTATTCACCAGCACGACTTTCCATGGGAACTCTCATCATCCATCTATGTGGGGTCAGTCCGATCATGTTATTGTTTGCTAAAATTTCCACAAAGCAACAAAACCTTGTTCTCACAATACTATATACAGGAAGTGGACACAAGATGCTCACAGCTGCAACTTTGTACCTTTATGCCAGTTGTATCATCAGTATTTAATGTGCACCAATCACCAGGATTTTCCTATATAACCTAAAGCCAGTGCTATACTGGTGCTATCATGCTGATTCTATACATACCTTTAGTTGTCAGCTCGGATGTATAGGTTTTGAAACACAAGCAAGTAAAGTTTGTAAAATCAGCAGCTTGTTGAGTGACAGCAGCTGCGGATTTACCGTGGATTTTACTGCGGATTTGCTGCGGATATGCTGCAGAAAATGTGTCTTACATTTCTGCAGTCAATCCCCAGCAAAACCTATAGGTATAAAAAAAATGCTGTATGCATGCTGCATTTTTTTATAACTGTGGATTTACCCGCTGATTTTCTGCTGCAGAATTAATGTGCATGTCACTTCTTTTCCGCAGGTACCTGCGTTTATTGCCATAGATAATGGTGAGAATCCGCAGGGACCAATCTGCGGAAAAACCGCGGCAAATCCGCACCAAACCGCAGCAAAACCGCATGCAGAATTTGTTGTGGTTTTGGTGTGGTATTTTACTGCAGGTGCGGGATTCTTTCAGAGGGTCCGGATTTTCCTTGAGAAAAAGTCACTTTCTAGTGCGCACATGGCCTTAGGGGTCAGCTAGGATGATTAGATTTTGAAATACAAGCAAGTAAAGTTTGTAAAATCAGCAGCTTGTTCAGTGACAGCAGCTGATAGCTGGAGTGGGTATTCATAGTTATCTCCTCCCTGTTACTTAGTTACTTATGCTAATTCTATTATACAATTATTTTACTTTGTGAGTAAAAGGACCTGTACTAATGTTATACCCATGTGACCAGAAGGGGCGGGGCCTCAGCCAACAGAAAAATGTTGCTTCCTGGTATAAGCTATGTTGGCTGAGGCCCCTTCCGGTCACATGGGTATGACATTATCACAGGTCCTTTTACTCACAAGTAAATGGTCGCCGTGGTTTTAACAAACATTCCATAACTCAATAGAATAATAGAGTATAAGAAACCTTGTAATACATCTGATCATAATAATATGCTTCTTTCTCCACTTATGCATCACTTCCTCTCCACCCTCTTTATCCTGTCTCTTGAACTCTTGCTTCACTCTGAATATGTACTGTAATCTATCTTGCACAAAACAAGAATTACTGCCAGCTCACTTAAGGATCAGATTACAGCTGCTTAATAGAGAGTGACAGTTATGAAGGAGCATTGTGAGAGGCAGAGAGATGGTGCGGCTGCTCTCTATTGTTTACTTCATCCCAGAGTAGGATTCACAACTACACTACTCAGTATATATAATATACTGTATAATATGCTATATAATGTCCTTCGGTCTTCTGCTTTCTAGTAGCTGTTCATATCACCCTAAAGCTGGATTCATAGCTATACTGCTCAGTACCAGGGTCGTAACGATCGCGGTTGCAGAGGTCATGACCGGGCCCTGGGGTACAAGGCGCCCGCAACCCTTGCGCCTGCTTCGGCTGGATGTGCATTCAAGGGCGCATATCCAGCTAAAATGCATTACAGCATAGAGACCCATCTGGTCCCTGTGCTGCAATACAAACTGACGTTGGCGGTGCTGTGACTGGGGGCACCACATCAAAGTGATGTTAATCGCCATGGTGCGCACTTCAATGTCAGCTGTCAACTCCCACGTGCTAGGGACAGAATCTTTTGGTGTTTTTTTTATGAATTAGGCATCACTCCCACTTGCGTTTAACACGGTTGAGTGCAATTCGATAAAACATCAGATTGCAGTTGCACCAATGTTAAACAATGAGGCAGTGTTCATCTACCATTTTTTTCTCATGCCAAATCGACATATGAAAAATATCGCAGCATGCTGCATTTGTCAGTGTGTCTCGCATCACATGCACTCATACAAGGCTATGGTTACATGTGAAACATCGGACTGCACTCGAATGTCATCCAAGTGCAATGCAATATACACACAGACAAGTAGCAGAGAAAAGGGAGAGATTAATCTCTCCCTCTTCTCCGCACCTGCGATCCAATTGTAAGATCGGATAGGCAGTTGCTTGACCCTCGGATCATGCAATCAGCAGAGTCTGAGCCTGGTGTCATTAACATATCGCATTTGATTCTTTCGCATCAGATGCCATGTACAAGTGTGAGCAAGGCCTTAGAGACATAACAGGGACTATATATACCAGGAAGGGGCCCAGGATAAAGACATATATACCAGGTTGAGGACCCTATATAACAGGATGGGAACCAAATATATTATTATGGTACTAGGATGAGGACCATATATACCAGGATAGAACCAGGATGAGAACTTATATAGCAGTATAGGGATATATTTATATATATATATATACACACATGGATGGGCCCATGATGTGGACATATATACCAGGATGGGGACATAAATACCAGGATGAGAACATATATATATATATATATATATATATATATAAAGCTCACAGGTAGGGCTATAGCTGTTAGCTGTTGTTTTACCTGTGCTGACTATCAAAATATGGCAAGAGCCCACGTCATTTTGTTAAATTATTCATTTATTTTTACACTACCATACAGCAAACTGAATAATACCAATAACAGACACTGAAACAGGGTGTCGGGCATGTATAGAAGTCTGCAACCAATCACAAACACTGGCACAAAGGGTGGGTGGGTGAAGCAGTGAATATTGATGAACCTTAAGTAGCGGGACTGGAAAAGAGTCTGACTGCAGTATGATCCTCTGGAAAAACACTGTATCTATAACCATCCTGCTTTTACTACCATTTAACTTACATTTGTAGCCCATATCATTTTGTTAGGGTTTTTTTTACAGTGATTTTCTTGGCCATTCACAGCCATGCCAATACTTGACATGGCTGTGATGTGACCGGAAGTGCCCACACTAGAAATGCTTGCTGATTGGCTGCTCTGCAACCTTTCAACAAGCTTTATTTGGGTGACAAACCCAAACAGGAATCAGTTGTACAATAAAAAATACTGTGTTTGGGGTTCAGTAATATTTGAAGGATGCTTTCTTCCAAAACAAAAAACTAGTTCATGAGTTGTACCTAGTATTGCACCTCGAGTGACTGATGTGGTGATGAGCAACAAATGAGCTCATTCACTTAAATTGTGGTCCCATCAATGGGGGCCTCATGGGTCAAACCACCAGATTATATATTTTGTTAACTATCCTATTGATAGGTCATATACAGTGGGTACGGAAAGTATTCAGACCCCTTTAAATTTTTCACTCTTTGTTTCATTGCAGACATTTGGTAAATTCAAAAAGAGTTCATTTTTTTCTCTTTAATGTACACTCTCCACCTCATCTGACAGAAAAAAAACCAAATGTAGAATTTTTTCCAAATGTTTTTAAATAAGAAAAACTGAAATATCACATGGTCATAAGTATTCAGACCCTTTGCTCAGACACTCATTTTTAAGTCACATGCTGTCCATTTCCTTGTGATCCTTCTTGAGATGGTTCTACTCCTTCATTGGAGTCCAGCTGTGTTTAATTAAACTGATAGGACTTGAATTGGAAAGGCGCACACTTGTCTATATAAGACCTCACAGCTCACAGTGAGTGCATGTCACACCATATGAGAATCATTAGGTCAAAGGAACTGCCCAAGGAGCTCAGAGACAGAATTGTGGCAAGGCACAGATCTGGCCAAGGTTACAAAAGAATGTCTGCAGTACTCAAGGTCCCTAACAGCACAGTGGCCTCCATAATCCTAAAATGGAAGAACTTTGGGACCACCAGAACTCTTCCTAGAGCTGACCGTCCAGCTAAACTGAGCAATCGTGGGAGAAGAGCCTTGGTGAAAGAGGTAAAGAAGAACCCCAAGATCACTGTGGCTGAGCTCCAGAGATGCAGTAGGGAGTTGGGAGAAAGTTGCAGAAAGTCAACTATCACTGCAGCCCTCCACCAGTTGGGCCTTTATGGCAGAGTGACCCGATGGAAGCCTCGCCTCAGTGCAAGACATATAAAAACCCGCATAGAGTTTGCAAAAAAACACTAAAGGACTCCCAAACTATGAGAAATAAGATTCTCTGGTCTGATGAGAGGAAGATAGAACTTTTTGGTGATAATTCTAAGCAGTATGTTTGGAGAAAACCAGTTACCTCATCACAGTGAAACATGGTGGTGGCAGCATCATGTCAGGCGGTATTTTTCAGCTACAGGGACAGGACGACTGGTTGTAATTGAAGGAAAGATGAATGTGGCTAAGTTCCACGATATCCTGGAAGAAAACGTCTTCCAGAGTGCTCTGGACGACTTGGCTGAAGGTTCACCTTCCAACAAGACAATGACACTAAGCACATAGCTAAAATAAAAAAGGAGTGGCTTCAGACCGGCTCTGTGATTATTCCTGACCGGCCCAGAAAGAGCTCTGACCTAAACCAATTCAGCATCTCTGGAAAGACCTGAAAATGGCGTCCACCAACGTTCCATATCCAACCTGACAGAACTTGATAGGATCTGCAAAGAAGAATGGCAGAGGATCCCCAAATCCAGGTGTGAATAACATGTTGCATCATTCCCAAGAAGACTCATGGGTGTATAAACTCGAAAGGGTGCTTCTACTCAATACTAAGTAAAGGGTCTGTATACTTATGACCAAAGTGATAGTTCAGTTTTTCTTTTTTATAAAATTTGCGAAAATTTCTGTTTTTTTTCTGTCAAGATGGGGTGCAGAGTGTACATTAATGAGAAAAAAATTAACTTTTTTTGAATTTGACAAATGGCTGCAATGAAACAAAGAGTGAAAAATTTAATGGGGTCTGAATACTTTCCGTACCCACTGTATATGACCTATCAATAGGACAGTTAACAAAATATATAATCTGGTGGTTTGACCCATGAGGCCTCCATTGATTTAAAGAATACAGGTTCTACAGTCCCCTGTGTAAATGGCTTATGAGTGTGATAAAAAAGACTGATGGCACATTCTATCTTTCTAATGTGAACAGGTGCAAACTGAACATGAAACATAGTAAAAAAATTGACACTTGCGCTCTGTAGTGCTAAGATATATGTAACAATGAATATAGAAATATAGACATGCATTACTGCTATGAAAAACATGTAAAAATTGAAATACTTAGCACACAAAAATGGCCAGTTTTATGTGAGCCCAACAGCAAGGCAACCTCTTTTTGTTGGGTCCCTATAAAACTAATGCCTTTATTTGGTTAAAAAACCTACAATTTATGGATGGACAGGAACCTGCAAATGGAGATTTAAAATTGCCTAAGGCTGAAGAGCAGGAGTGCTCAATCAGAAGGCATAACCCTGTAATCTAAGAAAAAGACTGATGGCACATCCTTTCTAATGTGAACAGGTGCAAACTGAGCATGAAATATAGTAACAAAAAGTTGACAGTTGCATTCTGTAGTGCTAAGATATATGTAACAATGAATATGGGAATATAGACATGCATTACTGCTATGAAAAACATGTAAAAATTGAAATACTTATCACAAAAAAATGGCCCGTTTTATGTGAGCCCAACAGCCAATGGCAAGACGACCTCTTTTTGTTGGGTCCCTATCCCATGGTTTGACCCATGAGGCCCCATTGATTTTAAGAATAAAGGTTCTACATTCCACTTTGTGAATGGATTATTAGTCGGGGTCACACATGTTCACTACTGCTTCAAACACGACTTTGAGTACCTGTTCTGGGGTTGATGGGGGTCTCAGGTGCTGAACCCCCATCAATCTTATATTTATCCTCTCTCATTTGGTAGGGTAGGTGATAAATGTTTTTTTATTTTTTTTACAATTCTTCAACATAATCTGTTTTTAAGGACTTGGAGCTTTTTTTATGCATTTCCCTGTCATTTATTATTATTTTTTTTGTATTATTATGACTGATTATTTGTTAATATTTACCTATGTATTATTATTGCCTTCTATTTATTTTCTCAATCATTATTATTTTTGATCATTATTACCTACTAGTGTTGGATACATAAGTAGCAGCAATCCTCCTACTCACTGACAGTTATTGCCTATTGTTTTTATTTTCCTTTATAAAACAACAGCGGTAATATAATACACCTAATGCAAAAGTTCTCAGCATAACCCACATAAGACGAGCGAGAAGAAGCTGAGCTGTAAGAGGTCTGTCCTCCAATAGGCGAGCATTAGGTGGAGCCAGCGTTGTTTGGATTCAGCATCTCAGTAAGGAATTCTGAATGAAGAGCATTTTCTATCCAAGGAATCTTGCTAGTGATTCGTATGGCTCTAAAGGACGCTGTGTTACAGGAGCTTCACATTATTATTTCTCTTTCACAATTCTAGAGGTTTATTGCTGTTTCCATTTCCTCTGAGGTCAACGTCTTTGTAAACAAGGATGGATGAGGGACTTCTATCAATACTGCATGAGCGGCTGCGTTCATCTGAATGAATCCAGGAGCTGGCAGTGTGTAGCTTGCAGTCATTCCACATTAATAACAGACCAGACCTGACACTTCAGAAGAAGGAAAGCCACGTCCATTCAGTTCTTCCTCTGGTACCCAAAAATATTGTTTTGCTTCCTCATCCACAGGCGCCTTTCCACTCCATCCTCCACCACCTCCACCCTAGCCCTCTCCAGAGTTACTTTGGTGGTATTATGCTTCTAGGACAGAGTATCTGAGTGAATATCTAAGATATGACATCTAAAGAATCTTCCAACGAGCTCTCCACTCCGGATACTGACGTCTACATCAGGACTTTCAAGGAACACATGCACTTGGAGCTTGAACTTCCCAGACATTCTGGGAAAAGGACAACCACATCCCCCAAAATCTCTCCGCGCAGTTCTCCAAGGAACTCTCCATGCTTTTTCAGAAAGTTGCTGGTCAATAAGAGCATCCGCCAGCGGCGACGATTCACGGTAGCGCATACATGGTAAGAAGCGGTTTATTTTGTTTAATATAGCAGAGGTCTTATAAAGAGGTCTTTTTAGGCCACATCTCTACAGATGTACGAGAGTCGTGTTTGTTGCCGCCTATTTTAATGTGTTATATGTGCTTTTACATGGCACTGCAAGAAAACCTATTGCATGATCTCAGCTTTCCTTAACCAATGGGCAGAGGTTCAATTGACCACCCTCGTCTGGGCAAAGTGGCTTGTTGATTTCCTGCACCCAAGGCACATGCCCAGTTTTGCATCTTACCTATGCCCCTGACACCGAGAGTTATCACGATGCAACCTCAAAGAGTTAAATAACAAATTCAGCTCCGCTATGTTTATACTTTATAATAGCGTTTCATTCAAATTGATCTTTTCAGCTTCCTAAACTGTTTTTAATTTTTATGAGCCGTAATTGAGCCATTTGGGAGGTAACATAATGAATTCCATTGTCTTTCACATGACACCCGGTTCAATTCTTCTGATTAATATCCTTCATTAGGTGTGTGACTATTCGCACAGTATCTGTAACCGTCATTAAGCCTTTGCTTTTTCATCTGTAATTCATATAGTTTTGATCTGGGTAGTTTTTTTTAAAACAAGAAAAGGGATTGGTGATGATCTATGAAATGGAAATAAATATTTTGGGTTTAGGTCTGGATTCGGTAATAAGGAATGCCAAGAGTTAATTGTTGCCTCTATGACAGTGTACAAGGGTGGATTCTCTCCTTTAGCGACTCAGGAGGAGTCTGAAATTCAACAAATGTCAATATGTTTGTCCTCTCATTATCTGCTCAATCCAGACACAGAAGACCAGGGAGGCAATCCTGCCTGCAAGATGCTGATAATGTGCAGGAGTGCGTGATACAATGTAGCAGAAGACAGGCGTAGTGGGAGTCCTAGACTAATAGACATCTCCCACCTTCAGTGGGAATGACCTTATGTCAAGGTTAAAGTGTAACCTAGAGGTTACCTGTCTATGCTGTGACCAGGTTAGGTGGCATTGCCATTGACTGGTTAGTCTGGTATCTGTATCATAAAGGCGGGAGTGTGTTTTAATGGTAAGCCCTTGTATGTATATGATTTTTGGAGTCTGTGGCTTGTTTGACCCAGTTTGATGCTGAGATATCACAAATGACCAGAGAGTGTTGTAAACATTTCTATGACCACATCCCTTTTAGTTTGTTGCTTGCTGAAGACACGTATTGTCTCTTTTGGTCGCAGACCTGACATAAACCCCCAGGTCTCCTATAGAAATGTCATATGCAACCAAGAACAGCTAAATAAATAGGCCTTTAAAGGGTAAATCAGAATTCCTTTGATGTGTCCTGAGATGACAATGCTGGGAATGCGTGAACTTGGGTTGTCATTGTTTTCATAAAACAGGGAGGTTGCTTGGAGATTTCCATCTTACAGTATAGTCGGTACAATGCATTTTAGTTCAGTATCACCTACAAGGAGATTTAAGAGGGCCTTATTGGGTGCACATAAAGGGTTAATTAGTGGGTTCTGTTAGAGCATAACATGGTTTATATGACACCCCAACCAAAATATAGAGAGGCCCATATACAGGATCAACCCTCCGGAAAATTAGAAGGTGCAGTATGAGGAAAGCCCTGTTGTTCGCTTGGAGTTTATGGGTAGTATCATGGGTGGTCTTGGTGCAGCATTCAGAGATGCCCTTGTTGAAGGTCCATCAAGTCATCATTATATAATGGGATTATAGACAAGGAGAAGTGCTTGAATGGTTTGGCAGGATCGATGAAAAAGATCAAAACATGTAATATGAATAATGTATGATCTCAAGTGAGGTTGATCAAAGTCTGAGGAAGAATTGCTAATCCGTGCTTTATAAATGTCTTTAAAAAGCTGAGATTCTCCATATCCAAGGGATGTACGATGGCTGAACGCAAGATGAAAGTAACCGGCACAGATTACACAGCAAATATAGGTTTACCCTGGCGCATATGATAACCAGAAGAAGTATATATAGGAGACCCAGCAGAATGACATATTAGCACATAGGATCCTAAGAGAAGTGACATTTAGGGCATGATATACAGACATTTAACATCACTAAAGAAATTAAATATGATACATGGTAACCCCAGTATAATAATATTGTTATATATATGATCCCACAAAGTGATAGATAGGATCACAAGAAAAATGATATACAAACACAAAAGATCCCAAAAAGAAATACATATGATGAAGGAATTGCATGATATAGTATGGTCTAGGACCCAAAGAACAATTGCAGTGATATATAGGACATATAACATTATTGACATATACAATCCCCAGAAGAATGATAATGATATATAATGGATCATCAGAAGGATGACACTGATGTACAGTGCCTACAAGTAGTATTCAACCCCCTGAAGATTTAGCAGGTTTACACATTCGGAATTAACTTGGCATTGTGACATTTGGACTGTAGATCAGCCTGGAAGTGTGAAATGCAGCAAAAAAGAATGTTATTGCTTTTTTTTTTTTTTTTTTTTTTTTTTTAAATTGTGAAAAGTTTATTCAGAGGGTCATTTATTATTCAACCCCTCAAACCACCAGAATTCTGTTTGGTTCCCCTCAAGTATTAAGAAGTATTTCAGGCACAAAGAACAATGAGCTTCACATGTTTGGATTAATTATCAGCCTTTGAAAGTTTCCTCCCGTGCCGAGGCCAGGCTTGTCCGAAGAGTCAAGGCTAACCCAAGGACAACAAGGAAGGAGCTCTGGGAAGATCTCATGGCAGTGGGGCATTGGTTTCAGTCAATACCACAAGTAACGTACTCCACCACAATGGTCTCTGTTCCAGACGAGCCCGTAAGGTACCTTTACTTTCAAAGCGTCATGTCAAGGCTCGTCTACAGTTTGCTCATGATCACTTGGAGGACTCTGAGACAGACTGGTTCAAGGTTCTCTGGTCTGATGAGACGAAGATCGAGATCTTTGGTGCCAACCACACACGTGACGTTTGGAGACTGGATGGCACTGCATACAACCCCAAGAATACCATCCCTACAGTCAAGCATGGTGGTGGCAGCATTATGCTGTGGTGCTGTTTCTCAGCCAAGGGGCCTGGCCATCTGGTCCGCATCCATGGGAAGATGGATAGCACGGCCTACCTGGAGATTTTGGCCAAGAACCTCCGCTCCTCCATCAAGGATCTTAAGATAGGTCGTCATTTTATCTTCCAACAAGACAACGACCCAAAGCACACAGCCAAGAAAACCAAGGCCTGGTTCAGGAGGGAAAAAATCAAGGTGTTGCAGTGGCCTAGTCAGTCTCCTGACCTTAACCCAATTGAAAACTTGTGGAAGGAGCTCAAGATTAAAGTCCACATGAGACACCCAAAGAACCTAGATAACTTGGAGAAGATCTGCATGGAGGAGTGGGCCAAGATAACTCCAGAGACCTGTGCCGGCCTGATCAGGTCTTATAAAAGACGATTATTAGCTGTAATTGCAAACAAGGGTTATTCCACAAAATATTAAACCTAGGGGTTGAATAATAATTGACCCACACTTTTAGGTTGAAAATTTATTAAAATTTAACTGAGCAACATAACTTGTTGGTTTGTAAGATTTATGCATCTGTTAATAAATCCTGCTCTTGTTTGAAGTTTGCAGGCTCTAACTTATTTGCATCTTATCAATCCTGCTAAATCTGCAGGGGGTTGAATACTACTTGTAGGCACTGTATATGACCTCAGACATATGATATATAGACAGGTAGGAACCCCATCCAGGATCAACAAAAGTATGACAATTCTATGAAGAATCCTCACAAGTATGTCAATGTAAAAAATAGGACCCCTCAGGAAGTATAATATATGTAGAACCCCAGAAGAAGGACAATGATGTATTAAGGATTATCAGAAGAATGACACTGACTTATAGGACCTCAGGTATATGATATATGGACATGTAGGAACCCCAGAAGAATAACACCAATATCTAGGATCCACAAAAGTATGACAATTATATAAAGAATCCTCAGAAGTATGTCAATGTTATATAGTGCACCCTGAGTAAGAAATAGGACCCCCTCAGGAAGTATAATACTATATGTAGGAATCCACAAGAAGGACAATTTTATTTACGACCCCAGAAGAATTACATACAAAACACACAATAACTTGAAAAATGTGATTAACATTTAGGACACTGAGACCTACAATATAGGGACATGTAGGATTTCCAGAAGCGCTACCTAAAATACCTAGGAAACTCAGAAGAATGCCAATGTCTTGTAGGACCCCCAGAGGGAAAGCACTGACATATAGGACCCTATATAGAAGAATTACATACAACTCATAGGATAACAAGAAAAATGACCCTGACATTTAGGACGACCTGACATACAATATAGGGCCCTACAGGATTCCTAGAAGCATTACTTATAACCCTACATCCGCAGAAGAGGGACAGTTTTTGCCCCTGAGTGAAAACGTTGACATATGGGTTCCCCAGAGTAATGACACTCACATATAGAAACCCAGAAGAAGGGCTATGATATTTAGGACTCCAGCAGAATTACACACAACACAATGGATTCCGAGAGAAATGATTCTGATATATAGGATGTTACAGACAAATTAACATAGGAACACATAGGATTTCAGGAAGCGCTACTTATATTATATAGGATCCCTAGAAGGATGACATTGGTATATACGATCCCCACAGATATGCCACATATGATCCCTCAGAAGAGACACATACGACACTTCTGGTCACAGTATGTACTGACACATAGAATTCTGTAATTACCGACACACTGTAAATTGGTGACTTGAGTGTTAAAAAATGTGCCAATGTCTTAAGAAAAACTCCATTGATAAAGCTCCCCTTGGTGATGTCACTGCTTCCTTGTTACTATGGAGTACTGCTCGTCTTGCGGATTTTATTACCTTTAGTAGGATACGGGTGGACTTTGGGCACCTCAGGATTCTAGAGTGTGGCCCTTTAAGTAGCTTCCATTGCCAGTAATAACAATTCCCAACATTCACACGAATGTATCTGGAGCTCATTAAATCTTAAAGGGACGGTGAAAAAATTGCAGATTATTGACGTCCACATAAGGTGTCCCTTGACAACAGTCTCCATGGTGCGGTTGGAGTCTTTATCTTTCTGCTGTCAGACTGAGTAGCCCTGCTTGCTGTCAGCTGCTTACTGCTAATTGCAGTTCAGTATGGAAGGTGGAGGCTCCTCCATAGGGGAAATGAGCACCATCTATATCCAAGAGACTCTAATATCTAGTCTTCAATTAAACAACCATCTACATGTATTAGATGTAAGAGAATGTAGTAACTGATGTAGCAGAGCTGAGACTGTTCATGTGGCGCACTGGGTTATCAAACCAATAAAGAAACTTTAAGGACCTGAAAAACATGGCTGCTCTCTTCTAAAATCTGTCACACTTGTCTACGGTTGTGTGTGATATTGTAGCTTAAAAAGTTGTAGCGTAATTTTTTTTTGCCTTTTACAAGAATTTCTGAGAAGGAAGGTCAAGTGTGAATGGTGTACTGTATGTGCAAAGCTCGCGGCCTGTGTTGTGGCAGCGAGCAAGATTAGTGGACCCACTGGACCACAGAGGGGACCCAGGCTTATCCTTTATTGGGAGGGGCTTAACTAAGCACCCACCGTGAGGTGGACACCAGGTACCACTCCCAAGGCAGTGTGACCCTCAGGACAGGTCACGGACTCAGGAATAGATGGGTGTAGGTGACTGAGGCAGGCTGAACAGGCGGGTACAGACAGGATTGGTGGGCACAGCAAGGGTAGTCAGGTATGGGAAGGTAGGTACAGGAGACGGACACGCGGTTAACGGGACCTGACAACTAGCTAGCAGACTGGTATACTGACTAACTGAATGTGTTGTGCAGGCACCTCCCCTAATGGGAGGATGCCTTAAATGCACTGGAATTATATCCTGGAAATGGCACACCGGCCCTTTAAAGGGAACCTGTCAGGTCCCATATTCTGGGTGCATATTGCTAATCCCTGCCTAACCGTCCCTGTATACACTAGCATAGATAAAGAGATCTTTAGAAAAAGTATTTTTAAAGATCTTATATTGTATGCTAATGAGCGAGGGGACTAGTCCCCTGGGCGTTAGTTCCCCTGGCTAGTCGGCTCCATTAGCATGTTAGCACGCCCACAGCGACATACTAACATGCTAATGAATGTGCAGCGTTAGAAGATGATCTCACCTCTCTGCTGCCATCACTGCCCGACACTGGATTTCGGCTCAGTGAGCATGACCCCGGAGTTCCGGTCATGCGCACTATGAAGCCAGGTGTACGCGTCCTGACTTCAAACTGAAGTAGTGCACATGACCCAAACTCTGGGATCATGCACACTGAGCCGACATCCAGCGTCGGGTGGTGATGGCAGCCGGAGAGGTGAGTAAGATCATCCTCTGACGCTGCGTATTCCTTAGCACGCCCACAGGGGTGTACTAACATGCTAATAGAGCCGACTAGCCAGGGCAACTAATGCCCAGGGGACTAGTCCCCTCGCTCATTAGCATACGATATAAGATCTTTAGAAATACTTTTCTAAACATCCCTTTATCTATGCTAGTGTATACAGGGACCAGTAGGCCGGGATTAGCAATATGCAACCAGACTGCTCGTGGTTCTGGATGCATATTGGACCTGACAGGTTGCCTTTAAGAGGAGGGCCGGTGTGCACGGGCACATCTTAGGTGCACTCTCGGGAAGACTGTGTGGCATGTACAGGGACAGGGAAGGGAAAGATGTAGAAGCACACGTGGATGGCCGAGGGAATGTGGGGGCGGACGTGACCCCGAGTAAGTCGGTGTCTCTGCATAGACACTGGCGCTACAGTATGTGCCATAGAGTATTGGGCCATTGACCATTGGGTCTTACATCCTTAGGTGTGAGAATCTGTGCAGGGCCACCCCAACATAGTAACACTATGGTTGCCAATAAAGGGAGTGTGAAATTGTCACAGTGACTATGGTTGTCAATAAAGGGAGTGTGAAATTGTCACAGTGACTATGGTTGCCAATAAAGGGAGTGTGAAATTGTCACAGTGACTATGGTTGCCAATAAAGGGAGTGTGAAATTGTCACAGTGCCTATGAAAAGGCTGTAGAGGGGTCAACAATCACCAGTCTATTGTGTCCAGATGGCAAAATCAAGTACCTATTCTGATTCATGTATACCACGGCCTAGTACTAAATCCACATTGATGGCAGAATTATAGGGCATGTCCACCATTTAAACTATTTTTTTTTTTCAACAACAAAATAATTTAAAAGAAGCAACAATGCACCTATTCAACTAAACATTTCCTCCAGTTTTGTTTATACAGCTCCAGGGCAAACGCATTTCTGCAGTTATAGACTATACACGATCTGTATTCTTATCTTACTCCCCCTCATCTACTGTCTATAGATTACCAAAAAGAACACAAGACTGCAGGATCAGACTACACAGGGTTTGTTTTGTAGTCTGTAACCGCAGAAACGCATAGATCTACATAGGAACTGTATACACAAAACAGTAGGAGATTTTTAATGAAGACTTGTTACACATAGGAAGGAAAATGTCTCAAATGAAACCATGACCAGATGCTGAGATGGAACTTAGGGAGCTCGAGGGCAAGTAAAGTCCAGAGGATATAATGAAAAATAAGGGAAACATTAAATAGGTGCCTGTAGATGATAGGATCTAAAACTATAAATTGGATTAACAGTATAAATCCGTACGCAGCTCTGATGCTGAGTCAATGTTCTTATGTAGAGCACATTGGGGATGATTTATGAAAACTATTAGAGAGAAAATAGCTCCCATCTGCCATCTTGTAAAGTAGGTTAGAAAATTAAAGCACTGACTCTACAGAATGCAGTAGGTGGCTCCTCCACATTTCCTTTACTCTGGGTTTATAAACCTGTCCTTTTTTTTCTTTTTTTAAATTGAAAACCTTTACATTATTCATTAAATACGGTAATGCTGTAAACACCAGAGCAGCACTCCCCTTCACATTTGCAGGCCGGGATCCCTAGTTAAGTTATTTTTGTCTATTGACATCCAAACCTGCATTAATAATTCTTCAGGTTTGTGAGTTTAGAATTGATTGTTCAGTGTCTATACGGAGCTGGCTGCAATTATTAGCATTCTGGAGAAAAAAACTCAATTTCATATATTTTTGTGTAGATTACATATTACAATGATCTTACAAAGGTTGTAAAATACTGTCTTGTGTTCTCTTTTCTTCCTATGTACAAGGAAATAGCTACTATAATACTGCCCCTATATACAAGAATATAACTACTATAATACTGCTCCTATGTACAAGAATATCACTTCTATAATACTGCTCCTATGTAGGAGAATATAACTTCTATAATACTGTCCCTATGTACAAGAATGTAACTAGTATAATACTGCTCCCTATATACAAGAATATAACTTCTATAATACTGCCCCTATATACAAGAATGTAACTACTATAATACTGCCCCTATATACAATAATATAACTTCTATAATACTGCTCCTATGTTCGAGAATATAACTACTATAATACTTCTCCCTATGTACAAGAAAACAACTACTACAAAACTGCCGCCTATATACAAGAATATAACTTCTATAATACTGCCCCATGTACAAGAATGTAATTACTATAATACTGCCCTTATGTACCAGAATATAACTACTATAGTATTGCTCCTATGTACCAGAACATAACTACTATAATAGTATCCATATGTACAAGAATATAACTACTATAATACTGCTCCTATGTACGAGAATATAACTACTATAATACTGCTCCCTATGTACAAGAAAATAACTACTATAATACTTCCCCTATGTATAAAAATATAACTCCTATAATACTTCCCCATGTACAAAAATATAACTGCGATAATACTGCCCCTATGTACAACATTATAAGTGCTATAATACTTCCTTTATGTATAAAAATATAACTACTATAATACTGCCCTCTATGTACAAGAATATAACTACTATAATACTGCCCCTATGTACAAGAATATAATTACTATAATATTGCTCCTATGTACAAGAATATAACTACTATAATACTGCCCCCTATGTACAAAAATATAACTAGTATAATATTGTCCCTGAGGGCCGGGACGAAGGGTAGACCGGGTAGGCACCCGCCTAAGGCGCTACTTCCTGCATCCCCGAGGAGGGCGCACTTTGGTGGCAAAAAAGTGACACGGTGGAATGCCTGTGGCTACACAACACCATTATACAGCCGCTGGCAATCAGAACACTGACTGTCATGGCACACTCACAGAGGTAAACAATGTCAGTGACATCGCCATGAACTCTACCAGTATGCAGGCCACTCCCGACCAACGCCCTGCAGGAGATGGCACTCAAATTGGACGTCGGATTGCGCAATACAGTGTCGTCATCACACCATCCAGCGCCCCCTGTTGTACAGGATAGAAGAGGAGACGGAGTTGCGCTGGATGGGAAGTCGGGATTAGGGAAATCTAACCTTTGTTTTATTATATTTGTCACTGAATAGGGGACATTACAAGAGGGGCTGACTATAGAGACATGTGTTTTTGACTGTGGGGACATACATGGGGCTGGCTGTGTGGATACGTATGGCTGGCTGTGAGAATATACTTGGGCCTGGCTGTGGAGTCATACATGGGGCTGGTTGTGGGGATATACATGGGGCTGGCAGTGGGAACATACATGGTGGCTGTGGGGACATACATATGGCTGGCTGTAGAGATATTAATGGGACTGGCTGTCGGGAGATACATGGGGCTGGCTGTGGGGTTATACATAGGTCTGGCTGTGGTGACATATATATGGCTGGCTGTGGGGACATTGCAAGAGGGACTGGCTGTGGAGACATCATATCAAAGCACTTTTTTTTTCAATGAAGCTAACATTAAATTAAACAGAAATACACTCTATACATTGTTAATGTGGTAAATGACTATTCTAGCTTCAAACATCTGGTTTTAATGCAATATCTACATAGGTTTATAGAAGCCCTTTTCCAACAACCACCACTCCAGTGTTCTAATGGTACATTGTGTTTGCTAATTGTACAAGTATGTTAGCACAGCTGAAAACAGTTTTGCTGATTAGAGAAGGTATAAAACCGACCTTCCTTTAAGCTAGTTGAGAATCTGGAGCATTACATTTGTTGGTTCCATTAAACTCTCAAAATGGCCAGGAAAAAAAAAACATGTGAAACTCGACAGTTTATTCTTTTTCTTAGAAATGAAGGATATTCCATGCGAAAAATTGCTGGTCTTCAGGGCAGAGTGGCAAAGAAAAAGCCATATCTGAGACCGGCTAATAAAAGGAAAAGATTAATATGGGCGAAAGAACACAGACATTGGACAGAGGAAGACTGGAAAAAAGTGTTATGGACAGACAAATCGAAGTTTGAGGTGTTTGGATCACACAGAAGAATATTTGTGAGGCACAGAACAACTGAAAAGATACTGGAAGTGGGCCTGACGCCATCTGTCAAGCATGGTGGAGGTAATGTGATGGTCTGGGGTTGCTTTGGTGCTGGTAAAGTGGGAGATTTGTACAAGATAAAAGGGTTTTTGAATAAGGAAGGCTATCACTCAATTTTGCAACACCATGCCATACCCTGTGGACAGCGCCAATTTAATCTACAACAGGACAATGACCCAAAGCACACCTCCAAATTATGCATGAACTATTTAGGGAAGAAGCATGCAGCTGGTATCTATCTATAATGGAGTGGCCAGCCCAGTCACCAGATCTCAACCCTATCGAGCTGTTGTGGGAGCAGCTTGACCGTATGGTGCGCAAAAAGTGCCCATCAAGCCAATCCAACTTGTGGGAGGGGGGAAGCATGGGGGGAATATCTCCAGATTACCTCCGCAAATTAACAGCCAGAATGCCAAAGGTCTGCAAAGCTGGTATTGCTGCAAAGGAGCATTCTGTGCCGAAAGCAAAGTCTGAAGCAGAAAATTATTATTTCAAGTAAAAATCATTATTTCTAACCTCGTCACTGTCTGGACGATATTTACTATTCATTATGCAACTTATTTGATAAATAAAAGTAGGATTTTTCATGGAAAAAAACAAAATTGTCTGGATGATCTCAAACTTTTGAACTGTAGTGTATATTTATTTACACACACTGTACATAGACATATATACATAGCTGCAGTAACCCAAATGTGATGTGTCTTTGAGGTAGTGGATACCGATACATTGTCACCAATGACATGTAAAGGACATGAATGTTCCCAACGTTGCATTTTTGTTCCCAGAGACTTCAGATGAATGAATACACATAGCGGTGTTGAGGGACCCTGCTTGTGGGCAGCTCCATTCTCTGCTCGGTCCTTCATTGATTTTTTTTTTTGTCCTTTAACATGTTGCATTTGCTCACATTTCAGAAAGTGTAAGAATAGCCTACAGCTACTGTCCACATGTCCATGGTTTATATAGGCCTGAAATAATCATCTCTGGCAACTCACGGATGAAATTCTACAGCCTTTTTTGTATGTGATTTGCTAGCAACAGATGTGAACTGTACATGTTACAATGTAATAATGGAGGGAAATATTAATATATATGAAAAGATATTAAATGTCATGTGCCATTATAAATTCCAGAAAGGGCAATTATGAATAATGTCATCTTGTCTAGAAAAGAAGAAATGTAGATATGGGGAACAGAGCGCACAATAGGGTGATGGAGGGAGAGTGGGGAAGTGTCAGGCTGCTTTCACACATCCGGTTTGTGCTGAGCGGCACAATCCGGCTCAAAAACATATGCAACGGATGCGGCGAAAGAAAACCCCGGATCCGTTGCATAAGTTTTCCCATGCGGCCCATCCGTTTTTTGACGGATGCGGCTTGATACTGAGCATGCGCAGTGCAAAAAAACGCATCTGGCGGCCAGATGCGTTTTTTGCCACAGGACGCTGCATCCAGCGTCCATAGGCTTGCATTGTAAATCGCGCTGCATCGCGCCGGATCTGGCGCGATGCTGTTTTTTTCGCCGCACCAAAAAACGTGCCATCCGGCCGGCGCATGGGCTAAATATGCCGGCAAAAACTGGACGCAACGCAAGGCCATGCGGCACAATACGGCGCTAATGCAAGTCTATGCGGGAAAAAATGCAACCGGCGGCAAAAAAAACGGTTGCGTTTTTTTCTGCAGTGCACCGTATTGTGCCGCACGGCAAAAACCGGATGTGTGAAAGCAGCCTAACGCTCTCCTGGTGACGGGCACAAATCCTATGTAGGCATGAAGGAAACCAGCTGCTGCCTCTTGGATGGTGGATGAATCCTCCAGGAAATATTGGACTCAGTGAGGTGGGCTGCATTGCTGCAGTAAATGCATTCCTCAACAATGATAATATGGTTTCTTAATCACAACGCATTTCAACGCCGTACCGGCGCCTTTATCAAGTAAACAAAACTAAATGTCACACCCACCTAGCGCGTTTTCAGTCAACTGGATCCATCTGATCTAGAAAACACATAGTTTTAATAGTGTTTTAGGGAAGTCTGAATCAGGATAATTTAGCCGGCATGGAGTATAGTTACAAAGAGCATCTCACTGTTGCATAGGAGGAGCTGACACGTCCGCATATTAGTACTGTATATTACAAGGGCAGCCTGTTGACATACATGAGATGTAATGCCTCTTATCACCTGTGGTGATGCTGCAGGATTGGAGGATATCAGGATACCCAGGGAACGGCTGACTTCTTTAGGGAAAGTCAGCATGATATTTGTATTATTACATGGCAACTGCCGTATTCAATTAAATAGAATTATGATCTGCACAGTTTGGTAGAGTTCAAGTTACCCTTATTGGAACCAATTCATAGGGGTAAAGTTTGTCACCCTTTCTATTCTTTAAAATTTGAGAGGTATACATTATGTCGTATTTATTTTGTCTTAAGTAAAAACAAAAAAAAAAAATCTCTACAGAGTTTTCTTCCAATTTTTCTGCATTGATGGGTCTCTTTCTTACTGACCTAAATTTACCCTCCAATTGGAAGGTCTATATGGATTATAGGAGGTTTCTGCCTACTGGTTGTACATGGAACTCAATGATAAGACAATATGCAGTATGCGCCATCTAAGGCTATGTGCGCACGTTGCGTACTAACCCTGCAGAAATTTCTGCAGCGATCTGAAGAGCTGCCGGCAAAGCGCACGGAAGAAGTGACATGTCACTTCTTAGAACGCAGCGCACACTGCTTAGCGCTGGCTCCTTGCTCTCCTAGCTACAGTACACATCGGGTTAATCAACCCGATGTGTACTGCAGCTACATGTGCAGAGAGCCGGAGCCGGCAGCACAGGCAGCGTGAGAGCTGCGGAGGCTGGTAACTAAGGTAAATATCGGGTAACCACCTTGGTTACCCGATGTTTACCCTGGTTACAGCTTACCGCAGCTGCCAGACGCCGGCTCCTGCTCCCTGCTCACTTCATTTCGTCGCTCTCTCGCTGTCACACACAGCGATCTGTGTGTCACAGCGGGAGAGCGCCTTTGAAGAAAACGAACCAGGGCTGTGTGTAACGAGCAGCGATCTCACAGCAGGGGCCAGATCGCTGCTCAGTGTCACACACAGCGAGATCGCTAATGAGGTCACTGTTGCGTCACCAAAACCGTGCCGTAGCAGCGATTTCGGTAGCGATCTCGCTATGTGTGAAGCACCCCTTAGAGGTGACTGCAGGCAGAATCTTATCATGTATCTCTGTATACAGGGAGCTCCCCCTAGTGGTAACAGCAGACAGAATCTTATCACATATCTCTGTATACAGGGAGCTTGCTTCCCCTATTGGTGGCTGAAGACAGAAGCTTATCATGAATCTCTGTATACAGGGAGCTCCCCCTAGTGGTGGCTGCAGACAGGATCTGATCATGTATTTCTGTATACAGGGAGCTCCCCCTAGTGGTGGCTGTAGACATATTCTTGTCATTTATCTCTGTATACAGGGAATTGCTCTTAGTAGTGGCTTATTATTATTATTATTATTATTAATAATATTTATTCTCTTATATAGCGCCATTAATTCCACATCACTTTTATACATTAGCAACACTGTCCCCATTGGGGCTCACAATCTAAATTCCCTATCAGTATGTTTTTGTAGTGTGAGAGGAAACTGGAGTACCCAGAGGAAACCCAAACAAACATGGGGAGAACATACAAACTCCTTGCAGATTTTGTCGTTGGTGGGATTTGAACCCAGGACCCCAGTGCTGCAAGACTGCAGTGCTAATCACTGAGCCACCATGCTGTCCTAGGCAGACTATTATCAAGTATCTCTGCAAACAGGAGGGCTCACTCTAGTGGTGGCTGCAGACAGGATCTTATCATGTATCTCTGTATAGAGGGAGCTCCCCTAGTGGTGGCTGCAGACAGAATCTTATCATGTTTCTGTGTATACAGGGAGCTACCCTTAGTGGTGGCTGCAGACAGAATCTTATCATGTATTTCTAAATACATGGAGCTCCCCCCAGTGGTGACAGCAGATAGAATCTTATCATGTATCTCTGCATACAGGGATCTCCCTCTAGTGGTGGCTGCAGACAGAATCTTATGTATCTCTCTATACAGGGAGCTCCCCTTAGTGGTGTCTGCAGAAAAAAGAACAACATACAGTACTTAAAATAAAGAGTACAATCCCCTTAAGTAAGTTATTAGCAAAGAATGTTGCAGACTTAATGTATTGTCAGTGGAATGTGCTATATACTCTGACCATAACTTAGGTGTCAATTGAAGGTGCATGAAAGAAATTATGTAACCGATCTGGATGTATAAAGGTTGATGACTGATGACATTCAGTTTAGCCATGCATAAACTAGTATTCTGTAGTTTGGTTTTGCTGTACCCTTCACAAACTACTGATACTGTACAGCTGGCTATAAACCTCAGCATAGACATACAGTATGTGCATGTTGTTGCCACTAGAATGTTGATAGATGACATCAAAGGGTAAACAATAGGTTTTGATGGGAAAAACTCCAAACTAGTTTACTGGCAGACCTGTGGTCTTTGGCTGTTTCATGCTTCTGCTCTGTAGGGCATCTTGTGCTCAATCATCCAAAGACTTTTTTTTCTGCATCTCACTCCCTTATTTTTTATCCCTCCATTGTTTCATTCACTTTTGCATATGAAACAATAATAATATCTCAGAGGTTCAACACATGCAAAGTATCAAACATAAACCAGAGAATTGAATGCGGCTTCTGCTCAGGGAAGTGCCCTTTATAAACATCGCTTTTCAGATCTGACATTAATGATTCTGTTTGTAAAATTGTGCTAAACCAGGGTCTATTATACTACTCTCAAACTGAACAGGAAGCTATTTGTAAATGAGATTTACCAGGCGTCATAAAAAACACTTCCATTAGGATTTCAGTTGATTTTAACAGATGTAACACCTTAACACATAAAATCTCAGAGAATGCAGCTGGAGATAATCAGCATCCTAATACTGTACATTTAATTACATCTCTCGCCAAGCAGAACCATACTTAAAGGGGTTATATAAAATAAAAAACATGGCTGCATATTTACAGAAATACTGCTACTCGTTTCCATGAATTGTGCAGTATTGTAATTCAGCCCCTTTCAAAATCAGCCCATAACCAGCAGCATGGACTGTACGAACCCAATTAAAATACTTTCTACAAGGTTGAACTTGATGGACCTGTGTTTTTATTTCATATGTAACAGTATAACTAAGAGTATAACTAATTTAATACTGCCCTCTATGTAGAAGAATATAACTATTATAATACTGTCACTTATGTACAAGAATATAACTACTATAATACACCCCTATGTACAAGAATATAACTACTATGATACACCCCTATGTACAAGAATATAACTACTATGATACACCCCTATGTACAAGAATATAACTACTATGATACTGCCCCATGTACAAGAATATAACTACTATAATACTGCCCCATGTACAAGAATATAACTACTATAATACTGCCCCCGTGTACAAGAATATAATTACTATAATACTGCTCCTATATACAAGAATATAACTACTATAATACTGCCCCTATGTACAAGAATATAACTACTATAATACTGCCCCTATGTACAAGAATATAACTACTATAATACTGCCCCCTATGTACAACAATATACCTACTATAATACTGCCCCCTATGTACAAGAATATAACTACTATAATACTGCTTGCTATGTACAAGAATATAACTACTATAATACTGCTCCTATGTACAACAATATACCTACTATAATACTGCCCCCTATGTACAAGAATATAACTACTATAATACTGCTTGCTATGTACAAGAATATAACTACTATAATACTGCTCCTATGTACAAGAATATAACTACTATAATACTGCTCCTATGTACAAGAATATAACTACTATAATACTGCTCCTATATACAAGAATATAACTACTACGATACTGCCCCTATGTACAAGAATATAATAATAGTATATAATTAGTATAATACTGTCCCCTATGTACAAGAATATAACTACTATAATACTGTCCCCTATATACAATAATATAACTACTATAATACTGCCCCCTATGTACAAGAATATAACTTCTAGAATACTGCCATCTATATACAGTACTGTGCAAAAGTTTTGGACAGGTGTGGAAAAAAGGTTTCCAAACACAAGTTTTAGTAGTTTATTTTAATCAATTAACAAAACTGGAAGTGAATGAATGAATGAATGAAAGAGAAATCTAAATCAAATCAATATTAGGTGACCACACTTTGCCTCCATGAGGTTTTCTAGATCACATGAAGAAAAAGAGCAAGCCTTTACCAACAGAAGATCTGGAGTTAGTTCTCCAAGATTATTGGAACAACCTCCCTGCTTAGTTCCTTCTCAAACCGTAGACAGACGGGATGATGTGAGATCAGGGCTTTGTGGGCCGAATCATCTCCAGGACCCCTCATTCTTAGGCCCCTTTCACACGTCAGTGATTCTGGGATGTTTGTGCTTTTTTTAAAACGTACCAGAATTACTGACATACGCTGACCCATTATAATGAATGGGTCTGCTCACACGTCAGTGATTTTTCACTGCACGTGTTTCAGTGCGGCGTACCCGCGTGTGCGTGATTGCCGCACGGAGACATGTCCATTTTTTTCTGGCATCACTGATGTCCCATGGACCACGCAGTGGTGTGGTCCGTGAAACACAAGCCAGAAAAAAACGTGCCTTTAAAATAAAAATCATTTTTACTCACCCGGTGTCCAGCGATGTCCTCTGCAGCCCGTTCTCCCTGCTGCTTCTGAGCCGGCTCATTATTGTCGCGCATATTCATTATGCGCGACACAGCCGACCCGGAAGCAGCTGCTGCGGGGGTCAGCGCCGGCCGGATGCTGCACCGCGGGAGCGATCAGCACCATGGACAGCGGGAGCGCGCACAGGTGAGTTGTTTTCTAAGTGCAATCACGGGCCACGGAGAACGGAGCCCGGATTGCACTTAGACAACCCACGTGTGCCGTAATTCACGGCACACGCAGGGACATGTGCGTGTTTTACACGCCAGTGAAAAACATCAGTGTTTTTCACTGACGTGTGAAACGGGCCTTAATGACAATGGCTGGATGTTGGAGGTCATGCTCCGGCTGCAGAATAAATTTGGAGACAATCAGACACCTCTCTGATGGTATTACATGATGTATAAGTATCATTTCCTTTATTAGTAAATTGTGATGACTATTGTGTCAATGTTTATAAAAAAAAAGTTTTTAATTTAATGATCTGCTAATCTAGGAGTTGGGGGGGTGTTCTGCATCTGCCATTGTTTATCTCTAAGGCCCTTCTTCATATTAGTATTATGGTGCTTAGTATATTGAATTTAAACGGGTTGCAATATTCAGTACTAGACTGGAATTTTGACAACTAAGTGTAAACTGTCAGATTTGCTTCCATCGTGTCTGGGTTTTGGCTTTCAGCCCCAGTTCAGATTTGGGAATGCTGTTTAAGCAGTCCACTATAATTTCCTTCATGCCGTCCTGTCATAACCTTTGTCAGCTCCTCTGACACCTGTCAATCAGGCGGTGCCAGCAATGCGCTGATTATACCATTGTAAGCAAGCATTAATTCCTTTGTGGTTCGCATGGAAACAGGACCCGGTGCGGCTTACTTCCTCCCAGCCATAACGTTGTTCTCAGAGTTGCTCATACGGAGATTTGTTCCTTCTCAACAGGTTTTCGCAATTCATACGGGGATCTCTCTATGAATAAAGGTAAAATAAGAATCACATTGGGTTATTTATTCCATATTTCATGCCGTGCTTTTAGCAAAAAAAAAAATATCTCCGGGCAGAAAAAAAAATATTTCCATGTTTTCTCTGTTCTTTCTGGAAATTTACAAGCAATTTCCTCCTATTTGTGTTTATTTTTGATTAATGAAGAGAAGATGCCAAGACTGTGCACAAGACACATTTGCACTGAGAAGATTATTTTGCATTTGGCTTCTTAAGCACCAGCTTGTGGCAACACATGGGTTGTGTATGGAGCAGCCGTTATGTTGTAATTACGAGCAGGAGGGTAGAATTATTTGGGGAGATAAACCATGAACAACAGAAGTGAAGGAAAAAAACATCATCATCTTGTTCCCTAAAGCATACCCATCATTACACACAAAGCATGTGGGTAATTGTAGTCCGGCTGCTCCTATCTTTTCTGATTCTCATGCTCGGTAACTTACCATACACTCTTTTTCAGCATTCTAAGTGCTGGAATTTCCTTTCCATTAGTTCCCAACATTCATTGCTCCTTCCATTTTCCAAACGCTCACCTGTCCTGACCTGAAAGCCCACTCCTCTGTTATGACTGCATGCAGTTTAACAGTCAGGAGAGCAGAAAAATAAAGACCTGGCCACACTTCCTATAGAAAAGACTCCGCTTCTGCTCTTTCTCCGGTCCTCCTTCTGCCCGTACTGTGCTTGACCCGGCTCGCCTGACTATTTCTCGCACGCCCCGCAGCTCTGCTCCACAGCTTTGCTGTGAGGCAGTTTACGAGAACACTGTGTATTTACTTCCTGGTTTTCGTTGTCCGTTTAGTGTCTTCTGCTGCAGATCTCCGGCTCCCCCTGGTGGCAGCTTGACACAGAGTTTTGGTATCTCTGTAGTTAGAGATAGATTGCACTTGACAACAGGCAGAGGACAAGGTGTCATGGTTCACCTGACCGTCCACATGGCTAGGGGACATAGCCTTCTCCCCGGCCTTACTTCTGGATGCCTTAAAAGCTGACATTTCCAGTGAACCAGCGCCGGCTATAAGCTTAGCGCTGCTTTGCCTGTGATTGCTGGTCCTGTGAGTGATATCCTGATCTGTCTGTTCCTGTGCCCCCGTGCCCTATCTGTGTTCCGTCCCCTGGTCGTCCCTCCAGTCCTCTGTCCCCTCTCCTACCTCTCCACTCGGTTGCTTCCTCTGGTACTGACCTCGGCCTGACCTTGACTCCGCTTCTGCTCTTTTCTCCGGTCCTCCTTCTGCCCGTACTGTGCTTGACCCGGCTCGCCTGACTATTTCTCGCACGCCCCGCAGCTCTGCTCCACAGCTGTGCTGTGAGGCAGTTTACGAGAACACTGTGTATTTACTTCCTGGTTCTCGTTGTCCATTTAGTGTCTTCTGCTGTAGATCTCCGGCTCCCCCTGGTGGCAGCTTGACACAGAGTTTTGGTATCTCTGTAGTTAGAGATAGATTACACTTGACAACAGGCAAAGGACAGAGTTTTGGTGTCTCTGTAGTTAGAGACAGATTACACTTGACAACAGGCAGAGGGCAGCAAGTTAAATACAAGGAAGACACTACTTGCCAGAACTTTGGATTTATTTTTCTGTGGGAAAACAACATCATTTTTAACTAAAGTAATTTAGCAGAATATCTATGAAATAGGATGAAGTTTTCAGAAAGTCAGGTCCTGAAATGACCCACTCAGAAGCCAACATGGTGACTGACTCACTATTTTCTAAACATAAGTATACAAAAGAATAATTGTATTTAAAAAAGTTGAGGTTATAAAATATAATTTATAATAACATAATACAATATTGTGGAAAATAATAACATATTTCTAATAGTATAAAATAAAGTAGTTGTAATAAAATAGTATGCAGTGGCTTACCATCCATAGTGGCAGACCAATGGATACGTTGACTAGAATAGTGGATCAGGGAGCCAAAGTCTGAGACTCTGCACTGCAGGCACAATGACAGCACTAGATCATGTCTGCTGTGCAGAGTCTTTACACTGCACAGACCCAAGCATTGTACCAGGGTAATAATAGTAGGTAAGCCGTGTTTTGTATGTTTTTTGTTGTTTTTTTTAAATATCCGTACTTGTAGGGGCATCATACTGAGTTGGGGGTCTGTGGGAGCATCATACTGAGTGGGGGGCATCATACTGAGTTGGGGTCTGTGGGAGCATCATACTGAGTTGGGGTCTGTGGGAGCATCATACTGAGTGGGGGGGCATCATACTGAGTGAGTGGCTGTGGGGGCATCATACTAAGTGAGGGGCTGTGTGGGAATCATACTAAGTGAGGGGCTGTGGGGGCATCATACTAAGTGACGATCTGTCGGGACATCATACTAATTGAGGGGCTGTGGGGGCATCATGCTAACTGAGGAGCTTTGAGGACATCATACTGAGTGGGGGCTATGGGGGCATCATACTAAGTAAGGAGCTTTGATGGCATCATATTGAGTGGGGGCATCACAGTAAGGGTGGTATTTCATCATATTATGTGAGGGGCTGTGAGGGCATCATGCTAACTGAGGGGCTTTGAGGGCATCACACTGAGTGGGGGGCTATGGTGGCATCATAATAACTGAGGAGCTTTGGTGGCATCATATTGAGTGGTGGCATCACACTAAGTGAGGGGCCGTGTTGCATCATACTATGTGAGGGGCTGTGGGGGTATTATACTGAGTGACGGGCTGTATTTTATCTTGTATCTCTGAATACATGGAACGTCACCTAGTTTGGGCTTAGGGGCTTCAATATGGGCAAAATTGCTATGTATATGCTGCAAAACATGTCCTTTCCCTCTCCCTGATTCTAAAAGTTGGAAGATGTGACCCTTCTACAACTATTTTAATACTTGTACAAAGAAAGCCACAGCGACTCCATGATTTACCAGGAATTAATATAACACAGTAATAAAACCATGATGATCATAATACCTGGATGGGGACTAGGATAAGTCGTTTAATTTGAATACAAACAAGAAAAATTGCGACCAAAGTCCAGGGTACAAAGTGAAAAAACTTTATTGGTAAATAGGTGCAGGGCGGCACAAACAAGTGTGGACATAGGCAATGATCTATAGCGGACTACTGACAAACCATAAGTGCTGATTACTAGTAGTGGTAGCGGTTGTATGTTAACCGGTATATCTATGTGTGTAATCAGATAATAAATAGTCCACCCGGGAAACTGCATGGAATATACAGGCTGGAATATATACCCCAAACAAATTCCTCAAAAAATCATCATGGCAACCACATAAAGAGTATGTTAGAATAATAAATAAATAACAAACAGGGTTGCACAAAGTTAGTGGAGGGTTATGAAAAGGATCCCAGCCTCCAATGATAAGGGAGACATTGATAATTGCAGTTTTACCTGGGAAGTATGAAGACCAAGAAAGCCTGCGTCCAACCCGACGGCCATTTCGGCTGTAAAGCCTTCGTCAGGGGGCAAAATTGCTATGTATATGCTGCAAAACATGTCCTTTCCCTCTCCCTGATTCTAAAAGTTGGAAGATGTGACCCTTCTACAACTATTTTAATACTTGTAAATATTACAAGTAGTAAATATTAAAACATTAACAATGTGACATATAATGAAGAATTTAGACTAATTTTGCATATTATAAGATACGATAAGCTATACCTGTATTGTATCTAATTAAAATGTTATAACATTATTACATACCCTAAAATATAGTGTATAAGAATATACCTATAACAGTATGTGGAAAAAAGTTATATTACTGTAGTATATAACAGTCGTAACAGTGACATATATAATATATTAGTATAGTTCATAATAAAACATTTGTAAGTAACATATTTAAAACAGTTAGGCTGCTTCACACTACGTTTTTTTTAACATCCGTCATGAACGTTTTTTTAACGCAAAAACGGATCCAGTGCAAATGCGTTTTCATTTCAATGCATTTGCAATGGACTCACGTCAACATGCGTTCACCTGCGTTTGCGTGCGTTATAGTGAGGATCCAGCGACTTGCAGTTTTTTAACATTTTTCAAAAACGCTACTTGTAGCGTTTTTGAGCTGCGTCCAAATACTGCAAATTGCTGGATCCTGACTATACTGCATGCAAACGCATGTGAACACTGGCATGCTGATAGACAGGATCCTGCTTGCTCTACTGAGCATGCCCAGAAACCAGCCTCGGGTGATCAGTCCCTCTCTCCCTTTCCCTCTCTGTCTCTCTCCACCTCCCTCTCGCCCCCTCCCTCTCACCCCCTCCCTCTCACCCCCTCCCTCTCTGTCTCTTTCCCCCTCCCTCTCTCCCCTCCCTCTCTGCCTCTCTCACCCTCTCCCTCTCTCCCGCCTGAGAGCTGCGGACACTTTTAACCAAGATACATATCGGGTAACCAAGCAAAGCGCTTCTCTTAGTTACCCGATGTTTACGTTGGTTACGTGTGCAGGGAGCAGGGAGCCCGGCACCTAGCACCTGCGGATGCTCGTAACCAACGTAAATATTGGGTATCCAAATAAGTTACCCGATGTTTACCTTGGTTATGAGCCTCTGCAGCTGTCAGAAGCCGGCTCCCAGTCTATCACGTTCAGTTCCACTGACTCCCGATCACATGACTCCAATGCCTGCCTATAAACTTAAAGTGACAGGATCCTGCAAAATAACACATGCGTTTGCATGCGTTTTTTTGCTGTAAAAGCAAGATCCGCTTTTACAGCAAAAAAACGTTCATGACATATGTTAAAAAACGTAGTGTGAAAGCAGCCTTCCTGGTACTTCACTATAGTATTTACTAACACAGTGGTAAAAATACCATATACTGTATAATAAAATAGTTGGCACATAACTGGACCAGTTTCCTGGGAATATATTCTCTCCTCGGTGCTGTTTGTGTGTGATATTTAGCAGATGGAGAATTTCTATCCTCCCTATACATTTTATGCTATATTCTGCTTTTCTTCCCAGCAGGAGTGTTAATGCACCTGAATCTGCATGCCCTTGGAATAACATGTCTTAATTCCATAGTAGTTGACATTCCACCTCCCTCCCAGTTTAAGGACGTCAGTGAATCTGCCAGCACAAGTTTGAAGTTGGTCTTTGAGTTTCTGTCAAGCGACGCCAGTGGCTCTCGCAGGCGACTTCGTCAGATTACATTTATAAAACGCAGGACAAATATTTGCATAGGTCTCTTTCTTTGCTGAATCCATGATTGGGTCAGAAGGTTGAGATGGGGGGGGGGGGGCATAGATTCATTCAGAGCGCTCTCAAAGAAATAATCCCAGCTTGTGTCCTGGTTTTTAAGTGCTGCAAACGTTGCTTTTGGCCGGGAAGGGGGGGGGTCAAATTAACCCAAGAGAACACTAAATCCTTTCCAAATAATGTCCTTACCACATCCTACAAACCAAACACTCAACATAAACACAAGCAAAAGTCACAGCCAATGCAACGCAAGCCTGGGATTCCACATACGTCATAAGAAAGATATATGCAAGTAATAAACGGCTAAAATATAACATGTAACAAAATCTAAAAACAAATCGTAAATATGAAATACTTATATATTACTATAATACAGTCGGCTTTCTATGCCTGTCGTCCTCTGTAAATAAAAAAAACACTACATATCCCAGCATGCTGTCATGACTTCAGGCAGTGTTTTAATGGCCACTGTATCTTCATACAACTTTATTGCTTTTGATAGATCACTTTTTTTTTTAACCTTCTTTTTATTAGTTTTTAATAACAAAAACAGATAATCAATAATCATATAATACAATACATTATGATTATATTAAACTACAAAACTACAGATAATGTATCTCCTCAAATCCCAAACCCCCTCCCGACCTCCTCCCACCCCACCTCTGCGTGTCCTCTCTCCAAACCTAGATCTTATTGTGCCCTCCAATGACCTCCCGCAGGTACCATGAGGTATTTTCAAATTGTGAGATAAATCACTTTTTAATAAGTTGGCAGCGCTGTCCGGAAATGGCGTAAAAATGCCAATAGTCACAATATGTTTATGCAACTACAAGTTGTGTAATTTTTTTTTTTGCAAAATTTCAGTTTTTCTCCAAGACTTGTCAAAATAGTGTTGATTAATCAAATCAAAGCCTATGTGTCTCCCTTCTGTCTAATATTCTGCCCACTGCTTTTTGTTAACTGTAAGGGGTGCTTCACACACAGCGAGATCGCTGCTGAGATCGCTGCTGAGTCACGGTTTTTGTGACGCAGCAGTGACCTCATTAGCGATCTCGCTGTGTGTAACACTGAGCAGCGATCTGGCCCCTGCTGTGAGATCGCTGCTTGTTACACACAGCCCTGGTTCGTTTTTTTTATTGTTGCTCTCCCGCTGTGACGAACAGATCGCTTTGTGTGACAGCGAGAGAGCGACAAAATGAAGCGAGCAGAGAGCAGGAGCCGGCATCTGGCAGCTGCGGTAAGCTGTAACCAGGGTAAACATCGGGTAACCAAGGTGGTTACCCGATATTTACCTTCGTTACCAGCCTCCGCCGCTCTCACGCTGCCTGTGCTGCCGGCTCCTGCTCTCTGCACATGTAGCTGCAGTACACATCGGGTAATTAACCTTATGTGTACTGTAGCTAGGAGTGCAGGGAGCCAGCGCTAAGCAGTGTGCGCGGCTCCCTGCTCTCTGCACATGTAGTGACGTTATGATCGCTGCTGCGTCGCTGTGTTTGACAGCCAAGCAGCGAACATAACAGCGACATACAAGGTCGCTGTTGCGTCACAGAAAATGGTGACGTAACAGCGACGTCGTTGTCGCTGTCGCTATGTGTTAATGTGGCGCCCCAGGACCTGGTCGCCACAACAGCATTGCCCTTCCAAAGGGTTAATGCTGTGCCTGGAGGTAATGGGGAGGTCCATTGGCCAGCAAGTTTAACATCCACCGCAGTTCTCCCTCCAGCCAGCAGGGGGAACTCTGAACCTGGTATTCCAGGGAGCCTTCCTCAAGTCTGACCTAAGGGAGGAAGTAGGTTCTGTCTGTAGAGAGAAGTGATAGTGAGCAGACGCAGAGTGTGCTGTCCTGTGGATCTGGGGCCTAGAGCTAGAGTAGCTTGGCCCAGGGAAGCAGGAGTAGCAGAGAGGCAGCGGAGAGACTCGGACATCGGAGTCTGTGGCCACCAGGGCTTAAAATACTCCCTGGTAGCCGAATCCGAAGGGCAGGAGAGCTGCAAGCACCTGGCCCATAAACATCCCGAAGGTACAGCTGCAGCATCAGGGCCCGGTGTGGACTCCAGCAGAGAAGCACCAGAGAGGGCCTGCGCAGCCTGCTACAGAGGGAAAGGGACGTACCATCGGTCCCAGCAGCAAAGAGGGCCATTGCTGGATTCAGAGAAGCAGGGTCCTATCATAACAAAGAAAAGCACAGGAGTAGGCCTCATACTCAGCTGGCCAGAAAGATCACCCCAAGTACTTCCAGGCCGACCGGATCCCCATCACCACCTGTAACGGTCTCCCAGGACTGGACTGTTCCCAAAGTAAAAGAGGAAAAGGTAAAGAGACTGTTGTTTGTGCCTGGTTCTTTCATTGCCTGTCGGCCCTGCACCGTGTTAGCCACACAACACCATAGACTTTCACGAGCACTAACAGTGTCCCCGGGGCTCCGCTCCACCTGTGGGGAACAGTACCACCATTGCTGCTATATCATCACCCCGGAGGCCTCACACAGCAGCGGCGGCTTAATAGCCGCAGACCACAGGTGGCGTCACGAACACAAACTTTATTCATCAAGCCACATATTCTACTGACACCCACCAGGGCCACAGAGCCGGGCCCAGCCACCACTGACTACCACCGGACTAGTCCGGCCCGGCACCGGGTGTCCCATAGCCCTGGGGTGGGAGAGTCATTAACCCAGCTTAACCTGTCTCAATCAGCAGAGATGTTGAGACAGATAACAGAGAATGGGTCTTTTCTTTTCTACAGGAAGTGGAGGTGGATTTTTACCTTTTTACAGGAGGGGGCAAGTTTTTGTGTATCTACAGAGAGTGGGGGAGGATCTTTGACGCTCTATAAGAAATAGGGTGTATGGGTCTATGGAAAGTGGAGGCTAGTCTTTGTCACTTTACAGGAAGTGGTTTGAGTCTTTTTGTTTCTAAGGGGTACTTCTCACATAGCGAGATCGCTGCTGAGTCACGGTTTTTGTGACGCACCAGTGACCTCATTAGCGATCTTGCTGTGTGTGACACTGAGCAGCGATCCGTCCCCTGCTGTGAAATCGCTGCTCTGGTTCATTTTTTGGACATAGCTCTCCCGCTGTGAAGCACACATCGCTGTGTTTGACAGCGAGAGATCAACAATCTGAATGTGCAGGGAGCAGGGAGCCAGCTTCTGGCAGCCTGCGGTAAGCTGTAACCAAGGTAAATATCGGGTAACCAAGCGAAGTGCTTTGCTTGGTTACCCAATATTTACCATGGTTACTAGCGTCCGCCGCTCTCAGGCTGCCAGTGCCGGCTCCCTGCACTTGTACAGGGAGTACACATCGGGTAAATAAGCAAAGCGGTTTGCTTATTAACCCGATGTGTACTCTGGCTAGGAGTGCAGGGAGCCAGCGCTAAGCGGTGTGCGCTGGTAACCAAGGTAAATATCGGGTAACCAAGCGCTTGGTTACCCAATATTTACCTTAGTTACCAAGCGCAGCATCGCTTCCACGCATCGCTGGGGGCTGGTCACTAGTCGCTGGTGAGATCTGCCTGATTGACAGCTCACCAGCGACCATGTAGCGACGCACCAGCGATCCTGACCAGGTCAGATCGCTGGTGGGATCGCTGGAGCGTCGCTAAAGTGTGACGGTATCCTTAAAGCGCACAATCACTAGCATTTTCCTATATAACCTAAAGCCAGTGCTATACTGGTGCTATCAGACTGATTCTATACATACTTTTAGTTGTCAGCTTGGATGTATAGGTTTTGAAACACAAGCAAGAAAAGCTTGTAAAATGAAGTTTTTTGATTGACAGCAGCTTCAGTAGCTGATAGCTGGGGTGGGGTTTGATAGGGGGAGAAACAACAAGGGCGGAATCACTATTATTTATGCTAATTTCATTATAGAAGCGTTTTACTAATAGTTGGGGGGGCTATAAATCATGGTGGCTAGAAGGACCTTGCTGATGTCATACCCATGTGACCAGAAGGAGCGGGGCCTCATCCAACATAGCTGATACCAGGAAGTTTGAGTCTAGAATGTAGTGGCTCCTTGGTTGATAGGCATGACCGTTTGGGTTGGTGGGTGTGGCAATGTTTTTTCCTGCCCACTATAATCATGCTGCACCACCCCATCTGGAGGTCTTACCCCCAGACCCCCTCTTCTATTATAATCACCTCTATGCCCACGTGGACTTAGAATAAACATTGTTTTTCTGTCTGGAAACGTCAGCTAAAAACATCAGGCTGCATATTGAACACGCCCCATCACATGACAAGTTATGCCATACGAGTCAGGAGCCCGTACATTCTAGCATCTACAATACCAGGAAGCAACATTATTTTTCTCTTAGCTGAGGGGGAGGAACAACAGGCAGGGGGGCAGGGATCACTATCAAACCCCACTCCAGCAATTAGCTGCTCGGCACTTGCTGACAATCAAAAAACTGTTTATTTTACAAGCTTTACTTGCTTGTGTTTCAAAACCTATACATCCTAGCTGACAGTATGTATAGAATCAGCTTGATGGATGAGTGAAGGAAATGAGGGACCGCACTCCGTACCGCTGTGCAGGAATCTTTAGTTTATTAGACGGTGCAGGGTAAAAAGCAGGAGACGAGCTGTGAGCTGGCTCCCAGGTAGAGGACAACAGCCGTTTCGCCTAATTAATTAGGCTTCCACAGGTCCAATAGAATCAGCTTGATAATACCAGTATAGCACTAGCTGTAGGTTATATCGGAAAATCCTTGTGATTGGTGCTCTTTAAGGAAGTGAAAACGGATCTTTGTGTCTCTAAAGGAAGTGGAACTGATCTTAATTTCTATGCATCTCCCCTCCTGTCAGACTGTAAGACCTTTACAGAACCTATACAGTCATTTAGAGTTGAGCATTCATTTTAGGCAGGAAAGCTATCAGACTGTAGGGGGTCAGGCGTACGCCCACCCCTGCAGAAGTAGCCGGCACACTGAAGGTTCATACTTAATGTATTCAAATGTACTGTGTTCATTTAACCGTTGAGGCTTAGGGAGAGAAGTCCTAACATCTGGGTAGGCAGCTTAGGAGTTAAGTAAGAAGAGATGAATAGGGAATATATAAAGGACAGTGTTATGATTCAGGGACCGGGGAGGATCAAATAATGCAGAGTCCCAAAAAGGTAACAGAGTGGCTGAAAACTTAACGGACTGCAGACCTAATCCTGACACACAACTAACAGTAGCCGTGGGGCGTGCCTACGATGACCTGGACGCCTCGACAAAGCCGGAGAACTAAATAATCTCACTGATAGAAATATAAAAAAGCTAATCTGCCTCGGAGTAGTCCCCAAAGATAGATAGATAGCCCCCCACATGTAAAGGCTACGGTGATATAGAAAAACACAATACAAAGCCAGAAAGGACAGATTTCAGCAAAGGTGAGGCCCAAACTATCTTTATAGAAAAGGATAGGAAAGAGCAACTGTCTGCAGTCGTAAAAACCCTATTGAATAACAGCACTACTGATATGGAAAAACCTGAGGTTACTAAACCTCTCCCCCACTGTACTAGCACTCACATGTTACTGGGATCCAAAAAACACTAATACAGATGAGGGACTGAAAACTACCAAGCATGGCATAACACACATCCTGCAGAATCATGGAGCTAAGTATACAGACACTCCCAGCAGGGAATGATCCATTCCACTACAAATCCACACAGACAAATTAGAAATAATGCATAGTATCAAAGCAGAACAACAACAAAAGGTGGTAAACAAATAACAGAGGTACAAGACCACTTATCTGAGGGAAGTTTTGGAAGTGAGAAGAGCTGGGTGCAGAATGTCCTGGACACACAGGAGTAATTGACCACCGGCAAGTAACAAGAGAAAGCTACTAAGTTAAATAGCCCAGTCAGACCCTGATTGCCAGTCATCTGCAGGTGTGTCGCTTCCATTCCACACATCAACTGCACTGCCAGCCCTGCCCACAAGAGGGAGCTCCGAACTGGAAAACGTATTCACAACAGGACAGTATGAAAGAGGAGGAGTAGGAGAATCCTCAGTAGGAGAGACAGAGAACAAGGCCAGAATCTATAGACTTAATTATCGATCCTATGAGTCACCCCTGTGACCACGGACACGCGGGGTCCTGCATGTTGAGGACTGTGAAACTGCGTCCGTAGAAGCAGTGGGCCCTTGTCTGAGAAGAGTAGGTCTTGGTCTAACCATGAACGGAGTAGTGCTGTCGCACGTAGCCTGTCCAAAGTGCAAGCGTGGGTGGGATGGATAGGCTTAAGGACTATTTGAATCGGTTCGTGCAATGTAACGTCAGACAGGAGAATGAGGGGCCTAGCGGTGTCTTATGAAGCCCAGGTGCCAGGAAACCGGTCGGACGTTAAATTGTATTGTGAGGTGGAGTCTGGAGGGAACCCCATCAGGACCAAGAACGGTACCCGTGTAGTGCAGATGAAGATAGATGCTATAAGATGCTGTGAAGACAAGAAGTAAAGTTAAGAAGATAGATGCTGTAAATGCTGTGAAGAAAAGAAGCAAAGTTTCGTTGTTTGAAAAGCATACTACGGTGTGCAGTTTATTCACTCAGAGTGAGAATGGAGTAAAGAACGTACTGTTGCGGAAGCATTTTTTAAGTGGTGTGGCGACGGGGAGGCAAGGGGTTACTGAGTGGCTGCGCTGTGGCCTGGTGACCCCTTTATACAGGGCTACCACTGCCTGCCCTGTGCCCCCCACAAGGCAATGCAGTTACAAAGCAAACTTGAAAGTGAAGGAAAGAAAGTTCTAGCATTTATTGTGCTGACAGAATGCTGATGATTAGAAGAACCACCCACTCAGAAAGAGAGGATTGCAAGTTACAAAGAAATGAGGCAGTTCCAGGATATATTAGATTGCTACAGTATGTGCACCAAAAGCAGTTTTATTTCTTTATGGGTGATAAGGGCAGAATAATCATCTGTTTCTATAGTTGTATAAAAGAACAGGTATGCTTTAATGGTAGGTGGAAAAGAAATGTGATCAGTAAGCTACGCCTCGGGTAGGTAAGAGGTTGTTAAAATGCATTTAAAATGGATAATGAAACAAATTTTAAAATATCCTTTTTAAAAAGTTTATCGTTTTCTGTATGAAGCTCCACTGCAGACCTTTGTGCGTCCCTAGTAACAGATCCCTTATTCCATTCTACCGATCCCCTAATTCTTAATAACCTATTGAACATATATTATATGCAAGTGAAGGTAATATTACTGCAGGATCAGACTACCGTGTTTACCTGAAAATAAGATCTCCCTAAAAATAAGTCCTTATTACATTCAAAGCCAGCGTTTAAGGAAGCGGGGGCAATTGTTCAGGTCCCCCCGTTAACATGGCCTTTAAGGGCAAGATATGCTTATTACAATTTACATTTTCATTTCATGAATATTAAACTCACAGTATTCCATTTGGAGAGACCTATATCACTGGTCATCCAGAATATACTAGACCAAGAATAGAATGCCAGAACTTCAGAAAAGACTGACAGAAAAAGTAGTAGTAAAGGGAAACAATTGGAGGGAGATTAATAATTGCATTATAATGGAAGAATATGGCTTTTCATAGAGACTGCTTGTATAGGGTACTTGCACTAGGTTTGCCATGTGTACGAGTACTGGGTTAGAAATTGTGCAGCCTCACCCCTGAGAACAGCTGCAAAATAATGTCTTTGACTTTGTATCATCTGTCATGTGTTGTAACAGTGTTGGCTTTTCCTCGTACATTACTGTTGTTTTCTAGTGTTTATTTTTGGACTTCACATTTAATCTCACAAAGATTTCTACATTGTTTTTTGAATTTGGAACATTTTGTCCTTTTTAAAATGGATTATAAAGTAACATTAGGAGGAATTTAGGACTTAACTGGACTAATTGCAGTAAAATGCATAAACAATTAGTTAAAATAAATCTGGTGACTTTCTTTTCCTTAAAGGGAAATTTGTCACCAGGTGTTTACTACTCCATCTGAGATCACCACGATATAGGGGGCAGAAAAACTGATTCCAGAGATGTATCACTTAATATTACTGAGCTACTTGCTGTCATTTTGATAAAATTCCCATTTTATCTGAAGCAGATCTAGTGGTTATCTGAATGATGAGCTCTATATAACCCTGCCCACACCACCAATTTTAAGATTTATGGTGTGCACTCAGTCAAAAAATAGATTAGAGGTGCGAGTGAGGGGACCGTGGTCCTGTCCGTATACAACAATAACAACAACAATTTAATAGTAATAAAAGTACAAGTGTGTTTGCATAAGAAAGATTCAACTTCGTCTTCTTTTTTCTTCAAAAATTTTTTTTTCCTCTATTCTAAGGAGAGTGCAGTGTCTATAATTGTTGCACACCACCAATTGGCAGCTTTCTGCCCATGTACAGTATACACAGAAAGCTGCCAATCATTGGTGAGGGCAGGATAATACATATGGAGGACTACCTGACTACAGTTTTACTAGTCCTTTAGTGATAGTCTCCATCTGATAAATTTTATCAAAACTACACTAAGCAGCTCCTCAGTAAGTGACACACCACAGGAATCAGGATCTCTGTCTCTACATTATACTGTTCAAAAACCTGGTGACGGATTCCCTTTAAAAACTGTGCATAACTAAAAGTCTCATCATGTCTTGCTTTGTACATAATAAATTAAATTATAATTTTGTAGCATCATATCTTAGAACTCTGCATTGTGCCATCCCTGTGTTATTCATCCTGGGAATTTCAATCCAAAAAAATATGTAAATAATGAGGTTTATTAACCCCTTAACGACCGCGGGCCGTAAAATTACGTCCTAAATGACATAATCTTACTGCCCGCAGTCCTCCGGCGGCAGCATGCCGCGATCGGCACACATCTCAGCTGATTTTCACAGCTGAGATGTGTGCCTGCTAGGCACGAGCAGAATCGTTATCTGCTCGTGCCGATTAACCCCTTATATGGCGCTGTCAATACATGACAGCGCCATTATAAGCGCGATCGCGGTAAAGTTTTACTTACCGCCGAAACCGGAAGTCACGTGACGCGATCACGTGACTCCCGATAGTTGTCATGGTAGCACAGGGTCATGTGATGACTCCTGTACTACACATGAATTGGTTTCACTTTCGCTGTGCCCGGGGCACAGCAAAAGAGAAAGACAGCGTATCTGCTGTTTACAGCCTTCCAGCTGTGATCAGCAGATACTGCAGAGCGATCGGAATGCTGATCGCAATAGCCCCCTAGGGGGACTAGTAAAATAAAAAAAAAAGTAAAAAAATAAGTTTTAAAAAATTAAAAAAAAACAAAAAAACCTAAAAGTTCAAATCACCCCCCATTCGCCCCATTGAAAATTAAAGGGTTAAAAAAATAAAAAATATACACACATTTGGTATCGCCGCGTTCAGAAACGCCCGATCTATCAAAATATAAAATCAATTAATCTGATCAGTAAACGGCGTAGCGGCAAAAAAATTCCAAACGCCAAAACGACGTTTTTTTGTCGCCACAACTTTTGCGCAAAATGCAATAAGAGGCGATCAAAACGTAGCATCTGCGCAAAAATGGTACCGTTAAAAACGTCAGCTCGAGACGCAAAAAATAAGCCGTCATTGAGCCTAAGATCCCGAAAAATGAGAACGCTACGGGTCACGGAATATGGCGTAAAACGTGTGCCACTTTTTTCGGACAAACTTCCGATTTTTTTTTAACCCCTTATATAAAAGTAAACCTATACATGTTTGGTGTCTACGAACTCGCACTGACCTGAGGCATCACACCCACACATCAGTTTTACCATATAGTGAACACAGTGAATAAAATATCTCAAAAACCATAGTGCTATCGCACTTTTTTTGCAATTTTTCAGCATTTGGAATTTTTTTGCCATTTTCTAGTACACAATATGGTAAAACTGATGGTTTCATTTAAAAGTACAGCTCGTTCCGCAAAAAATGAGCCCTCACATGACCATATTGACTGAAAAATAAAAAAGTTACGTCTCTCAGAAAAAGAATGGCGAAAAAAAAAAACGGAAAGCGAAAAATCGGCCGGTCGTGAAAGGGTTAACTGAAAAATCCTACAAGGAGAAGCCTCTAAAAAAAATGTTTCTTTATTATTTTGATTAAAATTGCATAAAAATACCTAACGATATAAACATATAAGACATGGCCAACTAACTCATAAAGTGATAGTGTAAGTGAACACACATGTCCAAATGGTGGAGGAAAGGAAAAATGGAATTCAAAGGTTTTGGCTTGTCAGAAACAGGGTGTAGAAAAAGGGGGTAATACCTAGCTAGATACACTCTACCTCACCCTTCCTGACAACAGAGAATATCTTATTTTTTAGGATATCCCCGCTCAACAATGGCTTACCTTAATAAGCCCTGAGCTCCACTAGTAAGGTACCACCACTATTCCTATCCAAAATGCTTAAAATGTGATGTATTAACCATTTTAGGTTACATAGTTGTATAGTTACTTAGGTTGAAAAAAGACCTAGGTCCATCTAGTTCAACCTTCCTCCACCAGTTCTACATTTGGTCACTAAGTCATTTATAACCAACAATGTTGTGTGTACTGAGGAAATCATCCAGCCCTTTTTTAAAAGCTGATATAGTGTTTGCCATTACTACCTCTTGTGGTCGGCATTCCAGAGTCTGAATGCTCTAACTGTAAAGAACCCTTTCCTATTTACCTGTAGGAATCGCTTTTTTTCCACTCACAGTGAGTGTCCCCTGGTCCTTAATATTGTCTTTGGAAGAAATAAAACAAGTGCCAGTCCTTTATATTGACCACACATGTATTTATACAAATAAATGTGGTCTCCTTGTCTTTTTTCTAAGCTAAACATATCTAACTTTTTCAACCTGTCATCATATGTGAGGCCTTCCATTCCTATATCCAGGTTTGTACTTACCCCTTCATAGAACCCCAACAGGTTGGTTAGACACGACTTATCTTTCATGAATCCATGCTGTTTGTCAGTTATTATATTATTTTCTGTAATATATTTTTGCATGTCATCCCTTAAAATGCCCTAAACAAATTTGCATACTATTGATGTCAGGCTTACTGGACGGTAGTTGCCTGGATCTACCCTCTTACCTTTCTTAAATATCGGTACCACATCAGCAATCCTCCAATCCTGAGGCACCAACCCTGTTACAAGCGAGTCTAAAAAGATGAGATACAGCGGTCTGTCGATTACGGAGCTCAATTCCCTCAATATTCGTGGATGAATGCCATCTGGCCCTGGGGATTTGTCAATGTTTAATTTACTCAGACGCAGGCGTACTTCTTCTTGTGTTAAATTAATTATATTGGGTGGTGAACTTTGATTTTTCACTTGTTGAATGATCCCTGGTACAGTCAGTTCCTTAGTGAACACAGATGAGAAATGCCTATTGAATATCTCAGTCTTTTGTTTGTCCTCTATAACTAACTTGTTATTATATTTTAAGGGGCCAATACTATCCTTTGTTTTCCTTTTGGCATTAATGTATTTATAAAAGATTTTGGGATTTATTTTAATGTCCTTGGCGATTTTTGTTTCAGTAGCTAATTTTGCTTGCTTGATTTCTTTTTTACATTTCCTATTGATATGTTTATACTTCTGAAATGCTATTTCTGTATTCTCAGCCTTTAAGATTTTAAACGCCCTTTGTTTTTGTTTTATTATACTTTGTACAGTCTTATTTATCCATAGTGGTTTCTTTTTATTCCTGGACATTTTATTACCAGAGGGTATACGTTTTTTACAGGACTCTAGCAGTATATCCTTAAACTTACCCCATTTATGTTCGGTATCCCCAGTTACCATGACTTTGTCCCAATCTACACATTTAAGCTCTTCCCTTAATTTGTTGAAATCAGCTTTCCTAAAACTCCAGGTTTTAGCATTTCCCCTTTGAAATGTTCTATTCAATATTACTCTGAAGCTTACCATATTATGATCGCTGGTGCCCAAGTGCTCCCGGATCTGTAGATCTTAAAATTGTATCCGGTCTATTTGACAGGACCAGATCTAGCAGATTATCTCCCCTTGTCGGTTCATCTACCATTTGATAGAGGAAATTGTCTTGAATAGTAGATAAGAACTTACAGCTTTTAGCACAACCAGAAGATTCTATGTCCCACTGTATGTCTGGATAGTTGAAATCCCCCATAATAAGAACCCATTTATTATTATCAGCTGTAGTGATGAGCGAGTACTAAAAAGCTCGGGTGCTCGAAGCTCGGGCCGAGCCTCCCAAGATACTCGTGTACTCGGCCCGAGCAACGAGCCCAATGTTATCCTATGGGAGACCCGAGTATTTTTGTGAAATGACCTCCCGGCAGCATGGAGAAACCCTAAAAATGTCACAAAAGTCTCAGAAGAGTGCTCAAATGACATGGCAACAGCATGGGGAAGACCCCTTGAAGCATTTATCACTCAAAAGTCACAGCTGTGAACAATTTTGTCCGCGTTTTACGCCATTTTTACGGACTCACCAGAAAACCTTCCAAAATGACCCCAAAATGATTTTTCATGGCGGAAATGTTAAGGGCACATACCCAATAGTGAGATAGAGCTGGTGTATGTTACTTTTTGAGATCAATACATGAAAGATTTTACGTGAAAACATTGTGTGGCACTCCGATGTCCCTGAGAAGAGACGTACATGAAGGCCTCTTGAGTCTAATGTGCCCATTTTGAGGAAGTGAGTCTTTGTAGTATTTTCCTTAGCCAGGGCAGTCCTAAATTGTGAGGTTCACCAATGCCCCTGCATACAGACGTGCATGAGGGCCTGTAAACCTGAAGTGCCCATTGGAAGGAAGTGGGTGTATTATAGTATAGCCCTTAGGCAGGGAAGCCAAACATTGGGAGGCTCCACGTTGTCCCTGGATAGAGACGTGCATGAAGGCCTGTAAACCTGAAGTGCCCATTGGAAGGAAGTGGGTGTATTATAGTATAGCCCTTAGGCAGGGAAGCCAAACATTGGGAGGCTCCACGTTGTCCCTGGATAGAGACGTGCATGAAGGCCTGTAAACCTGAAGTGCCCATTGGAAGGAAGTGGGTGTATTATAGTATAGCCCTTAGGCAGGGAAGCCAAACATTGGGAGGCTCCACGTTGTCCCTGGATAGAGACGTGCATGAAGGCCTGTAAACCTGAAGTGCCCATTGGAAGGAAGTGGGTGTATTATAGTATAGCCCTTAGGCAGGGAAGCCAAACATTGGGAGGCTCCACGTTGTCCCTGGATAGAGACGTGCATGAAGGCCTGTAAACCTGAAGTGCCCATTGGAAGGAAGTGGGTGTATTATAGTATAGCCCTTAGGCAGGGAAGCCAAACATTGGGAGGCTCCACGTTGTCCCTGGATAGAGACGTGCATGAAGGCCTGTAAACCTGAAGTGCCCATTGGAAGGAAGTGGGTGTATTATAGTATAGCCCTTAGGCAGGGAAGCCAAACATTGGGAGGCTCCACGTTGTCCCTGGATAGAGACGTGCATGAAGGCCTGTAAACCTGAAGTGCCCATTGGAAGGAAGTGGGTGTATTATAGTATAGCCCTTAGGCAGGGAAGCCAAACATTGGGAGGCTCCACGTTGTCCCTGGATAGAGACGTGCATGAAGGCCTGTAAACCTGAAGTGCCCATTGGAAGGAAGTGGGTGTATTATAGTATAGCCCTTAGGCAGGGAAGCCAAACATTGGGAGGCTCTACGTTGTCCCTGGATAGAGACCTGTTAGGTTCTTAGTGCCTCCGTGCTTGCATTTAAAAACCGCACGTGTGTGCCTGTTGGTGGCAGCTTTCCGCTGCATTTGTGTGAGTTTTGCACAAACTTGGATATAACACACAAGTCTAGTGAATACACATCAGCACAGCATTGCAAAATGCGCAAGGGCGTTGTCAACGAACAAGGAAGTGGACGTGATGGTGGTGCAGGCAGACACCGAGGTTGTGTGCAAGCTCTAATTTCGCCACAACAAAGGGCCACATCTAGTCGCTCGCACGTCCTGTCCCAAATTCTTGGGGACCGCAGCAGTACACCCCTCTTGAACCAAGACCAGTGTCAACAGGTTGTTAGTTGGATAGCGGATAATGCTTCCAGTCAGATTGGCACCACCACAAACACTCTGTCTTCCACACGGTCAAGTGTCAGTAGCCGTGATACTGCACCGCACATTTCAGAACCTGATCCTCCTTCCTACCACCAGGCCGAGTACACGTCCACGGACATTACTGATCCCACACTTGGACACTCGGAATAGCTGTTCGTTCACGTTTCCATTCACAAATTCTGGCCTCTCGCCAGCTCCTGTTGAAGTGGGCCATGACGAGATTGTATGTACAGATGCACAAATATTTGAGCAGCCACGTTCTCACGAAGTTGGCAACGTGTCTCAACAAGGGGTGGCCGATGATGAGACACAATTGTCAGGAAGTCAGGAGGAGGAGCAGGGTGCGGAAGAGGAAGACGACGTGGTGGATGATCCAGTAACTGACCCAACCTGGCAGGAGGATATGCAGAGCGAGGACAGCAGTGCACAGGGGGAGGGAGGCGTAGCATCACAACAGGCAGTAAGAAGCAGAGTGGTGGCCCCAGGCAGACGTCAGTCAACTGTTCCCCGGAACAACACGACACAAGGTGCCTGTACAAATGTTAGGTCTTCCCGAGTCTGGCTGTAATACTATTGTATGTATTGAGGATTTCGATTGCGTTAGGGCAATGACAACCAGAGACGAGTTCTTGGTGCAAGACATTTATAATATGCAACCAGCAAATATGTACATAAACGGAACAAAAACACAGTAGAACATAAATACAGGAAATACCTTCCAGGGACTGAGCGAAAGGGAATTCCCGGTACCGCGCACCGGACTCCCCCAGGGAGACCACCAACAGCAAACCCCTATACAGGGACTGTCTGGCAATCACCCCAGAAGCCCTAAATGCGCAGCAGCCGGGACACAAAAGGGCAATAGGTAAGTCGAAAAATGTCTGTACGTGATGTGAGTCCAGAGTGGTATTAAACGGAAGGAACCGGGCAGAAGTTCCGACCAAAGACGGCAAACGGAGTCCAGGTACAGCTAGATGATACCAGATGAAGTCCAGAGTCGGTGTCGGTTGTTTTCCAAGAGGATCCGAATAACAATCAGGAACCAAAAGCAGCAGGGCAGGAGCACACAGGAAGCAGTATACTCAGGCACTGGACTAAGCTTTAGGGGCGGCTTTTAAACAGATGGACAGGAAGTAGGGCAACATAACAGAAAACTCCATGTTAACAAAGGGCAAGCTCTTTCAAAAGAAAACTGGAAAACCAGGAACTCTGACACTGGCAGTTTTTTAAGTTGGCTCCAGATGATTCTAAAAAGGCCATTTGCAACACCTGCCATGCCAGCATCAGCAGGGGTACCAAAACTAGCAGCCTGACCACCACCAGCATGATCAGGCACATGTCAGCCAAGCACCCGACTTTGTGGGAAGTACAACAGAGTCGAGGAGCAGTGCTTGCTGATGTCACTGCTACGTCTTCGCTGGTTGTGCATGCGAGCCAATCCCCTGTCCATGCTGCCTGCGAACAAGCCTCCTCCACTCCTGCACCTGCAGTTGCCTACGCAGAAAGAACACCATCATCAAGCACGTCCTTGTCCCAGCGCAACGTTCAGTTATCCATTCAGCAAACCTTTGAGCGCAGGCGCAAATACACTGCCAACACCCCACATGCCACAGTTCTAAATGCTAACATTTCGCGACTGCTTGCGCTGGAAATGTTGCCTTTTAGGCTGGTTGAGACAGAAGCATTCCGCGAACTGATGGTGGCAGCTGTCCCACGTTACTCGGTCCACAGCCGCCACTATTTCTCCCTGTGTGCCGTCCCCGCATTGCATAACTAACCACGTGTCACAAAACATCACACGTGCCCGGAACAACGCTGTTTCAGCCAAAGTCCACCTAACCACAGACACGTGGACAAGTGCATGTGGGCAAGGCCGCTACATCTCGTTGACGTCACACTGGGTTAATATTGTGCAAGCTGGGACCCAGTCTGAGCGAGGGACGGAATACGTCCTTCACACACCAAGTTTTGCAGGCCCTACCTCAGTCAGGGTTTCACACACACTCTACAGCTCCGGAATGTCATGCTCCTCAGCCTCCTCCTCCTCCTGCGCATCCTGATCCACTTTACCCTCCACACCAGTCCCAAGCTGTAAGTGTCGCTGGCGGAGGAGGGGACGGTGCGCTCTCCCACTGCTCGGGTCCGGCTGACGCAGCTCTACGGCTGCTGCTGCTCGTTGGCTCGAGCGATGGCCGGATCCCGGGGACTCGAGCGGCGCTACTCGCCCGTGAGTGAAAAGGGGTGGTTTGGGTTTTGGGGATATTGTCCGTGACGCCACCCACGGTTGTGGTGATTGTGTGGACACCACCGCTGCTCTGGACGGGGATCCCGGGAGCCTGTGACAGGGAGCAGCTTTGTTGTTATTTCTCCCCTACGTGGGTAGGGGGGTTGGTTGTCCCGGGGCCTGGTGATGGGGTAGAGATGGATGACAGGCGGGTTGCGGGGCCTGATGAAGTGCATGGTCGCAGGGGCAGCGCTGTGCCGCACGGCACGGAGGTACTCACTCAGCCCAATGATGATGACACAGTTCAGGGTAAAACAAGTGGCTGGATGGACGGGTCACTCGGACGGCTGCGGTTGTTCCTCCCTGCAGGTTAGTGATGACTGTCTCTCCCTGCACCGAAGTTAAGTGTTGGTAGTGATGGTTTCCCAACGGTAACCCGCTCCCTGACCTGGATATGGGCCGGAGGAGCCCCTTTTGCCCACAGGCGCTGGCCCTGGGAGACGGTTGCCCTTGCCGGTGGCTGTGTCTCCCCTTCACGGTTGTACGGTTGCCTTCTATCTGGACTTGGCTGTTTGGAAACCCTGAGGTCCCCTTCAATAACGGATTTGGCAAATTCACGGCGACACCAAGCCTTGCCGGGATCCGAAAGTCCTCTGCCAATGGTGCTGGCTTCGCTTTGTATACCGGTCCGGTACGGCCGGGTCACCACCCGTCCACGGTCCTTACGGCAGACTCCAATCGGCCTCCACTGCAGACGGTCACCACATCCTGCCAACCTTGCTGTCCTGTCCAGGCCACACACCCGGACCAACTTCAGGCTCTTTGCTGTCACTTTTCTCCTCTCTACTACTTTCCTCCTTCCACTTCCTTAGCTTAACTCTCACTGCCTGTGTTTTCCCTCCTCCTCGGTGGGTGGAGACCAACCGCCTGGCTCCACACCCTGGTGTGGACAACAGCCCCTGGGGAAGGCAACAAGGATTTTGTGTTTTGACTATGATATGCCTGCAGGGAGTGTGGGGTGTTTAAGTGTTGTGCTCTGTGGCCCCTGGCTTGTCCAGGGCGACACAGAAGCACTGCAGCACTGCCTCGGCGAAGCGGCAACAGGCAGTGCTGAAGCTAATCTGCATAGGTGACAAACCCCACAATGCAGAAGAGGTGTGGACAGCTCTGAAACAGCAGGCAGATCACTGGCTCACAACTCTGAACCTAAAGCCAGGAAAGGTGGTGTGTGACAATGGCCGGAACCTGGTGGCGGCTTTGAGGCGAGGCCAGCTGACACATGTTCCATGCTTGGCCCATGTGCTCAACCTCGAGGTTCAGCGGTTTCTAAAGTCATAGTCAGAGCTGTCTGATCTGCTGGTAAAAGTTCGCCGCCTGTCTGCACATTTTCGAAAGTCACCTACTGCTTCAGCCGGCCTTGCCGCCTTAAGACGCCGTTTGCATCTTCCGGCACACAGACTGGTGTGTGATGTCCCCACGCGTTGGAATTCAACTCTGCACATGTTGGTCAGGATATGTGAGCAGAAGAGGGCAGTTGTTGAGTACCTGCATCACCTAAGCCGTCGGGAAATGGGTCAAACTCCACACATAACACCTGAGGAGTGGAGATGGATGTCCGACCTATGCACCATCCGCCAAAACTTTGAGGACTACAACAAGATGGTGAGCGGCGATGACGACATTATTAGCGTCACCATACCGCTTCTCTGCCTTCTAAAATGGTCTCTGCTCAGAAAACAAACATGATGCATTGCAGGCGGAGCGCGATGAGTTTCAGCAAGAAACAGTAGTGGGTGTGGGTGATGATAACACACAGCCCAGCCTCGTCTCATCACAACGTGCAGTGGAGGACTATGACGAGGAGGAGGATGAAGACATGGAGCAACTCTCTGGCCAAATTGAGGATATGACATGCAGTCATATCCTCGGTTCAGCGTGGCTGGCCAGAGGACAGGGTAGATGATGAGGAGGAGGAGGACAGCATGTTCAGTCATCGTGTCGGTCAGGATACTGAAGTGATGGCTGTTAAGAGTCTGGCACACATGGCTGACTTTATGGTAAGCTGCCTGTCTCGTGACCCTCGCGTTAAGAACATCTTGGCCGACAATCATTACTGGTTGGTAACACTGTTAGACCCACGCTAAAAGGAGAACTTTATGTCTCTTATTCCCGAGGCGGAGAGGTCAGGCAAAATGCAGCAGTTCCAGAAGGCCATAGTCACGGAAGTAGGCAAAGCATTCCCCTCACAAAACGCTAGCGGCATAGGTCATGAATCAGTGGACAACCGAGGCGTACAGCCGAGAGAGGCACAAGTCCAATCCGCCAGAGGTAGGGGAACAGTCTTTAAGATGTGTGACAGTTTTCTCAGCCCCTCACGTACCACAGCCCCTGAGGTGCGGGGTAGTGCCACAAGAAATCCTAAGTTTGCCCAGATGCTGAAGGAGTACCTTGCAGATCGAACAACTGTACTCCGACATTCCTCTGTGCCTTACAATTATTGGGTATCCAAGCTGGACACGTGGCATGAATTGGCTCTCTACGCCTTGGAAGGCCTGGCCTGCCCTGCTGCTAGCGTTTTGTCAGAGCGTGTTTTTAGTGCCGCAGGTGGAATCATTACAGATAAACGCACCCGCCTGTCAACTGAAAATGCTGACAAGCTGACTCTGATCAAGATGAACAAGGGTTGGATTGGGCCAGACTTCACCACACCACCAGCAAATGAGAGCGGAATTTAAAGTTTGCCATGTACCTCCACTCACCCATGGGTACACACTTCTGGAGTTTGGCTAATCGCTGGACTGCTCCTCCTTCTCCTCATGCGCCACCATGATGATGACCGTTACAAATTGCAATACTTAGGCCTTTGTTTCAGGTATACCCCCAGTGGTAAATTTTTTCGCCCATTCTTTGCAGAATGGACATTACAACGACAGGAGACCCACTCCTTTGCAATGGGAACAATGTTTTGAGGCCCTCATGCACGTCTCTATCCAGGGACAACGTGGAGCCTGACGCTGCCACCGACTGCCACACACGTGCTGTTTTTAAATGCAAGCACGGACGCAATAAGAACCTAACTGGTTTTTAGGAGCGACAATTACTGAGAAGTCTGACACTATCAGACACTGCTGACTGACGTGTATTATACACTAGACTTGTGCGTTATATAATAGTTTGTGCAAAACGCGCACCTGTACCCTGCCACCGACTGCCACACACGTGCTGTTTTTAAATGCAAGCACGGACGCAATAAGAACCTAACTGGTTTTTAGGAGCGACAATTACTGAGAAGTCTGACACTATCAGACACTGCTGACTGACGTGTATTATACACTAGACTTGTGCGTTATATAATAGTTTGTGCAAAACGCGCACCTGTACCCTGCCACCGACTGCCACACACGTGCTGTTTTTAAATGCAAGCACGGACGCAATAAGAACATAACTGGTTTTTAGGAGCGACAATTACTGAGAAGTCTGACACTATCAGACACTGCTGACTGACGTGTATTATACACTAGACTTGTGCGTTATATAATAGTTTGTGCAAAACGCGCACCTGTACCCTGCCACCGACTGCCACACACGTGCTGTTTTTAAATGCAAGCACGGACGCAATAAGAACCTAACTGGTTTTTAGGAGCGACAATTACTGAGAAGTCTGACACTATCAGACACTGCTGACTGACGTGTATTATACACTAGACTTGTGCGTTATATAATAGTTTGTGCAAAACGCGCACCTGTACCCTGCCACCGACTGCCACACACGTGCTGTTTTTAAATGCAAGCACGGACGCAATAAGAACATAACTGGTTTTTAGGAGCGACAATTACTGAGAAGTCTGACACTATCAGACACTGCTGACTGACGTGTATTATACACTAGACTTGTGCGTTATATAATAGTTTGTGCAAAACGCGCACCTGTACCCTGCCACCGACTGCCACACACGTGCTGTTTTTAAATGCAAGCACGGACGCAATAAGAACCTAACTGGTTTTTAGGAGCGACAATTACTGAGAAGTCTGACACTATCAGACACTGCTGACTGACGTGTATTATACACTAGACTTGTGCGTTATATAATAGTTTGTGCAAAACGCGCACCTGTACCCTGCCACCGACTGCCACACACGTGCTGTTTTTAAATGCAAGCACGGACGCAATAAGAACCTAACTGGTTTTTAGGAGCGACAATTACTGAGAAGTCTGACACTATCAGACACTGCTGACTGACGTGTATTATACACTAGACTTGTGCGTTATATAATAGTTTGTGCAAAACGCGCACCTGTACCCTGCCACCGACTGCCACACACGTGCTGTTTTTAAATGCAAGCACGGACGCAATAAGAACATAACTGGTTTTTAGGAGCGACAATTACTGAGAAGTCTGACACTATCAGACACTGCTGACTGACGTGTATTATACACTAGACTTGTGCGTTATATAATAGTTTGTGCAAAACGCGCACCTGTACCCTGCCACCGACTGCCACACACGTGCTGTTTTTAAATGCAAGCACGGACGCAATAAGAACATAACTGGTTTTTAGGAGCGACAATTACTGAGAAGTCTGACACTATCAGACACTGCTGACTGACGTGTATTATACACTAGACTTGTGCGTTATATAATAGTTTGTGCAAAACGCGCACCTGTACCCTGCCACCGACTGCCACACACGTGCTGTTTTTAAATGCAAGCACGGACGCAATAAGAACCTAACTGGTTTTTAGGAGCGACAATTACTGAGAAGTCTGACACTATCAGACACTGCTGACTGACGTGTATTATACACTAGACTTGTGCGTTATATAATAGTTTGTGCAAAACGCGCACCTGTACCCTGCCACCGACTGCCACACACGTGCTGTTTTTAAATGCAAGCACGGACGCAATAAGAACCTAACTGGTTTTTAGGAGCGACAATTACTGAGAAGTCTGACACTATCACACACTGCTGACTGACGTGTATTATACACTAGACTTGTGCGTTATATAATAGTTTGTGCAAAACGCGCACCTGTACGCTGCCACCGACTGCCACACACGTGCTGTTTTTAAATGCAAGCACGGACGCAATAAGAACCTAACTGGTTTTTAGGAGCGACAATTACTGAGAAGTCTGACACTATCTGGACTGTTTTACACTGTGTACACCAGCCCCAGATATGATGAAGGCTGGTATACGGTCACCACTAGGAATGGCTATATATACCCTGCCTGCCTGCCTGTATACTGCTACAATAGTCCTGACAAGGACTCTTCTGGTCACTAGCCTGTATTCCGACCTGGCTATACCCTGCCTGTATATAGCAACAATAGTCCTGAGAAGGACTCTGCTACTGTACTCCGACCTGGCTATACCCTGCCTGCCTGTATACAACTAGAATAGTCCTGAGAAGGACTTCTGGTCACACTGTTTGCAGCCCTGCTCCGGAACTAACTATAAAGGGCCGCAAAGCTTTCCCTGAATCAGCGACACTCTCCCTACACTCACTGTCAGAATAGCTGTGAGCAGAGCACAGCGCGCCGGCCTATATAAAGGCTCGGTGACGCTGTGCAGGCCGGCCAATCACTGCAATTCCACAACTAACAGGGCTGTGGCATTGCAGTGGTCTGCCAGCCAATCCCTGCATGAGGGCTGGCTCTCAAAAGAGCGCCAACATGCAGAAATGAAGACCACGAGTAAAGCACGAGTATCGCGAGATTACTCGGTCCCCGCCGAGCAGCCCGAGTACAGTGATACTCGTGCGAGTACCGAGTAGTGACAAGCATGCTCGCTCATCACTAATCAGCTGCCTTTTCAATTTGTTCCAGCATTTCACCCTCTATTTGTTCAGGTATGTTAGGAGGCTTATAGCAAACTCCAATTAGAATTTTTTCATTATTCCCCTCCCCATGTACATTTACCCATACTGACTCTTCATTGTTGCAGTTCCCCCCAATGTCATCATTCAACACAGGTTTTAGGTTAGATTTGATAAATATACACCCCCACCACCTTTTTTGTCTTTCCTGTCTTTCCTAAATGTAGTATAACCCAGTATGTTTGTCACCCAGTCATGGCTTTCTTCCAGCCAGGTTTCCGTAATGCCCACCACATCATAATCCATGGTTGACATAAGAGTCTCCAATTCATTCATTTTGTTTGCAAGACTTCTTGCATTTGCCAGTAGACATTAATACTATTAACACCTTTATTACTCCTAGCCTTGCTGCGTTCCTTGCATGTCCCATCCCCCCTAATCCTTCATTCACTCACTGTCTCTATCTGCTCTATCTATCCCCTTATTTGCTCCACTAACCTCCCTCCCCCCAGATCCTAGTTTAAAAGCTCCTCTATCCATCTGACCATTTTCTCCCCCAGCACACCTGCACCCTCCCCATTGAAGTGCAGCCCGTCCCTACCGTAGAGCCTGTAGCTGACTGAGAAGTCGGCCCTATTCTCCATGAACCCGAACCCTTCCTTCCTGCACCAATTTCTAAGCCACGTATTTATCTCCCTAAGCTCCCGCTGTCTTTCTAGTGACGCTCGTGGCACCGGTAGTATTTCTGAAAACACCACCTTGGAGGTCCTGGACTTCAGCTTCTCTCCTAGTTCCCTGTAATCATTTTTAAGGACCTTCCACCTGCCTCTAACTTTGTCATTAGTACCAATGTGCACAATGACCACTGGGTTTTCCCCAGCCCCACACAGCAATCTGTCTATCCGATCCGCAATATGCCGAACCCGAGCACCAGGCTTACAACACACTGTTCGGCATTCACGGTCTCCGCAACAGATGACCCTGTCTGTCCGCCTAATTATAGAGTCCTCTACCACCAACATCTGTCTGGGCTTTGCTGCACTCCTATTTACCTCCTTCCTACAGCAGTTGTTTTCCTGGTTGCTAGGAGCAACGTTCTGCTGTAGTGACCCTAGTCCTGGCCCTTCATTCCTAATATCAGCCAAACAGGCATATTTACTAGGTTGTGCCAGATCAGGACTAGGCTCCCTGACACTTTTCCCCCTACTTCTTCTTCTAACTGTTACCCAGCTACCTACCTCTGGGTCCTGATCTTCCCCACCTCCACCCTCCTCCATATCACTGGCCCCAGCCAGAGAAAGCTCAGTGAGCTCTAAACTCCTCTCCAGGTTTGCAATGCCCCTGAGTGTTGCAAGATGCTTATTTAGATCAGTTACCTGGGCTTCCAAATATGCAACATGCTTGCATCAAGTGCAGACATATTCACCCTCGAACGGCTGCTCAAGGCATGCATACATCTGACAAGATACACACCTGGTAGCATTGTCCATGGAGCACCTAATAAATGGGGATAAACAGTAAAGTAGAAAAACAAAGAGAAAGAAAACAATGGGAAATGTATAAGGATAAATTCAAACTATGCTCTTGTGTCATACTATGAGATTGTGTTTAAACTATACACTTATCTGCAATCCCCGCACTTTGCTGCAGAACCTCGCTTTTTCTGGCTGGCTTATATAGTTCCACAAGAAATACCAGAAGCTCCCAGAAGCTTCTAGAAACAGGTGTGGCTAATTCTACTAATTAAATCACAAGACAAACTTTTTTTTTTTTGCTTTTTCACAGTATCACAGACAAACAGACACACAATTCCCTAATGAAATTAAACAATTACAGTTATCACCACTATGAGATTGTGTTTAAACTATACACTTATCTGCAATCCCCCCACTTTGCTGCCCATCATACAAGTTGATCATACATCAGACGGCTATGTCTTCTGACCCAACCCCCATATGAATGCACACTCAATTGGGCTGAGCGTGCCTGCGTTCTAAATAGGGAGAGAAGAGTAAGAAGCTTCGGAGACTTTTATCAGTAGCTTAAGTTTCACTGGAAAAAAGTACTGGGCATTGAAATGAAACATGGCCCATCCTTCTTTCCCCTGACATTACCTGTCGGTAGAAAGTAAGGGGGTCCTCCCACTCATTAAATGTTTGACAAGTGCTGGGTAAATGCAATTCCAGGAAGAATAGCAGAGGAATGATACAATTATACTAAAATATGTTTCAAAATGGGAAATACAAGTCAGGAGAGTGGACATAGTCTTCTTTATAAAGGCTTCCATACCTCTGTTATGTATGAAGCTATAGTATGACACTTGAACATTTATGGGATCATTTTATAGCTACATATGTCTTCAATTTCACACAGATGCATTCTTGGCATTTTTTTCCTGTTGGATTCACTATGAATCAGAAAGAAACATGCTGGTATTCTCTCCTTGAAGCATGGCACCATTTGGTGGCACATAGTGGGCATAGTGCAGAGCCATAGGACCCATCGTGCTTCCTATGCTCTATGTTCATAGCTTTGATGTGCATGTAAAGCCTTAGCTTTCCTATCTGTGCTCTACTACTGTATATAATGCAACAGCAACATTGTACAATCCAAAATGAGCAACAATGTCTTAATGCAGGGGGTGTCAAACTCAAGGCCCGTAGGCCAAATACAGCCTGGTACAACATTTTATGTGGCCCGCGAGCTGGGTTGCCAATCAAACTTGGGTACTTTTCTCTGCTGTCCATAGCGTCTGGCAAAAAAAAAAAAAGTACCAGTCCTGATTTTTTAACATTTTTGCCCATGCGCTAAAGAGGCTGCTGTGCACAGTACAATAAAGAAGCTACCATGCACAGTACAAAAGTTAGATGTTAGAATGTATGGGCCCCGGGTTGGTGTGACGTCATTTCCGTCACAAGTTGTCGGCCTCTCTTCCGGTCCGAAGCGCAGAGTGCCTTTCGACAAGTAGCTGTGACTCTGTAGAGATGTGACAGCTGCTCTCCATCTTTAGCCCTCGCTCACTGGATCAATATGGGAGTTTGCTGTGGGTATGCCAGTGGTGAGGTTTAGGGGGTCTATAATACCGGGGGGATACCTGTGGTGGGGTTTGGGGGGCTATGATACAGCGGTATGACTTTGGTGGGCTTTGTAGGAAATACAATAATGGCAGGTAGAATTTGGGGGGTGCGATGTAGCAGTGTGTTTCTTGGGATTTTTGGTGGGTGTGATACTGGGAGATGCCTCTGGTGGAATTTTAGAGGTCTACAATGCTGTGGTTGTAGCTGCAGTGGAATTTTGGGGCTTTATGATGCCTGTGGTGAGACTTTGGGTGTGTAATGCAGGGGGGGTGCAGTTCTGGGGAGACACCTGTGGTGGGATTTTTTGGGGGGTGCAGTGGTGGAGGATGACTATGATGGAATGCTGTAGGTATGCCTGCGGTGGTATCTGAGGGGTATACAATACTCGGGGATGTCGGCAATGGGATTTTGATTGACCATATTGCAGTGGAAATGCATGTGGTGGAAGTTTTTAGTGTGTGTGCTGGGGGATGCCTGTGGTGGAAGTTTTTAGTGTGTGTGATGCTGGGGGATGCCTGTGGTGGAATTTTGGGGAGTGTGTGATGTTAGGGAGGCTGCTTGTGGTGCGATTTGGGGATCTGTGATCCTGGGAGATGCCTGTGGTGGGAGTTTGGGATTTTGTAAATCTGGGGGGATGCCGGTGTGGGATTAGGGGTTCGGAGGGTGTGCAGTACTGCCTTCTAGCCACGTATAGCTGTTGTATAGCCCTTTTACCCAGGGACAGCTCTCTTATAGCCCTTTTACCCAGGGACAGCTCTCGTATAGCCCTACTACCCAGGGACAGCTCTCGTATCACTCTACTCCCCAGGGACAGATCTCGTATAGCCCTACTACCCAGGGACAGCTCTCATACAGCTTTTCTCCCCAGGGACAGCTCTCGTACAGCTCCTCTCCCCAGGGACAGCTCTCGTACAGCTCTTCTTCCCAGGGACAGCTCTCGTACAGCTCTTCTCCCCAGGGACAGCTCTCGTACAGCTCTTCTCCCCAGGGACAGCTCTCGAACAGCTCTGCTCCCCAGGGACAGCTCCTGTATAGCCCTACTATCCAGGGACAGCTCTCATACAGCCCTTCTACTCAGGGACAGCTCTCTTACAGCTCTCGTCCCCAGGGGCAGGTCTCGTATAGCCCTACTACTCAGGGACAGCACTCGTACAGCCCTACTACTCAGGGACAGCACTCATACAACCCTACTCCCCAGGGACAGCTCTCATATAGCCCTAGTATCCAGAGACAGCTCTTGTACAGCTCTCGTCCCCAGGGGCAGCTCTCGTATAGCCCTACTACTCAGGGACAGAACTCATACAGCCCTACTACTCAGGGACAGCACTCGTACAACCCTACTCCCCAGGGACAGCTCTCATATAGCCCTAGTATCCAGGGACAGCTCTTGTACAGTTCTGCAACCCAGGGACAGTTCTCGTATAGCTCTACTCCCCAGGGACAGCACTTGTACAGCCCTACTACAAAGGGATGGCTCTCGTACAGCTCTCCTCTCCAGAGACAGCTTTCATATAGCCCTACTACTCAGGGACAGCTCTCGTACAGCCCTACTACCCAGGGACAGCTCTCATACAGCCCTAAACCCCAGGGACAGCTCTAGTATAACCCTACTTCCCAGGGACAGCTCTTGTACAGCTCTACTCCCCTGAGACAGCTCTCATATAGCCTCTGGCCAGTTTGTGCATTGCAGTCCATGCTCGTACCATATTGCATGGAGATCTGCATGAGCCCTTACAATTACAATTGGTCCTTTGAAGGCAACCATAATGCTCATATGGTGCTCTGTGAAAATAAGTTTGACACCCGTCTTAATGGAAAAGAATCATTGTAATAATGAGGAGAAAATAGCACATTCTGTACCCAGGAGCGCCAAGTCACCACCTATTATCCGCCATTCAGTAGTCAAATATGCACTGCGATTTCCCTTAATAATGTAGCCATCCACAGGCAGTACACAGACACCGCTCCTTGGGCCATCTCAAGGGTCCTTTAGCAATGCACTGAATGCACTTTAGTGGTGCCTCCAGAACCTCCATTTCCAAATGCAAGAATGACTATTGCTGAATGCTTCTCCTTGCCGGCCATTAAACCGCAATTATATTTAAGGAGAACACATCTCGTGTGTGGATGCGCCATTTCTCCTTGTGCCGCTAATGTACATTTCCTGGGCTGATGTGCACAGGGGGAATTCTGTAATTAGTTTATATGAGAGGAATATTTTCTATTTCTAGATGTTGGCTTGGCAGTCTTTTATCTAACTTAAGAAAGATAACACCAATTACATTTTTTTTTCTGAAGAAAACAGAAAGTGAAAATCCACTGATAGCCATTATTATTAGTACAAGTATGGGAAATGGAGAAAGAGACTTCAGAAGAGATGATGTCACCTTCTGGCCTCCACCCATGCCAACCGCAAAGTCCCCTAAAAATCCAAGAGGAAGCATAGGCAAGGACCCTTTAACACTGCCGATTATTAGCAGAACATACGATCATAATGTGCCGGCGGACTGGACAGGCTTACCTTGAAGTGGAATAACTAAGTGACCACCTGGTCTTCACTAGAGCCTCTGATGGGAAGGATAGGCTTGGGCCATTAGTGTAGTCATCAGGTGCCAGTCCAGGGCAGTCCCCGGACCTGCAGCAGCTGACCAGTGGATCAGGGCCGGAATACGAGGCACAAGGAGAGAAGACAGAGTTGTGAGCAGGAGAGGATAGATCAGAATAAAAATGTCGATAATAGGAGCTAGGACTAAGCCTATCCTCACCATCATCCATCACCTGTTGTCGACATGTTTATCCTGATCTCTCCTCTCCTGACCAGATCTCTGTCTTCTCCCTTTGTGCCTCGTATTCCGGCCCTGATCCACTGGTCAGCTGCTGCAGGTCCGGGGACTGCCCTGGAGGGGCACCTGATGACTACCCTAGGCCTATCCTCACCATCAGAGGCTCTAATGAAGACCAGTTAGTCACTTAGTTATACCACTTCGAGGTAAACCTGTCCAGTCTGCCGACACAGTATGATCGTTCATTCTGCTAATAATCAGCAGTGTTAAAGGGTAATGCAGCCAGAAAATGCACAAGACACTGACTGACTTGAACCTTAGCTCAGGCAAGATGTGTAGGAAGGAGCTAGCTAATATATCCACCACTGGTAGGGGATAGGCCAGAGAAGCAACACTCGCATGAGACAAGTAACTAAACTCCTGCACAGTGTGGTCATGCCTCACTAAAGCCAGGTGGAGACTCTCCAGCAACAGGCAACTGCAGCAGAGCTGGATGTCTTGCAAGGGGCAGCTGACGACACAATCTGACACTGGAAGGAGCAGAGCGGTGCCCGCAATGAGTAGGGTGGCGCATATCGGTCGCGTAAGTCACTGGCATGACCAATAGAAACCCTATCCTATACCCTATCATTGTCCACGTATATACCCTAAATTACCATTGTTCAATCAGGCAGTTTATCTGCCCACGTAAAAGGGAGCAAAGACAGCTCTAGAACATTCTTGGTGTAAGGATTACATAATGGGGCTTAGACTATGAAGTAAGTGAGATAAAATGTAGGGTGGCCAAAGGGTCAAGTACAGGACAGGAAGGCGGAGAATGCAGAAGAGTGCCGTAAAAGCGTTTTTGGAGCCAGGGATGAGACAAACAAGTTAAGAGATGGTAGTCCCAAGCAGCCACAAGGTTATTATTATTATTATAGTGCCATTTATTCCATGGCGCTTTACAAGTGAAAGAGGGTATACGTACAACAATCATTAACAGTACAAAACAGACTGATATAGGAGGAGAGAGGACCCTGCCCGCGAGGGCTCACAGTCTACAGGGAATTTGTGATGGTACAATAGGTGAGGACAGAGCTGGTTGCGCAGTGGTGTACTGGACTGAGGGCTATTGTAGGTTGTAGGCTTGTTGAAAGAGGTGGGTCTTGAGGTTCCTCTTGAAGCCTTCCACAGTAGGTGAGAGTCTGATATGCTGGGGTAGAGCATTCCAGAGTATGGGGGAGGCACGGGAGAAATCTTGTACGCGATTGTGGGAAGAGGAGATAAGAGAGGAGTAGATTGCCAAGCATCACTAGTACAGTTTCTAATATTGATGACCACAAGGTCATCAAAATCATTGGTGTGGATAAACCCTTTAGTACTGCTTCTTTCCTGAAATTGCTCCTCATTTATTGTGTGTGTGTGTGTGTGTGTGTGTGTGTGTGTGTGTGTGTGTGTGTGTGTGTATATATATATATATATATATATATATATACTGTATATATAGCCTATAGTCTGTTGATGAACGCTCAGAGTTATCTATAAGGAATCGTATAGATTTTTTTTCACAGACACCTACAGAAAATCTGTTGCTCTGTAGTTTTTTACTTACGTAAATATTATTCTTCCCATTTCCTTCTTTCCTGGATGAAAAGACCGGATAAGAAAAGCTTTTTTTTGTCATTGCAAAAATACATTAGGGAAGTGGGTGTATTATAGTATAGCCCTTAGGCAGGGAAGCCAAACATTGGGAGGCTCTACGTTGTCCCTGGATAGAGACCTGTTAGGTTCTTAGTGCCTCCGTGCTTGCATTTAAAAACCGCACGTGTGTGCCTGTTGGTGGCAGCTTTCCGCTGCATTTGTGTGAGTTTTGCACAAACTTGGATATAACACACAAGTCTAGTGAATACACATCAGCACAGCATTGCAAAATGCGCAAGGGCGTTGTCAACGAACAAGGAAGTGGACGTGATGGTGGTGCAGGCAGACACCGAGGTTGTGTGCAAGCTCTAATTTCGCCACAACAAAGGGCCACATCTAGTCGCTCGCACGTCCTGTCCCAAATTCTTGGGGACCGCAGCAGTACACCCCTCTTGAACCAAGACCAGTGTCAACAGGTTGTTAGTTGGATAGCGGATAATGCTTCCAGTCAGATTGGCACCACCACAAACACTCTGTCTTCCACACGGTCAAGTGTCAGTAGCCGTGATACTGCACCGCACATTTCAGAACCTGATCCTCCTTCCTACCACCAGGCCGAGTACACGTCCACGGACATTACTGATCCCACACTTGGACACTCGGAATAGCTGTTCGTTCACGTTTCCATTCACAAATTCTGGCCTCTCGCCAGCTCCTGTTGAAGTGGGCCATGACGAGATTGTATGTACAGATGCACAAATATTTGAGCAGCCACGTTCTCACGAAGTTGGCAACGTGTCTCAACAAGGGGTGGCCGATGATGAGACACAATTGTCAGGAAGTCAGGAGGAGGAGCAGGGTGCGGAAGAGGAAGACGACGTGGTGGATGATCCAGTAACTGACCCAACCTGGCAGGAGGATATGCAGAGCGAGGACAGCAGTGCACAGGGGGAGGGAGGCGTAGCATCACAACAGGCAGTAAGAAGCAGAGTGGTGGCCCCAGGCAGACGTCAGTCAACTGTTCCCCGGAACAACACGACACAAGGTGCCTGTACAAATGTTAGGTCTTCCCGAGTCTGGCTGTAATACTATTGTATGTATTGAGGATTTCGATTGCGTTAGGGCAATGACAACCAGAGACGAGTTCTTGGTGCAAGACATTTATAATATGCAACCAGCAAATATGTACATAAACGGAACAAAAACACAGTAGAACATAAATACAGGAAATACCTTCCAGGGACTGAGCGAAAGGGAATTCCCGGTACCGCGCACCGGACTCCCCCAGGGAGACCACCAACAGCAAACCCCTATACAGGGACTGTCTGGCAATCACCCCAGAAGCCCTAAATGCGCAGCAGCCGGGACACAAAAGGGCAATAGGTAAGTCGAAAAATGTCTGTACGTGATGTGAGTCCAGAGTGGTATTAAACGGAAGGAACCGGGCAGAAGTTCCGACCAAAGACGGCAAACGGAGTCCAGGTACAGCTAGATGATACCAGATGAAGTCCAGAGTCGGTGTCGGTTGTTTTCCAAGAGGATCCGAATAACAATCAGGAACCAAAAGCAGCAGGGCAGGAGCACACAGGAAGCAGTATACTCAGGCACTGGACTAAGCTTTAGGGGGCTTTTAAACAGATGGACAGGAAGTAGGGCAACATAACAGAAAACTCCATGTTAACAAAGGGCAAGCTCTTTCAAAAGAAAACTGGAAAACCAGGAACTCTGACACTGGCAGTTTTTTAAGTTGGCTCCAGATGATTCTAAAAAGGCCATTTGCAACACCTGCCATGCCAGCATCAGCAGGGGTACCAAAACTAGCAGCCTGACCACCACCAGCATGATCAGGCACATGTCAGCCAAGCACCCGACTTTGTGGGAAGTACAACAGAGTCGAGGAGCAGTGCTTGCTGATGTCACTGCTACGTCTTCGCTGGTTGTGCATGCGAGCCAATCCCCTGTCCATGCTGCCTGCGAACAAGCCTCCTCCACTCCTGCACCTGCAGTTGCCTACGCAGAAAGAACACCATCATCAAGCACGTCCTTGTCCCAGCGCAACGTTCAGTTATCCATTCAGCAAACCTTTGAGCGCAGGCGCAAATACACTGCCAACACCCCACATGCCACAGTTCTAAATGCTAACATTTCGCGACTGCTTGCGCTGGAAATGTTGCCTTTTAGGCTGGTTGAGACAGAAGCATTCCGCGAACTGATGGTGGCAGCTGTCCCACGTTACTCGGTCCACAGCCGCCACTATTTCTCCCTGTGTGCCGTCCCCGCATTGCATAACTAACCACGTGTCACAAAACATCACACGTGCCCGGAACAACGCTGTTTCAGCCAAAGTCCACCTAACCACAGACACGTGGACAAGTGCATGTGGGCAAGGCCGCTACATCTCGTTGACGTCACACTGGGTTAATATTGTGCAAGCTGGGACCCAGTCTGAGCGAGGGACGGAATACGTCCTTCACACACCAAGTTTTGCAGGCCCTACCTCAGTCAGGGTTTCACACACACTCTACAGCTCCGGAATGTCATGCTCCTCAGCCTCCTCCTCCTCCTGCGCATCCTGATCCACTTTACCCTCCACACCAGTCCCAAGCTGTAAGTGTCGCTGGCGGAGGAGGGGACGGTGCGCTCTCCCACTGCTCGGGTCCGGCTGACGCAGCTCTACGGCTGCTGCTGCTCGTTGGCTCGAGCGATGGCCGGATCCCGGGGACTCGAGCGGCGCTACTCGCCCGTGAGTGAAAAGGGGTGGTTTGGGTTTTGGGGATATTGTCCGTGACGCCACCCACGGTTGTGGTGATTGTGTGGACACCACCGCTGCTCTGGACGGGGATCCCGGGAGCCTGTGACAGGGAGCAGCTTTGTTGTTATTTCTCCCCTACGTGGGTAGGGGGGTTGGTTGTCCCGGGGCCTGGTGATGGGGTAGAGATGGATGACAGGCGGGTTGCGGGGCCTGATGAAGTGCATGGTCGCAGGGGCAGCGCTGTGCCGCACGGCACGGAGGTACTCACTCAGCCCAATGATGATGACACAGTTCAGGGTAAAACAAGTGGCTGGATGGACGGGTCACTCGGACGGCTGCGGTTGTTCCTCCCTGCAGGTTAGTGATGACTGTCTCTCCCTGCACCGAAGTTAAGTGTTGGTAGTGATGGTTTCCCAACGGTAACCCGCTCCCTGACCTGGATATGGGCCGGAGGAGCCCCTTTTGCCCACAGGCGCTGGCCCTGGGAGACGGTTGCCCTTGCCGGTGGCTGTGTCTCCCCTTCACGGTTGTACGGTTGCCTTCTATCTGGACTTGGCTGTTTGGAAACCCTGAGGTCCCCTTCAATAACGGATTTGGCAAATTCACGGCGACACCAAGCCTTGCCGGGATCCGAAAGTCCTCTGCCAATGGTGCTGGCTTCGCTTTGTATACCGGTCCGGTACGGCCGGGTCACCACCCGTCCACGGTCCTTACGGCAGACTCCAATCGGCCTCCACTGCAGACGGTCACCACATCCTGCCAACCTTGCTGTCCTGTCCAGGCCACACACCCGGACCAACTTCAGGCTCTTTGCTGTCACTTTTCTCCTCTCTACTACTTTCCTCCTTCCACTTCCTTAGCTTAACTCTCACTGCCTGTGTTTTCCCTCCTCCTCGGTGGGTGGAGACCAACCGCCTGGCTCCACACCCTGGTGTGGACAACAGCCCCTGGGGAAGGCAACAAGGATTTTGTGTTTTGACTATGATATGCCTGCAGGGAGTGTGGGGTGTTTAAGTGTTGTGCTCTGTGGCCCCTGGCTTGTCCAGGGCGACACAGAAGCACTGCAGCACTGCCTCGGCGAAGCGGCAACAGGCAGTGCTGAAGCTAATCTGCATAGGTGACAAACCCCACAATGCAGAAGAGGTGTGGACAGCTCTGAAACAGCAGGCAGATCACTGGCTCACAACTCTGAACCTAAAGCCAGGAAAGGTGGTGTGTGACAATGGCCGGAACCTGGTGGCGGCTTTGAGGCGAGGCCAGCTGACACATGTTCCATGCTTGGCCCATGTGCTCAACCTCGAGGTTCAGCGGTTTCTAAAGTCATAGTCAGAGCTGTCTGATCTGCTGGTAAAAGTTCGCCGCCTGTCTGCACATTTTCGAAAGTCACCTACTGCTTCAGCCGGCCTTGCCGCCTTAAGACGCCGTTTGCATCTTCCGGCACACAGACTGGTGTGTGATGTCCCCACGCGTTGGAATTCAACTCTGCACATGTTGGTCAGGATATGTGAGCAGAAGAGGGCAGTTGTTGAGTACCTGCATCACCTAAGCCGTCGGGAAATGGGTCAAACTCCACACATAACACCTGAGGAGTGGAGATGGATGTCCGACCTATGCACCATCCGCCAAAACTTTGAGGACTACAACAAGATGGTGAGCGGCGATGACGACATTATTAGCGTCACCATACCGCTTCTCTGCCTTCTAAAATGGTCTCTGCTCAGAAAACAAACATGATGCATTGCAGGCGGAGCGCGATGAGTTTCAGCAAGAAACAGTAGTGGGTGTGGGTGATGATAACACACAGCCCAGCCTCGTCTCATCACAACGTGCAGTGGAGGACTATGACGAGGAGGAGGATGAAGACATGGAGCAACTCTCTGGCCAAATTGAGGATATGACATGCAGTCATATCCTCGGTTCAGCGTGGCTGGCCAGAGGACAGGGTAGATGATGAGGAGGAGGAGGACAGCATGTTCAGTCATCGTGTCGGTCAGGATACTGAAGTGATGGCTGTTAAGAGTCTGGCACACATGGCTGACTTTATGGTAAGCTGCCTGTCTCGTGACCCTCGCGTTAAGAACATCTTGGCCGACAATCATTACTGGTTGGTAACACTGTTAGACCCACGCTAAAAGGAGAACTTTATGTCTCTTATTCCCGAGGCGGAGAGGTCAGGCAAAATGCAGCAGTTCCAGAAGGCCATAGTCACGGAAGTAGGCAAAGCATTCCCCTCACAAAACGCTAGCGGCATAGGTCATGAATCAGTGGACAACCGAGGCGTACAGCCGAGAGAGGCACAAGTCCAATCCGCCAGAGGTAGGGGAACAGTCTTTAAGATGTGTGACAGTTTTCTCAGCCCCTCACGTACCACAGCCCCTGAGGTGCGGGGTAGTGCCACAAGAAATCCTAAGTTTGCCCAGATGCTGAAGGAGTACCTTGCAGATCGAACAACTGTACTCCGACATTCCTCTGTGCCTTACAATTATTGGGTATCCAAGCTGGACACGTGGCATGAATTGGCTCTCTACGCCTTGGAAGGCCTGGCCTGCCCTGCTGCTAGCGTTTTGTCAGAGCGTGTTTTTAGTGCCGCAGGTGGAATCATTACAGATAAACGCACCCGCCTGTCAACTGAAAATGCTGACAAGCTGACTCTGATCAAGATGAACAAGGGTTGGATTGGGCCAGACTTCACCACACCACCAGCAAATGAGAGCGGAATTTAAAGTTTGCCATGTACCTCCACTCACCCATGGGTACACACTTCTGGAGTTTGGCTAATCGCTGGACTGCTCCTCCTTCTCCTCATGCGCCACCATGATGATGACCGTTACAAATTGCAATACTTAGGCCTTTGTTTCAGGTATACCCCCAGTGGTAAATTTTTTCGCCCATTCTTTGCAGAATGGACATTACAACGACAGGAGACCCACTCCTTTGCAATGGGAACAATGTTTTGAGGCCCTCATGCACGTCTCTATCCAGGGACAACGTGGAGCCTGACGCTGCCACCGACTGCCACACACGTGCTGTTTTTAAATGCAAGCACGGACGCAATAAGAACCTAACTGGTTTTTAGGAGCGACAATTACTGAGAAGTCTGACACTATCAGACACTGCTGACTGACGTGTATTATACACTAGACTTGTGCGTTATATAATAGTTTGTGCAAAACGCGCACCTGTACCCTGCCACCGACTGCCACACACGTGCTGTTTTTAAATGCAAGCACGGACGCAATAAGAACCTAACTGGTTTTTAGGAGCGACAATTACTGAGAAGTCTGACACTATCAGACACTGCTGACTGACGTGTATTATACACTAGACTTGTGCGTTATATAATAGTTTGTGCAAAACGCGCACCTGTACCCTGCCACCGACTGCCACACACGTGCTGTTTTTAAATGCAAGCACGGACGCAATAAGAACATAACTGGTTTTTAGGAGCGACAATTACTGAGAAGTCTGACACTATCAGACACTGCTGACTGACGTGTATTATACACTAGACTTGTGCGTTATATAATAGTTTGTGCAAAACGCGCACCTGTACCCTGCCACCGACTGCCACACACGTGCTGTTTTTAAATGCAAGCACGGACGCAATAAGAACCTAACTGGTTTTTAGGAGCGACAATTACTGAGAAGTCTGACACTATCAGACACTGCTGACTGACGTGTATTATACACTAGACTTGTGCGTTATATAATAGTTTGTGCAAAACGCGCACCTGTACCCTGCCACCGACTGCCACACACGTGCTGTTTTTAAATGCAAGCACGGACGCAATAAGAACATAACTGGTTTTTAGGAGCGACAATTACTGAGAAGTCTGACACTATCAGACACTGCTGACTGACGTGTATTATACACTAGACTTGTGCGTTATATAATAGTTTGTGCAAAACGCGCACCTGTACCCTGCCACCGACTGCCACACACGTGCTGTTTTTAAATGCAAGCACGGACGCAATAAGAACCTAACTGGTTTTTAGGAGCGACAATTACTGAGAAGTCTGACACTATCAGACACTGCTGACTGACGTGTATTATACACTAGACTTGTGCGTTATATAATAGTTTGTGCAAAACGCGCACCTGTACCCTGCCACCGACTGCCACACACGTGCTGTTTTTAAATGCAAGCACGGACGCAATAAGAACCTAACTGGTTTTTAGGAGCGACAATTACTGAGAAGTCTGACACTATCAGACACTGCTGACTGACGTGTATTATACACTAGACTTGTGCGTTATATAATAGTTTGTGCAAAACGCGCACCTGTACCCTGCCACCGACTGCCACACACGTGCTGTTTTTAAATGCAAGCACGGACGCAATAAGAACATAACTGGTTTTTAGGAGCGACAATTACTGAGAAGTCTGACACTATCAGACACTGCTGACTGACGTGTATTATACACTAGACTTGTGCGTTATATAATAGTTTGTGCAAAACGCGCACCTGTACCCTGCCACCGACTGCCACACACGTGCTGTTTTTAAATGCAAGCACGGACGCAATAAGAACCTAACTGGTTTTTAGGAGCGACAATTACTGAGAAGTCTGACACTATCAGACACTGCTGACTGACGTGTATTATACACTAGACTTGTGCGTTATATAATAGTTTGTGCAAAACGCGCACCTGTACCCTGCCACCGACTGCCACACACGTGCTGTTTTTAAATGCAAGCACGGACGCAATAAGAACATAACTGGTTTTTAGGAGCGACAATTACTGAGAAGTCTGACACTATCAGACACTGCTGACTGACGTGTATTATACACTAGACTTGTGCGTTATATAATAGTTTGTGCAAAACGCGCACCTGTACCCTGCCACCGACTGCCACACACGTGCTGTTTTTAAATGCAAGCACGGACGCAATAAGAACCTAACTGGTTTTTAGGAGCGACAATTACTGAGAAGTCTGACACTATCAGACACTGCTGACTGACGTGTATTATACACTAGACTTGTGCGTTATATAATAGTTTGTGCAAAACGCGCACCTGTACCCTGCCACCGACTGCCACACACGTGCTGTTTTTAAATGCAAGCACGGACGCAATAAGAACCTAACTGGTTTTTAGGAGCGACAATTACTGAGAAGTCTGACACTATCACACACTGCTGACTGACGTGTATTATACACTAGACTTGTGCGTTATATAATAGTTTGTGCAAAACGCGCACCTGTACGCTGCCACCGACTGCCACACACGTGCTGTTTTTAAATGCAAGCACGGACGCAATAAGAACCTAACTGGTTTTTAGGAGCGACAATTACTGAGAAGTCTGACACTATCTGGACTGTTTTACACTGTGTACACCAGCCCCAGATATGATGAAGGCTGGTATACGGTCACCACTAGGAATGGCTATATATACCCTGCCTGCCTGCCTGTATACTGCTACAATAGTCCTGACAAGGACTCTTCTGGTCACTAGCCTGTATTCCGACCTGGCTATACCCTGCCTGTATATAGCAACAATAGTCCTGAGAAGGACTCTGCTACTGTACTCCGACCTGGCTATACCCTGCCTGCCTGTATACAACTAGAATAGTCCTGAGAAGGACTTCTGGTCACACTGTTTGCAGCCCTGCTCCGGAACTAACTATAAAGGGCCGCAAAGCTTTCCCTGAATCAGCGACACTCTCCCTACACTCACTGTCAGAATAGCTGTGAGCAGAGCACAGCGCGCCGGCCTATATAAAGGCTCGGTGACGCTGTGCAGGCCGGCCAATCACTGCAATTCCACAACTAACAGGGCTGTGGCATTGCAGTGGTCTGCCAGCCAATCCCTGCATGAGGGCTGGCTCTCAAAAGAGCGCCAACATGCAGAAATGAAGACCACGAGTAAAGCACGAGTATCGCGAGATTACTCGGTCCCCGCCGAGCAGCCCGAGTACAGTGATACTCGTGCGAGTACCGAGTAGTGACAAGCATGCTCGCTCATCACTAATCAGCTGCCTTTTCAATTTGTTCCAGCATTTCACCCTCTATTTGTTCAGGTATGTTAGGAGGCTTATAGCAAACTCCAATTAGAATTTTTTCATTATTCCCCTCCCCATGTACATTTACCCATACTGACTCTTCATTGTTGCAGTTCCCCCCAATGTCATCATTCAACACAGGTTTTAGGTTAGATTTGATAAATATACACCCCCACCACCTTTTTTGTCTTTCCTGTCTTTCCTAAATGTAGTATAACCCAGTATGTTTGTCACCCAGTCATGGCTTTCTTCCAGCCAGGTTTCCGTAATGCCCACCACATCATAATCCATGGTTGACATAAGAGTCTCCAATTCATTCATTTTGTTTGCAAGACTTCTTGCATTTGCCAGTAGACATTAATACTATTAACACCTTTATTACTCCTAGCCTTGCTGCGTTCCTTGCATGTCCCATCCCCCCTAATCCTTCATTCACTCACTGTCTCTATCTGCTCTATCTATCCCCTTATTTGCTCCACTAACCTCCCTCCCCCCAGATCCTAGTTTAAAAGCTCCTCTATCCATCTGACCATTTTCTCCCCCAGCACACCTGCACCCTCCCCATTGAAGTGCAGCCCGTCCCTACCGTAGAGCCTGTAGCTGACTGAGAAGTCGGCCCTATTCTCCATGAACCCGAACCCTTCCTTCCTGCACCAATTTCTAAGCCACGTATTTATCTCCCTAAGCTCCCGCTGTCTTTCTAGTGACGCTCGTGGCACCGGTAGTATTTCTGAAAACACCACCTTGGAGGTCCTGGACTTCAGCTTCTCTCCTAGTTCCCTGTAATCATTTTTAAGGACCTTCCACCTGCCTCTAACTTTGTCATTAGTACCAATGTGCACAATGACCACTGGGTTTTCCCCAGCCCCACACAGCAATCTGTCTATCCGATCCGCAATATGCCGAACCCGAGCACCAGGCTTACAACACACTGTTCGGCATTCACGGTCTCCGCAACAGATGACCCTGTCTGTCCGCCTAATTATAGAGTCCTCTACCACCAACATCTGTCTGGGCTTTGCTGCACTCCTATTTACCTCCTTCCTACAGCAGTTGTTTTCCTGGTTGCTAGGAGCAACGTTCTGCTGTAGTGACCCTAGTCCTGGCCCTTCATTCCTAATATCAGCCAAACAGGCATATTTACTAGGTTGTGCCAGATCAGGACTAGGCTCCCTGACACTTTTCCCCCTACTTCTTCTTCTAACTGTTACCCAGCTACCTACCTCTGGGTCCTGATCTTCCCCACCTCCACCCTCCTCCATATCACTGGCCCCAGCCAGAGAAAGCTCAGTGAGCTCTAAACTCCTCTCCAGGTTTGCAATGCCCCTGAGTGTTGCAAGATGCTTATTTAGATCAGTTACCTGGGCTTCCAAATATGCAACATGCTTGCATCAAGTGCAGACATATTCACCCTCGAACGGCTGCTCAAGGCATGCATACATCTGACAAGATACACACCTGGTAGCATTGTCCATGGAGCACCTAATAAATGGGGATAAACAGTAAAGTAGAAAAACAAAGAGAAAGAAAACAATGGGAAATGTATAAGGATAAATTCAAACTATGCTCTTGTGTCATACTATGAGATTGTGTTTAAACTATACACTTATCTGCAATCCCCGCACTTTGCTGCAGAACCTCGCTTTTTCTGGCTGGCTTATATAGTTCCACAAGAAATACCAGAAGCTCCCAGAAGCTTCTAGAAACAGGTGTGGCTAATTCTACTAATTAAATCACAAGACAAACTTTTTTTTTTTTGCTTTTTCACAGTATCACAGACAAACAGACACACAATTCCCTAATGAAATTAAACAATTACAGTTATCACCACTATGAGATTGTGTTTAAACTATACACTTATCTGCAATCCCCCCACTTTGCTGCCCATCATACAAGTTGATCATACATCAGACGGCTATGTCTTCTGACCCAACCCCCATATGAATGCACACTCAATTGGGCTGAGCGTGCCTGCGTTCTAAATAGGGAGAGAAGAGTAAGAAGCTTCGGAGACTTTTATCAGTAGCTTAAGTTTCACTGGAAAAAAGTACTGGGCATTGAAATGAAACATGGCCCATCCTTCTTTCCCCTGACATTACCTGTCGGTAGAAAGTAAGGGGGTCCTCCCACTCATTAAATGTTTGACAAGTGCTGGGTAAATGCAATTCCAGGAAGAATAGCAGAGGAATGATACAATTATACTAAAATATGTTTCAAAATGGGAAATACAAGTCAGGAGAGTGGACATAGTCTTCTTTATAAAGGCTTCCATACCTCTGTTATGTATGAAGCTATAGTATGACACTTGAACATTTATGGGATCATTTTATAGCTACATATGTCTTCAATTTCACACAGATGCATTCTTGGCATTTTTTTCCTGTTGGATTCACTATGAATCAGAAAGAAACATGCTGGTATTCTCTCCTTGAAGCATGGCACCATTTGGTGGCACATAGTGGGCATAGTGCAGAGCCATAGGACCCATCGTGCTTCCTATGCTCTATGTTCATAGCTTTGATGTGCATGTAAAGCCTTAGCTTTCCTATCTGTGCTCTACTACTGTATATAATGCAACAGCAACATTGTACAATCCAAAATGAGCAACAATGTCTTAATGCAGGGGGTGTCAAACTCAAGGCCCGTAGGCCAAATACAGCCTGGTACAACATTTTATGTGGCCCGCGAGCTGGGTTGCCAATCAAACTTGGGTACTTTTCTCTGCTGTCCATAGCGTCTGGCAAAAAAAAAAAAAGTACCAGTCCTGATTTTTTAACATTTTTGCCCATGCGCTAAAGAGGCTGCTGTGCACAGTACAATAAAGAAGCTACCATGCACAGTACAAAAGTTAGATGTTAGAATGTATGGGCCCCGGGTTGGTGTGACGTCATTTCCGTCACAAGTTGTCGGCCTCTCTTCCGGTCCGAAGCGCAGAGTGCCTTTCGACAAGTAGCTGTGACTCTGTAGAGATGTGACAGCTGCTCTCCATCTTTAGCCCTCGCTCACTGGATCAATATGGGAGTTTGCTGTGGGTATGCCAGTGGTGAGGTTTAGGGGGTCTATAATACCGGGGGGATACCTGTGGTGGGGTTTGGGGGGCTATGATACAGCGGTATGACTTTGGTGGGCTTTGTAGGAAATACAATAATGGCAGGTAGAATTTGGGGGGTGCGATGTAGCAGTGTGTTTCTTGGGATTTTTGGTGGGTGTGATACTGGGAGATGCCTCTGGTGGAATTTTAGAGGTCTACAATGCTGTGGTTGTAGCTGCAGTGGAATTTTGGGGCTTTATGATGCCTGTGGTGAGACTTTGGGTGTGTAATGCAGGGGGGGTGCAGTTCTGGGGAGACACCTGTGGTGGGATTTTTTGGGGGGTGCAGTGGTGGAGGATGACTATGATGGAATGCTGTAGGTATGCCTGCGGTGGTATCTGAGGGGTATACAATACTCGGGGATGTCGGCAATGGGATTTTGATTGACCATATTGCAGTGGAAATGCATGTGGTGGAAGTTTTTAGTGTGTGTGCTGGGGGATGCCTGTGGTGGAAGTTTTTAGTGTGTGTGATGCTGGGGGATGCCTGTGGTGGAATTTTGGGGAGTGTGTGATGTTAGGGAGGCTGCTTGTGGTGCGATTTGGGGATCTGTGATCCTGGGAGATGCCTGTGGTGGGAGTTTGGGATTTTGTAAATCTGGGGGGATGCCGGTGTGGGATTAGGGGTTCGGAGGGTGTGCAGTACTGCCTTCTAGCCACGTATAGCTGTTGTATAGCCCTTTTACCCAGGGACAGCTCTCTTATAGCCCTTTTACCCAGGGACAGCTCTCGTATAGCCCTACTACCCAGGGACAGCTCTCGTATCACTCTACTCCCCAGGGACAGATCTCGTATAGCCCTACTACCCAGGGACAGCTCTCATACAGCTTTTCTCCCCAGGGACAGCTCTCGTACAGCTCCTCTCCCCAGGGACAGCTCTCGTACAGCTCTTCTTCCCAGGGACAGCTCTCGTACAGCTCTTCTCCCCAGGGACAGCTCTCGTACAGCTCTTCTCCCCAGGGACAGCTCTCGAACAGCTCTGCTCCCCAGGGACAGCTCCTGTATAGCCCTACTATCCAGGGACAGCTCTCATACAGCCCTTCTACTCAGGGACAGCTCTCTTACAGCTCTCGTCCCCAGGGGCAGGTCTCGTATAGCCCTACTACTCAGGGACAGCACTCGTACAGCCCTACTACTCAGGGACAGCACTCATACAACCCTACTCCCCAGGGACAGCTCTCATATAGCCCTAGTATCCAGAGACAGCTCTTGTACAGCTCTCGTCCCCAGGGGCAGCTCTCGTATAGCCCTACTACTCAGGGACAGAACTCATACAGCCCTACTACTCAGGGACAGCACTCGTACAACCCTACTCCCCAGGGACAGCTCTCATATAGCCCTAGTATCCAGGGACAGCTCTTGTACAGTTCTGCAACCCAGGGACAGTTCTCGTATAGCTCTACTCCCCAGGGACAGCACTTGTACAGCCCTACTACAAAGGGATGGCTCTCGTACAGCTCTCCTCTCCAGAGACAGCTTTCATATAGCCCTACTACTCAGGGACAGCTCTCGTACAGCCCTACTACCCAGGGACAGCTCTCATACAGCCCTAAACCCCAGGGACAGCTCTAGTATAACCCTACTTCCCAGGGACAGCTCTTGTACAGCTCTACTCCCCTGAGACAGCTCTCATATAGCCTCTGGCCAGTTTGTGCATTGCAGTCCATGCTCGTACCATATTGCATGGAGATCTGCATGAGCCCTTACAATTACAATTGGTCCTTTGAAGGCAACCATAATGCTCATATGGTGCTCTGTGAAAATAAGTTTGACACCCGTCTTAATGGAAAAGAATCATTGTAATAATGAGGAGAAAATAGCACATTCTGTACCCAGGAGCGCCAAGTCACCACCTATTATCCGCCATTCAGTAGTCAAATATGCACTGCGATTTCCCTTAATAATGTAGCCATCCACAGGCAGTACACAGACACCGCTCCTTGGGCCATCTCAAGGGTCCTTTAGCAATGCACTGAATGCACTTTAGTGGTGCCTCCAGAACCTCCATTTCCAAATGCAAGAATGACTATTGCTGAATGCTTCTCCTTGCCGGCCATTAAACCGCAATTATATTTAAGGAGAACACATCTCGTGTGTGGATGCGCCATTTCTCCTTGTGCCGCTAATGTACATTTCCTGGGCTGATGTGCACAGGGGGAATTCTGTAATTAGTTTATATGAGAGGAATATTTTCTATTTCTAGATGTTGGCTTGGCAGTCTTTTATCTAACTTAAGAAAGATAACACCAATTACATTTTTTTTTCTGAAGAAAACAGAAAGTGAAAATCCACTGATAGCCATTATTATTAGTACAAGTATGGGAAATGGAGAAAGAGACTTCAGAAGAGATGATGTCACCTTCTGGCCTCCACCCATGCCAACCGCAAAGTCCCCTAAAAATCCAAGAGGAAGCATAGGCAAGGACCCTTTAACACTGCCGATTATTAGCAGAACATACGATCATAATGTGCCGGCGGACTGGACAGGCTTACCTTGAAGTGGAATAACTAAGTGACCACCTGGTCTTCACTAGAGCCTCTGATGGGAAGGATAGGCTTGGGCCATTAGTGTAGTCATCAGGTGCCAGTCCAGGGCAGTCCCCGGACCTGCAGCAGCTGACCAGTGGATCAGGGCCGGAATACGAGGCACAAGGAGAGAAGACAGAGTTGTGAGCAGGAGAGGATAGATCAGAATAAAAATGTCGATAATAGGAGCTAGGACTAAGCCTATCCTCACCATCATCCATCACCTGTTGTCGACATGTTTATCCTGATCTCTCCTCTCCTGACCAGATCTCTGTCTTCTCCCTTTGTGCCTCGTATTCCGGCCCTGATCCACTGGTCAGCTGCTGCAGGTCCGGGGACTGCCCTGGAGGGGCACCTGATGACTACCCTAGGCCTATCCTCACCATCAGAGGCTCTAATGAAGACCAGTTAGTCACTTAGTTATACCACTTCGAGGTAAACCTGTCCAGTCTGCCGACACAGTATGATCGTTCATTCTGCTAATAATCAGCAGTGTTAAAGGGTAATGCAGCCAGAAAATGCACAAGACACTGACTGACTTGAACCTTAGCTCAGGCAAGATGTGTAGGAAGGAGCTAGCTAATATATCCACCACTGGTAGGGGATAGGCCAGAGAAGCAACACTCGCATGAGACAAGTAACTAAACTCCTGCACAGTGTGGTCATGCCTCACTAAAGCCAGGTGGAGACTCTCCAGCAACAGGCAACTGCAGCAGAGCTGGATGTCTTGCAAGGGGCAGCTGACGACACAATCTGACACTGGAAGGAGCAGAGCGGTGCCCGCAATGAGTAGGGTGGCGCATATCGGTCGCGTAAGTCACTGGCATGACCAATAGAAACCCTATCCTATACCCTATCATTGTCCACGTATATACCCTAAATTACCATTGTTCAATCAGGCAGTTTATCTGCCCACGTAAAAGGGAGCAAAGACAGCTCTAGAACATTCTTGGTGTAAGGATTACATAATGGGGCTTAGACTATGAAGTAAGTGAGATAAAATGTAGGGTGGCCAAAGGGTCAAGTACAGGACAGGAAGGCGGAGAATGCAGAAGAGTGCCGTAAAAGCGTTTTTGGAGCCAGGGATGAGACAAACAAGTTAAGAGATGGTAGTCCCAAGCAGCCACAAGGTTATTATTATTATTATAGTGCCATTTATTCCATGGCGCTTTACAAGTGAAAGAGGGTATACGTACAACAATCATTAACAGTACAAAACAGACTGATATAGGAGGAGAGAGGACCCTGCCCGCGAGGGCTCACAGTCTACAGGGAATTTGTGATGGTACAATAGGTGAGGACAGAGCTGGTTGCGCAGTGGTGTACTGGACTGAGGGCTATTGTAGGTTGTAGGCTTGTTGAAAGAGGTGGGTCTTGAGGTTCCTCTTGAAGCCTTCCACAGTAGGTGAGAGTCTGATATGCTGGGGTAGAGCATTCCAGAGTATGGGGGAGGCACGGGAGAAATCTTGTACGCGATTGTGGGAAGAGGAGATAAGAGAGGAGTAGATTGCCAAGCATCACTAGTACAGTTTCTAATATTGATGACCACAAGGTCATCAAAATCATTGGTGTGGATAAACCCTTTAGTACTGCTTCTTTCCTGAAATTGCTCCTCATTTATTGTGTGTGTGTGTGTGTGTGTGTGTGTGTGTGTGTGTGTGTGTGTGTGTGTGTGTGTGTGTATATATATATATATATATATATATATACTGTATATATAGCCTATAGTCTGTTGATGAACGCTCAGAGTTATCTATAAGGAATCGTATAGATTTTTTTTCACAGACACCTACAGAAAATCTGTTGCTCTGTAGTTTTTTACTTACGTAAATATTATTCTTCCCATTTCCTTCTTTCCTGGATGAAAAGACCGGATAAGAAAAGCTTTTTTTTGTCATTGCAAAAATACATTATTTTATAAGGGTCAGTATTCTGTGTCTTCACAAGTGATATGTGGAGGACGTGTAAAATAACAACGCTGCCGCTGCTTTATATCTGAAAGGATAAGACAAGATAATGACAATGTCAGGGTGCTCTGCGCTGCGTCAGGAAGTTCTGGCTTCCTGCAAAGTTTATGTCTCTTCTCAGAATGAGGGAAGATTCATAGCTTGGTTATGAAGATGTAGCAGAGATGGGTTTCACTAACTCATCGTAAAGTTTTGTATATTTTTTGTTACAAAGGTCTGCAAGTTATGATGATGCAGGAACAATGCAACTTCATAGTGTGCTTTACTCAAATCCTGAAATCTTAAAGGGATTGTGTACTATTCTGCCAGTCCAATCTCAATGAGTATGTATCCCCCTTGTAAAATAATAACACTGATGCTCACCTCTGTTCCAATCCAGCAGTGTTGGCACTGGCTCTCCTGTGGCTGGCATTACATAACAATGTCTCTGTGGCCACTCAGTGGCCGTTTCACTCTCTCCTACTTGAGACAAATCAGACATGCGGAGGAAGTGAGAGAGCAATTTCAGCTTTAACATCCTCCAGACTGTCAATTACGTCCAAAGGAAGGGACAGTAAAACGGCCACTGATTGTCCACAGGGATCACATGACATACCAATCTTTCTGTCTAAATATAAATCTATGTGTGCTTAGATTTTCATCTAAAAGTCTATCACTTTAAAGGGGTTGTCTACTACTCGAAAAACCCTGTATCAATCAGGATGTTTCCCCCAAGTAAAATAGTAACAGCTATACTCACCTCCAGGGTGTCGCCACTGACACTTAGGGCGGCTTTGCACGTTGCGGCATTGCACGTGCGATGTCGATGGGGTCAAATCGAAAGTGACGCACATCCGGCGTCGCAGTCGATATTGCAACGTGTAAAACCTTTTTGATACGATGAACGAGCGCAAAAGCGTCGTTATCGTATCATCGCTGCAGCCTCCGACATTTCCATAATGCCGGTGCAGCGACAGGTGCAATGTTGTTCCTCGCTCCTGCGGCAGCACACATCGCTGTGTGTAAAGCCGCAGGAGCGAGGAACATCACCTTACCTGCCTCCCGGCTGCAATGAGAAGGACGGAGGTGGGCGGGATGTTTACATCCTGCTCATCTCCGCCCCTCCACTTCAATTGGCCGCCTGCCGTGTGACGTCGCTGTGACGCCGCACGACCCGTCCCCTTAGGAAGGAGGCGGGTCGCCGGCCAGAGGGACGTCGCACGGCAGGTATGTGCGTGTGAAACTGCCGTAGCGATAATAATCGCTACGGCAGCTTTCACTAGATATTGCACGTGCGACGGGGGCGGGACTATCGCTGCAGCATCGGTAACACATTGTTACCGATGTCGCAGCGTGCAAAGCCCGCCTTAGTCCATCTAGTTCAACCCGTAGCCTAACATGTTGATCCAGAGGAAGGCAAAAAAAACCCAATGTGTCAAATAAGCTCCAATGGGGAAAAAACTTCCTTCCTGACTCCACATACGGCAATCAGACTAGTTCCCTGGATCAACACCCTGTCATAAAATCTAATATACATAGCTGGTAATATTATATTTTTCAAGAAGAGCGTCCAGGCTCTGCTTAAATGTTAGTAGTGAATCACTCATTACAACATCATGTGGCAGAGAGCTCCATAGTCTCACTGCTCGTACAGTAAGGAATCCTCGTCTGTGATTATGATTAAACCTTCTTTCAGGGCCGTATTTACCATTAGGCACCCGTGGTCCCGTGTCTAGGGCGGCAGGATGCAGGGGGCGGCACCTTCTAGCAGTAAAAAAAAAAAAAAATTTTTTTTTTTTTTTACACATTCATTAAATCCGCTGTATTTTCGGAGGGGGGAGGGGGGAGAGGCACACCTTTATTTATTTGTATCCACGTCAATTAAGACGCGAATGCAGACAAACTGCAGCGGCCGGGCACAGAGAGCTGATTGACCCCGGAACTGCCGGTGCCTGCACTTCCGGGGTCACAGGCGCGCCAATCAGCTCCTTCCTGAGGCTGATGCTGGGGGAGGCTGATGCTGGGGGAGGCTGGGAGGAGGGAGGCTGATGCTGGGGGAGGCTGATGCTGAGGGAGGCTGGGAGGAGAGAGGCTGATGCTGAGGGAGGCTGATGCTGGGGGAGGCTGGGAGGAGAGAGGCTGATGCTGAGGGAGGCTGATGCTAGGGGAGGCTGGGAGGAGAGAGGCTGATGCTGGGGGAGGCTGGTGCTGGGGGAGGATGATGCTGGGGGAGGCTGGGAGGAGGGAGGCTGATGCTGGGGGAGGCTGGGAGGAGGGAGGCTGATGCTGAGGGAGGCTGGGAGGGGGGAGGCTGGGAGGAGAGAGGCTGATGCTGGGGGAGGCTGGGAGGAGGGAGGCTGATGCTGAGGGAGGCTGATGCTGGGAGAGGCTGATGCTTCGGGAGGCTCGGAGGAGAGAGGCTGATGCTGAGGGAGGCTGATGCTGGGGGAGACTGGGAGGAGAGAGGCTGATGCTGGGGGAGGCTAGGAGGGGGGAGGCTGATGCTGGCGGAGGCTGATACTGGGGGAGGCTGGGAGGAGGGAGGCTGATGCTGAGGGAGGCTGATGCTGGGGGAGGCTGGGAGGAGGGAGGCTGATGCTGAGGGAGGCTGATGCTGGGAGAGGCTGATGCTGCGGGAGGCTCGGAGGAGAGAGGCTGATGCTGAGGGAGGCTGATGCTGGGGGAGACTGGGAGGAGAGAGGCTGATGATGCTGGGAGAGGCTAGGAGGGGGGAAGCTGATGCTGGGGGAGACTGGGAGGAGAGAGGCTGATGATGCTGGGAGAGGCTAGGAGGGGGGAAGCTGATGCTGGCGGAGGCTGATACTGGGGGAGGCTGATGCTGAGGGAGGCTGATGCTGAGGGAGGCTGATGCTGGGGGAGGCTGGGAGGGGGGAAGCTGATGCTGGCGGAGGCTGATACTGGGGGAGGCTGGGAGGAGTGAGGCTGATGCTGAGGGAGGCTGATGCTGGGGGAGGCTGGGAGGAGGGAGGCTGATGCTGAGGGAGGCTGATGCTGGGAGAGGCTGATGCTGCGGGAGGCTCGGAGGAGAGAGGCTGATGCTGAGGGAGGCTGATGCTGGGGGAGGCTGGGAGGAGAGAGGCTGATGCTGGGGGAGGCTAGGAGGGGGGAGGCTTTTGCTGGGGGAGGCTGGGAGGGGGGAGGCTGAGGCTGGGGAAGGCTTGGAGGAGGGAGGCTGATGCTGTGGGAGGCTGATGCTGGGGGAGGCTGGGAGGAGAGAGGCTGATGCTGGGGGAGGTTGATGCTGGGGGAGGCTGGGGGGAGAGAGGTTGATGCTGGGGGAGAGGCTGCTGGTGAAGGCGGGGGAGAGCGACGGCTGCTGGGGGAATGGGAGAGAGGGGCCAATCCTAGAGACAGAGGACAAGGGTTGAGGGATAGTGCAATGACAAAATCGATGGCGGGGGAGTGTAAGGACTCAGAATGAGAGGGGGGCAGCATTGGGAGCTCATTATGGAGAAGGGGCAGCATGTGTGGGCTCAGTATGGAGTGCAGCAATGTAGGGGAGTCAATATCAAGAGTGGGGTAGTGTGTGTGTGTGTGTGTGGGAGGGGTGTCTCAGCATAAGCGTTAGTGTGGTGGTCTTAGGATGAGTGGGGCAGCATGGAGGTGTCATTATGAAAAAGAGGAAGGCAGCATTAGGAGCTCATGGAGAGGGGCAGCATGCATGGGACATTGTGAGGAGGGAACAGCATGCATGGGAAACTGTGAGGAGGGAGCAGCATGCATGGGACACTGTGAGGAGGGGGCAGCATGCATGGGACACTGTGAGGAGGGGGCAGCATGCATGGGACATTGTGAGGACGGGGAAGCATGCATGGGACATTGTGAGGACGGGGAAGCATGCATGGGACATTGTGAGGAGGGGGCAGCATGCATAGGACATTGTGAGGAGGGAACAGCATGCATGGGAAACTGTGAGGAGGGAGCAGCATGCATGGGACACTGTGAGGAGGGGGGCAGCATGCATGGGACACTGTGAGGAGGGGGCAGCATGCATGGGACATTGTGAGGACGGGGAAGCATGCATGGGACATTGTGAGGACGGGGAAGCATGCATGGGACATTGTGAGGAGGGGGCAGCATGCATAGGACATTGTGAGGAGGGGGCAGCACGCATGGGACATTGTGAGGAGGGGGCAGCATGCATGGGAAACTGTGAGGAGGGAGCAGCATGCATGGGACACTGTGAGGAGGGGGCAGCCATGCATGGGACACTGTGAGGAGGGGGCAGCATGCATGGGACATTGTGAGGACGGGGAAGCATGCATGGGACATTGTGAGGAGGGGGAAGCATGCATGGGACATTGTGAGGAGGGGGCAGCATGCATAGGACATTGTGAGGAGGGGGCAGCACGCATGGGACATTGTGAGGAGGGGGCAGCATGCATGGGAAACTGTGAGGAGGGAGCAGCATGCATGGGACATTGGGAGGAGGGGCAACATGCATGGGACATTGTGAGGGGGACAGCATGCATGGGACATTGTGAGGAGGGAGCAGCATGCATGGGACATTGTGAGGAGGGAACAGCATGCATGGGAAACTGTGAGGAGGGAGCAGCATGCATGGGACATTGTGAGGAGGGGGCAGCATGCATGGGACATTGTGAGGATGGGGAAGCATGCATGGGACATTGTGAGGAGGGGGCAGCATGCATGGGACATTGTGAGGAGGGAACAGCATGCATGGGAAACTGTGAGGAGGGAGAAGCATGCATGGGACACTGTAAGGAGGGGGCAGCATGCATGGGACACTGTGAGGAGGGGGCAGCATGCATGGGAAACTGTGAGGAGGGAGCAGCATGCATGGGACATTGTGAGGAGGGGGCAGCATGCATGGGACATTGTGAGGACGAGGAATCATACATGGGACATTGTGAGGAGGGGGAAGCATGCATGGGACATTGTGAGGAGGGAGCAGCATGCATGGGACACGGTGAGGAGGGGGCAGCATGCATGGTACATTGGGAGGAGGGGGCAGAATGCATGGGACATTGTGAGGATGGGGCAGCATGCATGGGACATTGTGAGGATGGGGCAGCATGCATGGGACATTGTGAGGAGGGGGCAGCATGCATGGGACATTGTGAGGAGGGGGCAGCATGCATGGGACATTGTGAGGAGGGGGCAGCATGCATGGGACATTATGAGGAGGGGGCAGCATGCATGGGACACTGTGAGGAGGGGGCAGCATGCATGGGACATTATGAGGAGGGGGGAGCATGCATGGGACATTGTGAGGAGGGAGCAGCATGCATGGGACACTGTGAGGAGGGGGCAGCATGCATGGTACATTGGGAGGAGGGGGCAGAATGCATGGGACATTGTGAGGATGGGGCAGCATGCATGAGACATTGTGAGGAGGGTGCAGCATGCATGGGACACTGTGAGGAGGGGGCAGCATGCATGGGACATTGTGAGGAGGGGGCAGCATGCATGGGACACTGTGAGGAAGGGGCAGCATGCATGGGACATTGGGAGGAGGGGGCAGCATGCATGGGACATTGTGAGGAGGAGGCAGCATGCATGGGACATTGTGAGGAGGGGGCAGCATGCAGGGACATTGTGAGGAAGGGGCAGCATGCATGGGACATTGTGAGGAAGGGGCAGCATGCATGGGACATTGTGAGGAAGGGGCAGCATGCATGGGACATTGTGAGGAGGGGGCAGCATGATGTGAGGACAATGTGCAGATCATATTTCATAATTGAGGAAGGTGTGGTGGGTATATTTTATAAGGGAGGGCAGTGTGTAGTTTATTAGGGGCAGTGTGACAGTCACAGTATATAAGTGGGGACGGTTTGGTGGGAATATTTTATACTCATGCTATGTTTTGATGTGCCTGTGGTGATCCCCATTGGGGGGGGGTTAGTGCCCTTCGTTTCTCATTGATACTTTTTCAAGTGTTTTACAGAGTAGATCTGCCTTAAACAGATGTCGTGTGCGAAAACTCAGTGTTACGTTGTCACTAAGGGGCGCGACCACTTAAAGTGCCTAGGGCAGCACGAAGGCAAAATACAGCCCTGCCTTCTTTCCTCAAGACGTAGCGGATGCCCCGTGTTCCAGTCGTAGGCCTAGGTGTAGAGAGATCTTTGGAAAGGTCTCTGTACTGTCCCCTCATATGTTTATACATTGTGATTAGATCTCCCCTAAGCCTTTGTTTTTCCAAACTAAATAACCCCAAGTTTAATAACCTGTCTTGGTATTGCAGCCCACCCATTCCTCTAATAATCTTGGTCGCTCTTCTATCTACCTGTAAGATTATGCTATTTATAACCTTCTATACTTTTGCTATCAAGAAAAGCATCCATTCCTCTCTTAAATTCATTCAGTGAGTTGGCCATCACCACTTCCTCAGGAAGAGAGTTCCAGAGCCTCACTGCTCTTACCGTGAAGAACCCTCTTCTATGCTGATGTAGGAATTTTCTTTCCTCCAATCGAAGAGAATGCCCCCTTGTTCTTGTCATAGTCCTTGGTACAAACAGATCATGGGAGAGATCTCTATATGGCCCTCTGATATATTTGTACATATTTATTAGGTCTCCCCTAAGTCTTCTCTTTTCTAGAGTAAATAGACCTAATTTTGATAACCTTTCCGTGTATTGTAATGTACCCACTCCATTTATTATTTTAGTAGCCCGCCTCTGAACCCTTTCAAGTTCAGTAATGTCTTTCTTGAGCACCGGCGCCCAAAACTGCACACAATACTCCAAGTGTGGTCTGACGAGTGATTTGTACAGAGGGAGAATGATGTTTTCATCTCGTGCCCCCAGACCTCTTCTAATGCATCCCATCACCCTATTTGCTTTGGTGGCTGCTGCCTGACACTGGGCACTCCAATTTAGCTTCTTATTGACTAAGATGCCTAAGTCTTTTTCCATGTCTGATTTTCCTAGAGGTTTCCCATTTAGTAAGTAATCGTAGCATCTGTTTCTCCTTCCCACGTGCATAACCTTACATTTATCTGTGTTAAACCTCATTTGCCATTTTTCAGCCCAATTCTCCAATTTACTCAAATCCATCTGTAGTTGCAAACTGTCCTCCTTTGTGTTAACTACCTTACATAGTTTTGTATCATCTGCAAATACTGATATGTTACTCTGTAAACCATCCACCAGATCATTAATAAATATATTAAATAGTAGGGGGCCCAAAACAGACCCCTGTGGCACCCCACTAGTAACCCTGGCCCAATCTGAGTATGCGCCATTAATAACCACTCTTTGTTTTCTACCACTAAGCCAGCTACCTACCCATCTACACACATTTTCCCCGAGCCCAAGCTTTCTCATTTTACTTACCAGTCTTTTATGTGGGACAGTGTCAAATGCTTTACCGAAGTCGAGATAAATGACATCCAATGATTCTCCTCGGTCCAGCTTACATCCTCATAGAAGCTGATTAGGTTAGTTTGACAGGAGCGATCCTTCATAAATCCATGTTGATATGGAGTTAAACAATTATTAACATTGAGACATTCCATAATAGTATCCCTTAAAAACCCTTCAAACATTTTACCCACAACAGATGTTAAGCTTACCGGCCTATAGTTTCCAGGTTCCCTTTTACACCCTTTTTTGAATATTGGTACCACATTTGCTAGCCGCCAATCCAGTGGAACAGACCCAGTTTCTATAGAGTCTTTAAATATAAGGAACAGAGGCCTGTCTATCACACTACTTAACTCCCTTAATACCCGAGGGTGAATGCCATCAGGGCCTGGTGATTTGTCAATTTTAATGTTACTAAGTCGGTTCTGCACTTCTTCCTGGGTTAGGCAGGTCATACTTAATGAAGCATTTACATGATCACTCTGCATTTCCCGTGGCATATGCTTTTCCTGTGTGAACACAGTTGAGAAAAAAGTATTTAAAACATTTGCTTTTCCCACATCGCTTTCTATGATTTTACCCTCATTATTCTTTAAAGGGCCAACACCATCAATTTTAATCTTTTTTCTGTTTATATAATTAAAGAATAGTTTGGGATTTGTTTTGCTTTCCTTAGCTATGAAGCTCTCAGTTTCTACTTTTGCTAAATGTATTTGTTTTTTTAAACATTTTATTTTTTTCTCTATATATTTTTAATGCTTCTTCACTGCCTTCTTGTTTTAGCTTTTTAAATGCCTTTTTCTTATTATTCATTGCCCCTTTTACATCCTTATTTAGCCACATTGGTTTTCTCCTGTTCCTAGCCCTTTTATTTCCGTATGGTATGGCTCGCTCGCAGTGGGTGTTTAAGGGTATGTGCGCACGTTGCTTTTTACCTGCTTTTTACCTGCTTTTTTGCTGCTTTTTCTTCTGCGCTGTTTAATGCCAAAATGGATGTGTTCTTCTATTCAAGCAAAGTCTATGGGAATTTGGGTTTCTTGTTCACACTATGTTGTTCAAAATGCTGCCTTTTTGAGGCAGAACTTTGGTCAAAAACTCAGCTTTTCAAAGAAGCAACATGTCAATTGTTTTTGCCATTTGGGTTTTGCACTGCAAAGCTGAGTTTTTGACCAAAGTTCGGCCACAAAAAGGCAGCATTTTGAACAACATAGTGTGAACAAGAAACCCAAATTCCCATAGACTTTGCTTGAATAGAAGAACACATCCATTTTGGCATTAAACAGCGCAGAAGAAAAAGCAGCAAAAAAGCAGGTAAAAAGCAACGTGCGCACATACCCTAATACCGATTTAAAAATTTCCCACTTATTTTCTGTGCTCCCATTTTTGAGGACATTGTCCCAATCAATTTGGCGAAGGTCTTCTCTAAGCTGATCAAACTTTGCTTTCCTGAAATTCAGCGGTTTTGTAACCCCCCTCCAAGGCACTTTACTGAAGGACAAGTGGAATTGTATTATATTGTGGTCACTATTCCCTAGGTGCCCATCCACTCGTACGTCTGTTATTCTATCTGGCCTGTTGCTTAAAATTAAGTCGAGAAGGGCTGCCCCTCTAGTTGGGCCCGGCACAAGTTGGGACAGATAATTATTCTTAGTTACTGACAGAAGCCGGTTTCCTTTCTGAGATACGCAGGTTTCAGTTTCCCAGTCTATATCGGGGTAGTTGAAGTCCCCCATAATAATCACCTCATTGTGATTTGCTGCTTTGTCTATTTGTTTCAATAATACATTTTCAGTAGTTTCTGTTATATTTGGTGGCTTATAACAAACCCCTATGAGGATTTTATTAGTTTTCCCTCCTTGTATCTCCACCCATAGAGACTCCACCTCTTCATTTCCCTCTTGAATATCTTCTCTTAGTCTGGGCTTTAAACTGGACTTTATATATAGACAGACTCCACCCCCTTTCCTTTTTTTACGATCCCTCCTAAACAATTCATATCCTTGCAGGTTAGCCGCCCAGTCATAACTGTCATCTAACCATGTCTCAGTTATTCCTACTATGTCGTATTTTTCTACTATGTGTGCTTAGATTTTCATCTAAAAGTCTATCACTTTAACCCCTTCACGACCATGGACGGAAAGATCCGTCCTTGTGCCCTGGGCCTTAACGACCAAGGACGGATCTTTCCGTCATGGCGGAATCGCGGCACCGGAGCCTCCGGTGACTGCAATATGTTAACATAAACCGCAGATTCGGGGAGGAGGGGACCTGTTCCTGACCTTAGGAGGGGTGGTGCCTCCTCCCCGGACCTACGGAGGCTGTGATTGGCTGACAAACGCCGCTCAACCAATTACAGCCACTGTAATGTTCCAGCCATTTAAAATGACTGAAACATTGAAATCCAGCCAATGGCCAGTACAGCTGTAGCACTGGCCATTGGCTGGAGCTGGGTGACCTCACTGGATCACCCTCCCCCAGCTCCAGTAGCTCTGATTGGAGAGATCGGCCTTGTGACCGATTTCTCCAATCACAGTGGACCTGTTGCCGGTGACCGCCCCCATCAGCTTCACTTGTTGTCCCTGCAGCACGCCAGCACACTGAGCACAGTGAGTGTACACAGTGCAAAGGCAGGGCGACAAGCTCTGGTCCCATGCTGTTATGAGACCGGAGCATGGGACCCGGAAGTTGCCGCGCTGCCATTGCACTGTATGAAACCGGCGAAAAGCGTCCCGATCCGCCGCCGCTGCCCTCCGCGATCTGCCACCTGTCTCCCCGATCTCCTGCCCGCACCCTCACCCCCACACCTCCCGATCCGCTGCCGCCGCCGCCCTCCATCTGCCACAGTGCCACCGCTCCTCCCAATCTGTTGCCCGGCCCCTCACCCCTCGTGATCGTTGCCCGGCCCCTCACCTCCGTGATGTGCTGCACAATCCCTGTCCTCCTCCATCTGTCATAGTGCCACCGCTCCCTCCGATCTGCTGCCCGGCCCCTCCCCCTCGTGATCAGTGCCCGCCCCCTCCCCTCCGTGATGTGCTGCACGATTCCTGTCCTCCTCCATCTGTCATAGTGCCACCGCTCCCTCCGATCTGCTGCCCGGCCCCTCCCCCTCGTGATCGGTGCCCGCCCCCTCCCCTCCGTGATGTGCTGCTCGCCCCCTCCCCTCCGTGATGTGCTGCTCGCCCCCTCCCCTACGTGATGTGCTGCACGCTCCCCCCACCTCTCACCCCCGTGGTCAGCTACCCGCCCCCTCTCCTGTCACCGCCGTGATGTGTGCTCCCACACCTGTCACCGCCATGATGTGTCCTCCCTCCCCTGTCACCCCCGTGATCTGTGCTCCCTCCCCTGTCACCCCCGTGATGCGTGCTCCCTCCCCTGTCACCGCCGTGATGTGCGCTCCCTCCCCTGTCACCGCCGTGATGTGCGCTCCCTCCCCTGTCACCGCCGTGATGTGCGCTCCCTCCCCTGTCACCGCCATGATGTGTGCTCCCTCCCCTGTCACCCCCGTGATCTGTGCTCCCTCACCTGTCACCCCCGTGATCTGTGCTCCCTCACCTGTCACCCCCGTGATGTGCGCTCCCTCACCTGTCACCCCTGTGATGTGTGCTCCCTTACCTGTCACCTCTGTGATCTGTGCTCCCTCCCCTGTCACCCCCGTGATCTGCTGTCCACTCTCCCTCCACCTCTCACCCCCGTGATCTGCGCTCTGCTCACCTGTCTCCCCCATGATCTGCGCTCTCTCACCTCTCACCCCCGTGATCTGTGCTCCCTCACCTGTCACCCCGTGATCTGTGCTCCCTCACCTGTCACCCCCGTGATCTGTGCTCCCTCACCTGTCACCCCCGTGATCTGCTCTCCACTCTCCCTCCACCTCTCACCCCCGTGATCTGCGCTCTGCTCACCTGTCTCCCCCGTGATCTGCGCTCTCACCTCTCACCCCCGTGATCTGTGCTCCCTCACCTGTCACCCCGTGATCTGTGCTCCCTCACCTGTCACCCCCGTGATCTGTGCTCCCTCACCTGTCACCCCCGTGATCTGCTGTCCGCTCTCCCTCACCTCTCACCCCCGTGATCTGTGCTCTGCTCACCTGTCTCCTCCGTGATCTGTGCTCTGCTCACCTGTCTCCTCCGTGATCTGTGCTGCGCTCCCTCCCCCACCTCTCACCCTCCCCGATCTGTTGCCTCCTTCATCTCCTGTGATCCAGCTGCCTAGATCCATCCTGTAGGGTAACTATCCCCAATCTCACCTCCCACTCCCCTTCCCACCCATCCCCCCACCCCCCCTCCCCCCATCCTCTGCCGCTCCTGCATCCACTGCGCCCTCTCCTATCCGCCCCCACCCTATCCCAGCCGCCGTCTCACAATCACAGATGCTCCCTTTATATGCCGCTGCCCCCCCATCTGCTGCCGCCCCATCTGCCGCCCCCCCCCCCCCATCTGCCGCTATTTTTTTTTTCTATGCCATGGGGGTCTAGTTTCCAAAATGGGGTCACATGTGGGGGAGCTCCACTGTTTCGACACCTCAAGGGGTCTCCAAACAGCATGGAATACGCTAATTATCCCAGACAATTTTGCGTTTGAAACGTCAAATGACGCTCCTTGCCTTCCGAGCCCTGCTGTGCGCCCAAACATTTGAGTCCCACCACATATGAGGTATCTGCGTACTCAGGAGAAATTGCACAATACATTTTATGGTGCAATTTTTCCTGATACCCTTGTGAAAAAAAAAGCTACCTGGTTGAAGTAACAATTTTGTGGTAAAAAAGTTTTTTTTTATTTTCACGGCTCAACTCTATTAACTTTTGTGAAGCCCCCAGAGGCTCAAAGTGCTCAATAAACATCTAGATAAATTCCATGAGGGGTCTAGTTTCCAAAATGGGGTCACATGTGGGGGAGCTCCACTGTTTCGGCACCTCAGGGGGTCTCCAAACGCAACATGGTGCGGCTAACGATTCCAGCTAATTTTCTGTTCAAAAAAGTCAAATGGCGCTCCTTCCCTTCCGAGTCCTGCCGTGCGCCCAAACAGTGGTTTTTCGCCACATATGAGGTATCTGCGTGTTCAGTAGAAATTGCCCAACAAATTTTGGGGGTTCATTTAATCCTGCTACCCTTGTGAATATGCAATATTTGAGGCTAAATTAACATTTTTGTTGCAAAAAGTAAAATGTTCATTTTTTTCCTTCCACATTGCTTTAGTTACTGTGAAGCACCTGAAGGGTTAATAACCTTCTTGAATGTGGTTTTGAGTAGCCTGAGGGGTGCCGTTTTTGGAATGGTGTCACTTTTGGGTGTTCTGTGTCATGTAGACCTTTCAAAATCGCTTCAAATGTGATGTGGTCCCTAAAAAAAGTGGCTTTGTAAATTTTGTTGTAAAAATGAGAAATTGCTCATAAACTTTGAACCCCTATAACTTCCTTAAATTTTTTTTTTTCCCAAAATTGTTCTGATGTAAAGTAGACATGTGGGAAATGTTATTTATTAATTATTTAGTGTCATATGTCTCGTTGGTTTTAGAGCATAAAAATTCAAAGTTTGAAAATTACAAAATTTTCAAAATTTTCGCGAAATTTCCATTTTTTTCACAAAGAAATGCAAAAAATATCGGCCTAAATTTACCACTAACATGAAGCCCAATATGTCACGAAAAAACAATCTCAGAATCACCGGGATCCGCTGAAGCGTTCCAGAGTTATAACCTCATAAAGTGACACTGGTCAGAATTGCAAAAAATGGCCTGGTCTTTAGGGTCAAAATAGGCTTGGGGCTGAAGGGGTTAAAGGGGTTGTCTACTACTCGAAAAACCCTGTATCAATCAGTATGTTTCCCCCAAGTAAAATAGTAACCGCTATACTCACCTCCAGGGTGTCGCCACTGACACTTACAGTTACTTCAGCAGACACTTCACTGTCCCCTCCCAGTGTTGCCAACTTGACTTTTTATTTTTTTCGGGACAGCCTATCTAAAAATCACAGACAATTTATTCTACAGACAAAATTATCTGTATAAGTTTTTCAGTTTCGAATAAATCATAGATGCCTTAAATTTGTTTACGGACAGGGCAAAAAGTGCCCCATTTTTACGAACTGTCCTGGAATTTCTGGCAGGTTGGCAACCCAGTCCCCTCCTTCAAACAGCTCAATGCTCTCTCACTTTCTCTGCATATCAATTACATACAAAGCAGGGGACAATGAAATGGCTGCTGATTGTCTGCGGGGATCACATGACATAACAATGTAATTTAAGCCCTGGGAGAGTCAGTGCTGCACGACTGGAAGGACGTCAGAGGTGAGTAAAGGTGTTATTATTTTACAAGGGAGAAACATACTGATTGGGATGCGTTGTCCGAGTAGTGGACATCCCCCCTAACCAAAAGGTAGCAATGAAACTAATTTTATGGAAGCTTAGTCTAGCTGATCCAGATGTGTCTGCAAATAAGCTTGCAGACTCTTTCTAAAACAACCATCAGGATAGAGAGTGCAGCTCTGCAGTATACTAAAATATGTAACTCAGGATCAGTAAAGGATAAGTAATGTAATTTATGTAGAGTGACTGCACCAGCAGAATCGTGAGTGCAGCTCTAGAGTATAATACAGGATGTAACTCAGGATCAGTAATGTTTGTACACAGTGACTGCGCCAGCAGAATCGTGAGTGCAGCTCTGGAATACAATACAGGATGTAACACAGGATCAGTAATATAATGTATGTACACAGTGACTGCACCAGCAGAATAGTGAGTGCAGCTCTGGTGTATAATGCAGGATGTAACTCAGGATCAGTACAGGATCAGTAATGTAATGTATGTACACAGTGACTGCACCAGCAGAATAGTGAGTGCAGCTCTGGCGTATCATACAGGATGTAACTCAGGATCAGTAAAGGATAAGTAATGTATGTACACAGTGACTGCACCAGCAGAATAGTGAGTGCAGCTCTGGAGTATAATACAGGATGTAACTCAGGATCAGTGCAGGATAAGTAATGTAATGTATGTACACAGTGACTGCACCAGCAGAATAGTGAGTGCAGCTCTAGAGTATAATACAGCAGGTAGCTCAGGATTAGTACAGGATAAGTAATATATGTACACAGTGACTGCACCAGCAGAATAGTGAGTACAGCTCTGGAGTATAATAGAAGATGTAATTCATGATTCTAATCTTTCTACACTATCCTTACAAGTGAGTTCAGATCGTCAGTAACTTTTTCATGGTAAAAATTTTGATACAAATTTTAATAAGAATAACCATACAGACAGCAGCTGACAGCACGGCAGACTATAAATATAGTGGTTTACTGAAGAAAATTAATAATTTATGAACCTAGGCTACATTTATTAATACATTTTACTCAATTTGAACCCCAATGAAATTGATATCTTCTCAGTGGTTACATAGGGGTACTTTGCACACTACAACATCACAGCTGCGATGTCGGTGGGATCAAATCGAAAGTGACGCACATCCGGCGTCGTTGTCGACATCGGAGTATGTGAATCCTTTTTACTACGATTAATGAGCGCAAAAGTGTCGAAATTGTTTGATCTGTGTAGTGTCGGGCATTTCCATAATGTCGCTGCAGCGACAGGTACAATGTTGTTCCTCGTTCCTGCGGCCGCACACATCGCTGTGTATGAAGCCGCAGGAGCGAGGAACATCTCCTTACCTGCCTCCCGGCTGCAATGCGGAAGGACTGAGGTGGGCGGGATGTTACGGCCGTTCATCTCCGCCCCTCTGCTTCTATTGGCCGCCTGCCGTGTGACGTAGCTGTGACGCCGCACGACCCGCCCCCTTAGGAAGGAGGCGGTTCGCCGGCCTGAGCGACGTCGCAGGGCAGGTGAGTGCATGTGAAGCTGCCGTAGCGATAATGTTCGCTATGGCAGCTATCACAAGATATCGCATGTGCGACGGGGGAGGGGACTATCGCGCTCAGCATCGCAACAATCGGCTTACGATGTCGTAGTGTGCAAAGTACCCCATAGACAAGGTGAAGGAGAGGACACATAACAAATATTAAAATGTGGTTTCCTTTTAAAACTGTGTAACACTGGCGCTCTGCTAACTACCTGTAACCGTCAGATCTTGGTGCCCTCAACCTATTCTCATAACTAGAATACATTTTTCTTTTCTTCCTTTGCTAAGACATCAGAAAAAAAGAGAATACAGCATGGTGAAGGTTTTCAATACATTTTATCAACCTTGTTTTTTGTCATCTTTAAAAAAAAATTAAAAATAAAGTTTGTCAAAACAATTCTAGAAGGAAACATCAAGAACATCATGGTTCAAAATATTTTTTGTTACGTTTATATTAAATAGCTTTTCTTAAAGATTTTTTTTTCCCCAGAATGTGCATAACTTTTGATTTGTTTGGTAACCAGACCTAGAAGGGTCCTGAAGCTGAAATGTCAGGCTGATTAGCTTCTACATATATGTCTCCTTCAATTTGGGCCAGAGAATTTGAATCCATGAAATCTTTTTGGTTTCTTCCCAGAAAAACAGAAGGTCTGTATTTATATTCAGCTAATGTTTGTATTCTCTGTCAGGCTGGATATGAGTGTTGGCCAATTTGTTTCAACTCACTGATCAACAATGTTAATTATACCCCAAAATCAGCACAGAATGTAAATCACAAACATTGTGTGCCAGATAATTGCACAGTGCACTGCCAGCAGATTTTCAAGTAAATTATACGATACTTTAATATAGCGGAACAGATGAACAAACCTTCTCGAATGACAAAAATAGGTGGTCAATTATTCTTTATGGAACAAGTGCATTATTCTCCATGTGGAGGCTGCCTTACCCCTCTGCCATCTGAAAGTGCACGGGTTATCTCCTGCAGTTCCGGTACCAGTCGTGTTCTAGGCTGAGCCAATAGGAGGTTGCAGCACTGCTGAAAAAGAATGATGTATCGGTCTTATGCAAAGCTGGTAAAATGCCAACCTTCCCAAGAAAAGAGCTTTTTGGTGGTTTGTCCACAGTCATAGGGGTACTTTGCACACTAAGACATCGCAAGCCGATGCTTGCGATGCCGAGTCCCCGCCCCCGTTGCAGCAGCGGTATCTTGTGATTGTGCTTCACACGCACTCACCTGCCCTGCGACGTCGCTCTGGCCGGCGACCCGCCTCCTTCCTAAGGGGGCCGGTCGTGCGGCGTCACAGCGACGTCACACGGCAGGCGGCCAATAGAAGCGGAGGGGCGGAGATGCGCGGGACATAAACATCCCGCCCACATCCGTGCTTCCGCATAGCCGGCGTGAGCCGCGGTGACGCAGGTAGGAGATGTTCCTCGCTCCTGCGGCTTCTCACACAGCGATGTGTGCTGCCGCAGGGGAATGAGGAAAAATATCGTACCGTCGCTGAAGCTACATTATAGAAATATCGGACACTACACCGATGATACGATTACGACGCTTTTGCGCTAGTTAATCGTATCATAAAGGATTTACACACTACGATATCGTCTGCGACGCCGAATGTGCATCACTTTCGATTTGACCCCACCGACATCGCAGCTGCCCCATAGTGTAGTATGGACAGTTACAAATTAATTGGGACAAAGCATTTAAGTAAAATCGTAAGTTGGTTACCAGTCAGTGATTCAAACCAGTTTTAACTGCTTTGAACAGGTGTAAGTGTACAACTGTGAGTAACAAAATGTGGTTTAACTGATTTTAGTCAGAAAATAACAGCTAGCTGCCCCCTCAGCTTCAGTTGAGAGCTGGTTTCTGTGACGAGTGGTTTAGTGTAGTTTTTCTCTCAGTGTGATTCGTGCCTGTAAAAATGGATGTTACTCCACGGAAGAGGTCTAGAATTATTACTCTTAATGAACATACAAGTCTGACTGTAGGAGAAATCGCTTCCACCGTTGGTATTGGAAAATCTACCGTTTCAAGAATAATTCGCAGACACAATGAAACTGGATCATTTTCTCCAAAACGAAAAGGGAAATGTGCAAGAAAAAGGAAAACGACACCAAGAACTGATAAAACACTTATCAGAAATAGTAAAATTAATGCAAGAAAAACAAGTAAAGACCTCCAAAGAGACTTGTTCGCTGCAGGTATTGATATTAGCGATTCGACTGTACAGCGCAGGCTTCTGGAAGTTGGTCAGAGGGCAACAAACGCAGTAAAGAAATAACTTCTGACATCTCCAATGAAGGCAAAACGACTCGCATGGGCAAAAAAATATAAATCTTGGGCAACTAGCCAGTGGAAAAAGGTAATTTTCAGTGATGAAACCCATCTTTTTGTTCAAGGGTACTGAGCAAGTGTTGCTAGAAGAAGCAAAAATAAACCATTGCAAGCTGATCATATTCAACAAACTGTAAAACACCCTCAAAAACAGATGTTTTGGTGCTTTTTTACAGCTGATGGTGCAGGGAGCTTATTTACTGTTGATGGTATGATGAATTCATCCAAATACATAGACGTTTTAAAACTTTTTTCGTGCTATTCATGCCTACATTTTAAGGGACATTCCAACAAGATTTGGCTCCATGCCACAATTCCAAGTGTGTGAAGAAATTCCTGGAAGACAATAAAGTAAAAGTACTGGATTGGCCTGGCAATTCACCATACTTAAATCCTATAGAAAATTTGTGGAGCATTGTGAAGAGACGTCTTGGAAAAATGGACTGTACAACCAAAGAACGCATGACAAACAGCGCCATACAAGTGTGGTTCCATGATGGAGAATTGAAGAATTTATGCAACAACTTGGTAGAATCAATGCCAGAACGCATTGAAAATCTCATATCTTCTAAAAGAGGACATATTTCTTACTTACGTCGCTCTGACGCCGCACGACCCGCCCCCGTAGGAAGGAGGCGGGTCGCCGGCCAGAGCGACGTCGCAGGGCAGGTGAGTGCATGTGAAGCTGCCATAGCGATAATGTTCGCTACGGCAGCTATCACAAGATATCGCATGTGCGACGGGGGCGGGTACTATCGCGCTCGGCATCGCTACCATCGGCTAGCGATGTCGCAGCGTGCAAAGTACCCCTAAGGCTGAGTTCACACATCCCTGCAAAATATGATCGTTTTGCACAGTCCGTCGTGAAGGTGCATATATGTGTGCTCTGTGTGCGGTCCCTGTGCTATCCGTGTGACATCCAGATTGTATACTTACCTGTCCCCAACGCTGTTGTCTCCCGTACTGCGATTGCAGAGACAGCAGCGCCGTAAACAGGCAAGTATAAAAATTATTTTTATGTGACCTGTGTTTTCTCCGGTACGTGTCACACTGATGTCACATGGATCACATAAATGTGCTGTCCATGTGACACCCGTGCTGCTGGCAGAAAACGGACATGTCGCTGTGTGGTGCACACAGACACGTGTTTGCTTCACAGGTACACATGGTCCGAGTTCAAACATGGATGTGTGACCAAGCCCATTGATTTTAATGGTTTTAATGGATCTACGTGAGTTTGTGTCTCTGATACGTGTGAAAACAGATGTCGCACGTACCGGAGACACAGATGTGTGAAGGAGGCCTAAAGCAGAGTTCACAAGACTGTATTTTCTTGTTCCGAGAAAAACGGTCCAATTATGCTAATCAGACTCTGATCAGAGTTAGATCGAAGTGGGATCCGTTTTTATCGGAGGTGGAGAATGACAAAAAAAAGTTTCTCCATTTGGTCAGTCCGTGAAAATCGGATTGCACTTGGAAGTCATTTGAGTGCAGTCTGATATTTTTTTATCAATGGCCTATTGCGAGCTGATTCTTGGACGCAAATTGTTCATGCTGTGACAGGTGCACTGCCTCATTGAATAAATTGGTCCGAATGCAATCTGATTTTTTGATTGATAACACTCGGAACGAAAATATAGTCATCTGCAGGAGCCCTAAATATAACTGATACTGCCCTCAATCTGGTAAATATAAACTAGCTAGTTATCATCTATTTATCTTATATAGCAATATATATTTTCTACTCTATCCATCCATCAATCCATATATTTATCAAAGAGGAGAATGAAGCAATATTAAGCTCTACAATGTTAAGTGCCAGGCCTCCATGGCATACATCAGGTAGCTATAACTTATATACAAAAATGGATAATGTCGCACATGCACCAATAAAAGTCCATTATATTTTCCTCTATTTTTTTAAATGCAGCCTCCTATTTCATCTTTTTTTCCTCTTTCTTTGTCTTTCTTTCACTTTCTTTCTTTCATCGTTATCTATCCATTATAACTTTCTTTCTTTCCTTATTAGGCTAGGTTCACACTTCCGTTAAATTGTATCAGTCACAATCCGCTGCTCTGGTAAACAACGGAATCCGTTTAGCGGATTCTGTTGTTCCCTTAGACTTGTATGAGCGGCAGATTGTGACTGATGACGCTGCGTTGCACCCTCTGCCCGACTGATCATTCGTGGATCGACTGACTGCGGGGCGGAAGGAACGCAGCCTGTAACGTTTTTTGAGCAGCGCAATCTGTAGGATTTCGCTGCGCATGCTCTCTCTGGCTCCATGCACACGTAACCAGGATACACATCGGGTTAGCAAGCAATGCGCTTTGGTTAGCTACCCGATATTTACACTGGTTACGTGTGCAGGGAGCCAGCGCTAAGCGGTGTACGCTGGTAACCAGTGTAAATATCAGGTAACCAAGCAAAAAGTGCTTTGCTTTTAGTTAGCCGATATTTACCCTGGATACGCAGGGAGGCCGACACTTCCCCGCTCGGCTCCGCCCCCTCCAGCACTCCGCATGTATACACACACACACACACACACCTGTCCCCAGCCCTGCAGTCCCCGCGGCACTGACGTCCTCAGCGCCACGGCCCCGCTCGGCTCCACCCACCCCGAACTCCACCCCCCGCACACAACGGAGTCCGACAATGAATTCTGTTCTTTGTCATCCGTTGTACAACGCATCAGTCACATGCCTCAAGCAACGCATGTGACTGATGCAAAACAACGGAAATGTGAACCTAGTCTTATCTATGCAATAAAGCTTTCTTTCTCTTCCTTTCTTTTTATTTTCTTTTTACTTTCTTTCTGTCTTTCTTTCCTTCCTTATTATCCATCCAATAAAGCTTTCTTTCTCTTTATTTATTTTTTACTTTCTTTCTTTCCTTATTATCTATCCAATAAGACTTTCTTTTTTGTTATCTTTCTTTCTTTCTTTCTTTTTTTCTTTCCTCATTATCTATCCAATAAGTCTTTCTTTTTCATTCTTTTTCTTTCTTCCTTCCTTGCTTATCTATCTAAATCTATCTAAACACTTACACTATGTGTACCTTATATCTCTATCTTCACACGTACATGTTATGCTACAACTGATTTTGAAAACCCAATTGTCATCTTTCGTCCTAGAAACCTTGACAAGCCCATGGCGCTGAAGATCTATTTATATGACACGTAATATATATTCGGCTCAGACACTTTGATGTCAGTTCTGGATTATATCTCCTGACGTACCCTCTGCATATTCCCCGGGGGTGTGTGGGAAGGTCCAATTATTTTCCCACATACCGAGATAAAGCAGAAAAGGAAGACACCTTAGTATCATGTCTTCGAGAGAGTAAACATATTATTTTTTTCCACAAGTATAATAACCGCGCTCCCAACACAATGCCAGGCAATTACTTTAGGTAACAGATAAGGTAGTGACATCAGGAGACGATGAAACCTCCTCAATCATTTGAGAAACAGGATTAATTAATAGTTATGCTCAAAGTGATGTCAAGATGCAACATGAACATCAGATAACGCTTATATTTGGTTTGGGCACACTGGACAGTAGAAAGGACTGATGGTGCTGATCACTTCTCATCAATCACAGCATATATACAATGCTGTCAGGAAGTATTTCCTGCCACTTACAATAAATGTACAGTGCAGGGATGGTGCGGACTCAGGAGCCGAGGCTGCGCAATTAGCAGTGGGTGCTAAGATATAGCTAATGCTCTACTGCAACAGCCAGGATGTGAGAGAACTCAGATCTTATTCATTTAACCCCTTATATGCAACATTCAATAACACCCGCAACATTAAATAACGCCCGCACCATCTAAGCAGGTTGCCACTTTTCATCACAGATGCCAATAAGTTTCTATAAGTTTTGCACTGTGTGATAAAAGCAATGAAAAGATTAGGCCAGGTACACATATCCGGCTTTTCACCGGTTTGACGGATGCGGCGCACGCCAGTACAGTATAATACAGCATGGTGGCAGAGCCGCAACTTCCGGTTCACATGCTCCGATCACATGACAGCATGTGACCTGCGCTTGCTGCGCTGCCAGTGTACTGTATACACTGTACTGACGTGAAACCGGCGAAAAGCCGGATATGTTTACCCGGCCTTACACAGACAAGTTCCCTAAAAAATATCAAAAGGTTGAAAAGTGTTTTTACATTGACTAGAATAGTCTTAAAACTACTTCAGAAAATGTAAAGCTACTTTGTAATTTGCTTCAATTTGAAATATGAATTTTGTGACATTTATGCCGTACACCCCCTTGGAAAAATTCAGGATGGGCTTTCATAGGCAGAATACCATCCTGCTTCTGGTCAGATCCTCATAAACTTCTATTGGTTTCTCTATCACAGTAGAAAGTGTGCATAATAACTTTGTTACTGCTCATGTTTAACTTTGCATAGTCTTCTATAGGCTACAGTGGAGACCTTAGAAGTCTTTAGACAGCAAAATTCTGAGTTACTATAGGGGTTAGTTGTCACACGTGACAGACAGTCATGTGGTTTATGGCAATAGACGGTCACAGCATTTAGCTGCGCAAAATGTTCCATTGTTCCTGCTGTCAGTATTCATTGTACTAGGTAGCTTTCCTGCTGGATTTTCATCTCTTCCCCTTTAGAACCCAGCGGAGCTCTCCTTCCATCCAAGAGGAAGAATGGTCTCCAGTAAACTTTTTTGTGTTCCCCCAAGACCAGAGGGCCACAGTGAGGGTCAACAATCACCCATTGTGATCAGCTTGTTATTAGTAAGTCTCTTTAATACCTAGGGATTGTTTACACTAGAGAATATTCCAATTCCAGTAGAAAATGCCCAACATTTCCTAGAAATAACCACTTTGTGCAAATCTTCATAGAGCCGCCTCCCTGCAACTCTTTAAAAATAGGAGCTGTGCTGATCCAACGGTTTCCAACGCTATGGCCGAATGTCATTCTAATGGAAAGAATTGAATGTACTTGTCTGCCTCACTGGCAATTAGGGGCTGGAGGTGACTTTCTGAGCAATCTGGTTGCGTGGTTACATAGTTACTAGGGTTGCGAAAAGACAAAGGTCCAGCAAGTTCAACTTGTCATATGGTTTCTACACGGCCAAGGCGAACTCCAGGCTGAGAACTATATCCAATAAAAGTCTGTGCATGTGCAAGCTCTCTTAACGAAAGAGCTACATTGGGATGATCGGGTGCGTGAAACCTGAAAGATACACGAAGCTGACGCTCTTTGTAAAAATCTGCTGCGTCTGCTGTATAATAAGTATGACTCATTTCAGAAGAAGGTTCCTTGCAATGAGAACTGATTGCTTTTGCTCTAGAAAGTAACTTCACAGCAAATTGTAGCCCACATAAGGGATAGAATACAATCAATGTTTATTTGTCAGCCACCCGCGCCCAGCCTGTTATCAGCTAAAAGCAGCTGACCTGGCTTGCTTAGAAATATATGCATTTACAGGGAAAATTACAATTTATACTGGGTTCAAAATGTTTACTATGCCACACACTTGGAGCACAATGTTGAGCTGACCAAAAGCTACTTACTGCTGAGAGAAGCCCCATAATAGGGTTAGCACTTGCGTCTGTCAGTTTGAAGGAACACATTGTATTGTCCACAGCATATGCCATATAGATGTGGATCCCACCTCATATTAGTACAGAGCTGGCAGTATTATAGTAGTTATATTCTTGTTTTTAGGGGCCAGTATTATAGAAGTTATATTCTTGGACATAGGGGGCAGTATTATAGCAGTTATGTTCTTGAACATAGGGGCAGTATTATAGTAGTTATATTCTTGTACATAGGGGGCAGTATTATAGTAGTTATATTCTTGTACATAAAGGGCAGTTTTATAGTAGTTATATTCTTGTATATAGGGGCCAGTATTATAGTAGTTATATTTTTTTACATAGGGGGCAATATTATGGTAGTTATATTCTTGTACATAGGAGCAGTATTATAGTAGTTATATTCTATTCTTGTACATAGGAGCAGTATTATAGTAGTTATATTCTTGTATATAGGGGCAGTATTATAGTAGTTATATTCTTGTACATAGGGGCAGTATTATAGTAGTTATATTCTTGAACATAGGGGCAGTATTATAGTAGGTATATTCTTGTACATAGGGGTAGTATTATAGTAGTTATATTCTTGTACATAGGAGCAGTATTATAGTAGTTATATTCTTGTACATAAAGGGCATTATTATAGTAATTATATTCTTGTATATAGGGGCCAGTATTATAGTAGTTATATTCTTGTACATAGGGGCCAGTATTATAGTAGTTATGTGCTTGTATATAGGGGCCAGTATTATAGTAGTGATATTCTTGTATATGGGCCAGTATTACAGTAGTTATATTCTTGTATACAGCGGGCAGTATTATAGTAGTTATATTCCTGTACATAGGGGCAGTATTATAGCAGTTATATTCCTGTACATAGGGGCAGTATTATAGCAGTTATATTCTTGTACATAGGGGGCAGTATTATAGTAGTTATATTCTTGTACATAGGAGTAGTATTATAGTAGTTATATTCTTGTACATAAAGGGCAGTATTATAGTAGTTATAGTCTTGTATATAGGGGCCAGTATTATAGTAGTTATGTTCTTGTATATAGGGGCCAGTATTATAGTAGTGATATTCTTGTATATAGGGGCCAGTATTACAGTAGTTATATTCTTGTATACAGCGGGCAGTATTATAGTAGTTATATTCCTGTACATAGGGGCAGTATTATAGCAGTTATATTCCTGTACATAGGGGCAGTATTATAGCAGTTATATTCTTGTACATAGGGGGCAGTATTATAGTAGTTATATTCTTGTATATAGGGGCAGTATTATAGTAGTTATATTCTTGTACATAGGAGTAGTATTATAGTGGTTATATTCTTGTACATAGAGGGCAGTATTATAGTAGTTATATTCTTGTACATAGGGGCAGTATTATAGTAGTTATATTCTTGTACATAGCGGCAGTATTATAGTAGTTATATTCTTGTACATAGGAGTAGTATTATAGTAGTTATATTCTTGTATATAGGGGGCAGTATTATAGCAGTTATATTCTTGTACATAGGGGCAGTATTATAGTAGTTATATTCTTGTACATAGGAGCAGTATTATAGTAGTTATATTCTTGTACATAGAGGCAGTATTATAGTAGTTATATTCTTGAAAATAGTGCAGTATTTTTCTTGTTACGCTGTTGCCTATAGCAGTTGCAGTTATGATAGTGTTTCCTAGAGATATTCTCCTGAGTTGTACACAAGATAGTAAAGTTCCTACCACTGTAGATAAGATGAAATATGTTCTGCTCTGTGAGACATGATGCGAGTGATTTTCTGAATAAACATAAAAATAAATTAAACAAACGTTTAATAAAAATGTTTCCAAAAGTCAGGAGTGATTACTGCACCATGGATGGTAATATCAGTTGTGACTGGAATTACTTTTAGTATAGAATAGTAGAATAGGCGCAGTATTGTTAAAGATTTCCTATAAAAGGGGCTATATCTGTAAATTATGCTATCTATTACTGTACTGTGCAGAAGGCAGGAATGACAAATATACATAATTGGCAGTGTTTCACAGTGATACTGGGTAAAAGCTTCTAGATAATAAGACAATGAAGCCAGATAGTGTTTTTCTGCTGATATAGAAGAGTTTAAACAAACATAAGAGCTGGTATTGATCGCAGTCCCCAGGATCCATATGCTGCTTCATACAGTAATATGACATTTTAACATAGTTAGAATTGTGCCAAATGTGGGTTGTTGCTGACCCAATTTCCACTGCTATTTCTGGCACCCTCCCCTTCAGATACTCGGGAGGCAAATGATAACCTCGCAGAGGGATATAGGATGACAAACTATCAGGAGAAGTTTAAAGCTTTTATCTCTGCGCACTCCCTGCAACATTGGCACTGTTAACTAATCCATTGCCTGTTCTGTAGTCCAAATATCTGTCTACATGTGGACTGTTTTATAGCAAAAGTAAAACATTTCCACATTTTACCTTAATTTCTATGGATTCTGCTCACTTCCATGCAGTGCAAATAATGCTGCCAAACAAAGCCGTCACAATACTAGCATTCACTACCAAATAATACCGCCTTTCATTGGGAAATAACACTGCCAAACAAAGCTCATAAAATCCTACCGTTCAGTGCCCAAATAATACGTCTATACAAAGTCTAAACAATACTGCCATTCATTTACAAATAATAATTATAAACAAATCCCACATAATAAACTATATATAATAAGCACATTTTGCACAAATTTCCATATATGAATTTTCTTACTGCCATACTATGCTGAGTGATAATACTTTCAAACAATACCATTCTCTCACCGAACAAAGCTGACACAATATTGGCATTCACAACTAAATAATGCAGCTTTACAAGGGCAATAAAAACATTTTCATGCAAAACCCATATAATTTTCCCATGTAATGCTCAAATACTGCCATACGATGCTACATAATACTTTCAAACAAAACCTACACAATATCACCGTTTTACATAATAGTGACATTTCCTGCCGCAATAATACTGACATATAATGCCCAATAGTACTTCCAATAATACTGACATATAATGCCCAATAGTACTTGCAAACAAGGTCCACACTATGCTGCCATTCAGAGCCCAAAAGATACTGCTATATGATGCCAAATAATACTACTAAACAAAGTTTACACAACACCACCATTTCACTTAATACTAGAATGTACTGCTCATATATATTGGCGTATAATTCCAAATAGTACCGGCAAACAAAGTGCACACAATACCGACATCCATTGTCTAAATAATACTGCCAAACAAAATCCATACAATGCCATCTAAGGGTATGTGCACACGATCAGGACCTGCGGCGTCCGGGACATGGCGGGTCCCAACCTACGGGGCGCGAGTGCTCTCCGCAGGAGACCGCAGGTGAACGTGCTCATGATCAGGTTTTGGGCCGCTGCGGTCTCTGTTCTCCCTACAGAGAACGCTTGCAGCTCTGCAGCAAAGAATTGACATGCGGCTTGGAAAGCTGCACCGTAGGTCATTTTATGCTGCAGGCAGTACATGCACCGTGGGCATGGGATTTCTAGAAATCCCATCCACTGTGCTTGTACTGTACAATGCAGTGTTTTGGATGCAGCTAAAACACGCTGCATCCAAAACGCTGTGAACCCTGATCTAGGGCACGCAGCCTAATTTTTCCAGAGGAAAATATCAATCAGTGCAAAATAATACTTCCATACAATTGCACATACTTCCAAGTACAGTGGAACCTTGGATTACGAGCATAATTGATTCTGGGTGTTTGCTCTTAAACCAAGTTACTCTTGTATCAAAGCAAATTTTCCCATAGGAAATAAACTGACACGCAGACAATTCGTTCCACAACCCAAAAATCTTTACAGTATTTATACAAACTTATTACAGTAATACAAAATAATGTAGTGTATTCATAAAATTATTACAGTACACTAATACAAAATACTGTACAGTAAAAAAAACATATAAAACAGATTAAACTGCACTTTAGCTTCCAATAGAATTGTTAGTGTGCGAGAGATACAGTGCAAGCAATGTGTACTGGTTAGCCGAAGAGTACAATACTGTGTTTACAAATGCAAATTGATAGAAATACTATATAGTATATACTGTACTGTGCAATGGTATACTGAATACAGTAAACAGTACATATGTATAGAAATTTACCTCCAGAGCGGGTCAGAGCGCGGTGGAAGGACGGAACCGGAAGTGTGCACGGTGGGAATTTGCTCTTATTGCAAAGCATTGCTCTTAAACCAAGTTACAGATTTTTAAAAAGCTTTGCTTGTTTTGCAAAACGCCCTCAAACCAAGTTATTCTTACACCAAGGTTCCACTGTATAGCCCAAACAATACTGCCATTCACTGCTCAAATAATACTGCAATGCAATGCCTAATAATATTTATAAACAAAGCTCACAAATAATACTGCTATACAACAGAAAACATGTTTTTTTCATGGCACGAGTTGGTTCTGATTAAAGATGGATTATTATGGGTTGAGCATCCTGATGCAGTAACTTGACAAGAAATTGAAAATCTGGGTAAATTGTGCCTCATGCCTCAGTGATCAGTAATAGTTTTTAATACAAAGAAAGGCTGCCAGAGCCATGCATGGGAGACGTTTTATCCATTTTCTCTCCCAATAAACCATCTCCAGTCATAGGAGTTCACTTTTCGGCCTTTCATGTGGTTGATTATCTGTCTGGACATAATAAGGTGAAGAATGTCAGTAAAGTACAAAGCCTTGAAATGTGAATTACAAAGTCCTGAGTATCAGCAGGACTCCAGTAAGACACACAGTACATATCCGAATCCCTCTGATGACAGCAATTCCCACAAAGGCTTGCACACTAAAGGTCAGGTCATTTGTACTGGTCTGAGGAGCCATGAGCTTTGACTGCTTCATTGTACTGCAAAAAGCGTCTGGAAATTACAGGGAACAGAGGTCTCTAAAGTACTAGATGTAACGTTATGTCATAGTATGGATTTATTTTTGGGTTGTCTATACATTTTAAATAGAGTAATTGAGTAAATTCTTATAGCATGTCCATCCTAAGGCCAAAAACACACTTCCACATAAAAAAACGTACGTGTCTCACGTTTCGTTTTTTGGGTCCGTGTTCCATTTTTTAGGGGCGTTTCTCCCGTACGTATGACATCCGTGTGATGGCGTATGCTCTCCGTGTGTACGTGTGGAATGTCCGTATTGGCATAAAATACGTACGTATGCAATCCGTGTGCCGTCCCTTTTTAGAGGTCCGCATTCTTACCCAAATAACGTTGTTAATCCTTCATCATGAGATCCTGGTGTTGTTAATTGGTCAATTTCCGTCCCTCATCGGTGGATAAGGTTTAAAAACATTTCAAATCATTGTTTTTAGGCTCTTCCACTCATTAGACTGACTCCAAATGTCTCTCTCCAATGAAGCAACCATGTATTTGCTATGGTTGATATCTAGGAGATTTGGGGTTAGGAGACACATGCTTGAATATGAACCACCTGTTGAAAAAAGGATGTGGATCCACCCCCTTGTCAAGCTAAGGAAGACGCATGGCCATTTTAATATTCTTTATGGAGAAATGCGCAAATTTCCACCTAAATTTCAAGCCTACTGCCATATAACCATAACGTCCTTTGACAATATCCTTGGCCTTGTGCATCACCAATTGAAACATCAGGACATTTGACAATTGACCTGATAGATTGGAAACAAGTGTTGCTGATGTTTGGATTAAAAACGCACACGGACATTATGTGCTGAACACGGATATGCTACGTGTGCCGTCCGTGCAGGCACGGACCCATAGACTTTAGCGGGTCCGTGCTTGCGTGTTGAAAACGCACACACGTATTTACCACATGGACATATGTTCCCTGTGATTTTACGCGTGTGTGCCATCACCCATAGGGTAACATTGGTCAACGTGTCTCCGTGTCTCCGGTACGTGCAAAAACGTACCAAACACGTACCGGAGGGACGGAAGTGTGTTGCGGGCCTAAAATAGTAAAAAGGTAAAAAAAATCCACTAGCAAATAAAACTGAACTATATCATATTCTGGCTAAAGATTCTTAAGATTATCATGTAAATATCATGCTAACACTTTTTTCCTTAAAGTGAATGCCTACATTTTCAACATTTTTCAAAATTCTCCATTGGATAGGGGATGAGTTCTCAAACATTGGGACCCTCACTGATCCCAGAAACAAGATGTGAATTTAGCAGTGGTTGCCAGTGACGTAAGTAGAGTTTGATAGGCCTTGGTGTAAAATTTGGACTTGGCCCCCCCTTTATGTTGGTCAGATGTATGTATATGTATTTATACATTTAGCACGCTAAATCCTATAAAGACATACATGTTGCCCCCCTAATTATCTAGTAATGCCAACCTGTTCTAATGTTCCTCATCCTGAGCTCCTTCCTCATAAATATATCCCCTATCCTAGTCTATATGCCCCCCATCCTGATATATATGTCCCCCATCCTAGTATATATGTTCCCCATTCTAGCCCACATCCTGGTGTATATATAACCTCATCCTGGTAAAAATGTCCCCATCCTGGTATATATATCTATATATATATCTATATATATATATATATATATATATACTACCATGCTAGTATATATGTCACCATCCTGGGCCCCCTCCTGGTATATACTGTCCCCCCTTCTGGTATATATTGTCTCCCTCCTGGAATCTACTGTTCCTCTCCTGGTGTATACTGTCCCTCTTCTGGGCCCCTCCTGGTATATACTGTCCCCCTCCTGGTATATACTGTCCCCATCTTGGTAAATATGTCTCTGTTATGTATAAATAACAATATAAATCACTGCACTCTCAAGAAGCTGCAATCAAAAATGTGTTTTTATTGTGAGTCTTGCGACCGAACAAATGTTTCGGCCTTTTATTAAGCCTTGCTCACTAGTCGCTGAAAGAACAACAAAATAGTGTATAAGCAGGGGCGTAACTACCGCGGTCGCAGGGGTCGCGATTGCGACCGGGCCCGCAGGTTAGGGGCCCGCGCTGCAGATCAGCAGCAGCTCCTGTCAGTGAGAGGAGCTGCGCTGTTCGTGCATTTTCAGTAGAAGCGGCCGGGCAGCGTGAGCTCTGCCCCCTCCAGTCTCTGCATGTGATTACACTGTGGTGCCGGCCTCTGCAGGAGACATATCAGGTGAGGGCAGCAGTGCAGTGTGACCGGCATGTTTGTGAGGCAGCACTCCGTACTTCTCAGTCCCAGCAGCTCAGGCATGGCAGTATAATATATACTCTGCCTCCCTTCCATCGCTCTGAGCAGTCACCGACAGCGTCTGATCGTTTATGTACTGATGTGCGACCATGTGGAGAGGGGTGAGCTGTATATATGGCAGGAAAGTACATCTGACCTTCTTTACATTCTGTTATCTTACTGTAAACCGTTCAGGTGCTGCTTTGGACACTTTGAGATTTGGTGGTGGTGGGATGAGGCTGATCAGGTGATGGGGGCCAGCCCACAGAATCAGTCACACTGTGAGCAGTGGGGAAGTGTTTGCAGCAGTTTGATGAAAGCAGCACAGCCATGTCCTGTATCTAAATCCAGCTAAATTACTGTGCACTGCTCAGCTACATACACAGAAGACCTTGTGCACACGTCGCTTTTTTCATGCGTTTTTCCTTGCTTTTTTTAATTGATAAAAGCAAGGAAAAATGATCTCAGCAAAGTCTGAGAATCCTGACTTGCTGTGCCCATGCTGTTTCTTGCAGTTTTTGTTGCTGAAAAATAGAAGCAGCGTGTCAGTTGTTTCTGTATTTTTCCTGCTTTTTCACCAATTGACTTCAATGGAGTCAGTGAAAAATGCAGGAAAAAACGCATGTGTATTTCCCACATTGAATTTGCGTGTGTTGACGTCACTGGGGCTCCCTGCAGCCATTTCCTCATCTCAGTCTTTACTGCAGGACATTGCTTCTGGGAAGTCCGGTGATATCACAAGGTGAATCGAGTTCATGCCTACGGATCACCGGGGTGTCCTGCAGAGCCACCGACATGAACTCAGTTCACCTTGTGATGTCACCAGGGTTTCCTGCATCTAGGCCTTGTGGTCTTTACCACGGGACCTTGTTGCAGGGAACTCTGGTGACGTAGGTGCCCTGGTTTGGGGGGCGATCCATGCCTCAGTAAACCGGGGTCATCAGGGTGATGACCCAGGGTTGCCATGGCAGTGATCGGGTCCCTGTGATTGCACTACAGGGACCTGATCGCCAGGGAGGGTAAGCAATGCCTCTCCCTGCCTTCTGAATGCAGCAATTGCATTGATTGCAGCATTTAGAGGGTTCAACTGCCGAGAGCGGCGCGGGTACTCCTCCTGGCAGCGAGAGCCAGGACCTGGCGACCGCGGGGGTACAGCGCTTGAACCCCTATGATCGCCATGACTAAAAAACGCTCAAAAAGAGGTAGGTGAAAAAACACACAATAAAAAATGCTCGGTTTTTTTCAGTTGCTTTTTTTCGTTCCAAACATGCGTTTTTATGTGCAGATTTTCTGCACATAAAAACGCAAAGTGGGCACATAGCCTGAAGTAGATTTGATGCAGTATGTCCTGGGAGGGTGCTTTATCTTCACAATACGTGAGCTGACTTCAGCAATCAATAGTTGGTGGATGGAGTGAGGAAAGCAGGTAGGGGAGTAACAATCACAAACGTAGAGATTGTTACCAGGCCCAAAGGTACAGGGCACACAGTGGCTGGCAGCTGACGTTCATACCATAACTGGGGGCAGCGCATGGTAGTATGGTCATGCTCTATAGCATGCACTCTGATGTCAGCTGCAGGCCACTCCGCACTCGCTACAGAGGACACTTGGTGATGTGGGAGCAGAGGCAAGATGAGTAGAATTTTTTTTAAATTATTTATATTTTTTTAATTATTCATTAGAGACAGTCCCAGACCATATATACCAGGATGGGGGACATATATACCAGGATGAGGAACATATACTATATATCAGGATGGGAGACATATTAGGATGGGCCCAGGATGTGCAACATTTTTACTAGGATCGGCCCAGGATTGGATAAATATATACCAGCATGGGGACATTATATACCATGTATACCAGGATGGGGAACATGTATACCAGGATGGGGACATATATACCAGTATGGGGGACATATGTACCAGGATTGGGAACATTACTGCATAATGAAGGGGGGGAAGGGGCAATTAATATGCCTTTATAGGATTTAGAACGCTACAGGTGCCCATTCATCTGACCAACGTCCGGAGGGGGGCCCAGGTCCAACTTTCGCACCGGGGCCCATCGCACTCTAGTTACGCCACTGTGTATAAGTGACACATTTACAAAATTTACAATATAAATATCCGTTCTGTCTAATGCAAAAAATAACAACATTGCACTCACCGTTCCTTGCACCCACGTCGCACAGTGTCTTCCTGCGTATCCAGCGCATAGTGGCCAGCAGCTTTCATCAGTGTCGGTGCTATTGCAACGCATCACGTCATTGCCATGCACCACTCTCAGACACTGGGACACAGATGAAAGCTGCAACAACAAAAAGAGGAATTAAATTCTCCAATAAATAGGTAATTACTCACAGAAAAATGGTAGAAGATGTAAACTGCCCAGGCCAAAAAACGAATGCACTACCAGGATGCAGCCAGACCCCCAATAAATGGAGGCATCACAGGTGCAAGAGGAGCAAATCACTCTACCGTTTCCAATGATAGAGGGGAGCAATTGCTTGATGGTAAAATTGCACACTTGTGGCTTGCATAGGGCACCGTTCACACATGCAGATTCACAGTATCTGGTAAGCAGCCTATTAGTTACACCCATCTTATTAGATGCCAGCGGGCTGCGCCAGTACTACATATGTGCACCATACAGGGACAGTGACTATAGTATGCAAGGCCTAACAAAAAGAGGCCTTGCTGCATCCTCTATAAAATGTTCTGTGCAAAAGAATATATAAATATGAGGTATTGGTTGATATGGCCATAATACGGTAGCCCACAATCCACGTCACGAATCCTCATTCTTGTGGGTCCCTATACTAATATATATGTATATTGGAAATAGTAGAGTGATTTGGTCCTCTTGCACCTGTGATGCCTCCATTTATTGGAGGTCCTGCTGCATCTTTGTAGTGCTTTAGTTTTTTTTGGCCTGGGCAGTTTACATCTTCTGCCATTTTCTGTGAGTAAAGGGCGCTTTACACGCTACAATATATCTTACGATGTGTCGGCGGGGTCACGTCGTAAGTGACGCACATCCAGCATCGTAAGTTACATTGTAGCATGTAACAGCTACGTGTGATTGCGATTGAATGGTAAAACGTTCATCACATGCACGTCGTTCAATTCCTAAAAATTGAACGTCAGGTTGTTCATCGTACCCGGGGTAGCACACATCACAGTGTGTGACACCCCGGGAACGATGAACACAGCTTACCTACGTCATGCGGCTCCCGCCGGCAATGCGGAAGGAAGGAGGTGGGCGGGATGTTTACATCCCGCTCATCTCCGCCCCTCCGCTTCTATTGGCCAGCTGCCGCGTGACGTCGATGTGATGCCGAACGTCCCTCCCACTCCAGGAAGTGGATGTTCGCCGCCCACATTGAGGTCGTATGGACGGGTAAGTACGTGTGACGGGGGGTTATTCGTTTGTGCGACACGTTCAACAAATTGAACGTGCTGCACATACGATGGGGCCGGGTACGATCGCATACGATATCGTATGCTGGATCGTATGGTGTAACACAGGCTTAACAGATGAAAGCTGCCGGCTTCTGTTTGGCCGGCAACGTGTATTGCAGTACAGGGAACCGATGCCTCAGCCGCACATCCAGCTGAAACAGGGGCTGGGGCTGGCGGGTCCCTGCACTCTCCAGGCCCAGTCACAGTTGAAATCCCTGTGACCACGATCGTTCCGTCCCTGGTGGTTGCATCATGCACACTGCTACTCCATTCATTTTAATGTGACCAACAAAGATTCTGAGTGCTGCTCTCTGCTGGTCTTTGGTACTCCCATAAAAATAAATGGAGTGGCAGTGTGTATGATCAACCATTGCTCGGGATTGATAGCGGTCACAGAGGTTGGAGCCTGAGCAAATCAGAATATAGTTAAATACGCCTTGAAATTCTAAAATCTTGTCTATAGCTGTCCTTAGGTGGAGCTCACTGTAGATGAATTTGGTGTCTTCTATGTATAAATTTGTATTCAGTGACCTATCCCTAGTGGTGACTGTAGAAAAATGCCCTTTTTTCTCTTTGCTAGGACTTTGCTACAAAAGTGAAGTACTGGAAGCATTAAGGTCCAGTCACACATAACGAGATCGTGAACAAGATCGCTACTATGTCACAGTTTCTGGATCGTTCCTGAGTCGTTGGTGAAATCGTATGTGAGGTGTCACACACACCGACTTTAGGAACGAGCATGCGATCTTGTAAATCGTCGGGACCCTGTCACACAACGGGGACGCAACTACACGCCACTCATCTAGGTCGTTAATGAAATCGTTAGCTAGGTGTCAAACATACAGGTCCATCCTGCCCAGCAGGACTCCAGCGAGCCAAAAATGGCCCAGGCTGTTCAGCATCGTCCAACGTTTTCACAGCAGGGGGTGGATCGTTGGTACATGTCAAACACGACGAGATCGCTAGTGAAGTCGTTGTTGCGTCACAGAAACTGTGACGTAGCAACGATCTCGTTCACGATCTCGTTATGTGTGAAGTGGTTAGCCTCTTCCTCTGGTCTAATCCCGAAGCCTCAAGGTTGAGTGGCAGAAGAGAAGAGCAGGGAAAATGACTAATTGTGTACTGGAATAGACTTTGATAAATTTGATTGCCCTCACTATTGTTTTGCACTCCATAAGAAGTCATTTAGTTTAGAAGTGGCATGCTTGTGGCTCTCTTTTATGGAAGGTAAAAAACAACCTAGACATTCCATTATTTATGGACGCCTTTCCTGGAGGTGATATTCACTCACGACGAAGACACCTCCACGCCTTTGCCATGTCCCACGTCCATATCTGTGCCAACCCTGTTATTATTTGTTCAATGATCTATGAATTTGGTAAGTGTCCCTTTTTTCAAGAAATCTTCCAAACATATGGCCAGAATATGTAAAACTCTTGGTTGTCTGCAACTTGTGTAAGCTACAATGGAAGGGATTTGTATGTATACATTGTTGCAAATGGAAAAGAAAAAGAAAGACACACTTTTTCCTTATGGAAATCCCAAAAGTGGACCCCCCACCTATCAGACATTCATGGGATATATTGTCAATACACCAAAAAATGTCCTCTATGTGACTGATTCTTTAAGTTTTATTTCAGCCCTTCAGAGTAATACAATCTGAAAATGCGGCCCCTGTATGAGAAAATGTTGTGTACCTCTGCCTTCGAGCTTCATTGCTTCCCAGGGTCCTTCTGTCTTTGACCATTTCTAAAGTTGCATGTTAAAAGTCAAAAGCCCTTTAATGCTCAAAGTATGATGAGAAACTGGGAGAAAAATGTACCTTCCAAAGAAAGAAATGACTGGTTGCTATGGGTAACGTCTCTCCACTTTGCACCAATTTTCATTATTTTCCCCAATTGTCTTGAACATGTCTTTTGAAATGCACTGACCCAAAAGGCAGTAAATGCTGCCCATTACTTCATTGCTACAGTGACCCAGTCCCTTCACAGCTTTCTAGCTGCTGCTTTAAAGGCTCAGCTCCAGGGACAAAGCAAAATATTCTGTGTGATAGGAATGTAATCTCTTTTATATACGGCAAGTTCACCATTAAAAGTGCTCTGGCAGCTGCAATGTCAATAGCCGCACAATCCAGAGTTATTACAAGGCAGTAAGATGTAAGAATTAGAGGCGCACATCCAGCGGGCGACCATCTGCTGGTATATACATATATATTGATCGTGCTAAGAAAAAACTTCAGAAAGGACAAGCAATCAAATAGAGCCCTCCAACGCCACCCAAACAGGTGGTCTGGCGGCTTTGTACGGCTCCTACTTTATAGACGCACTTTTCAAGTAAAGGAACACAGAAGCCGCACATTTACAGGTATTTAATCTGAGCTCTGCTGGAAATGTATCCCTGAGCCAGTCAATCAATTTATTTGTAAAGAAAATTAAATTTAGACAAACACAAAATGTATCCAGCAAGTTAATTATGTACAGTACTGTGCCAAAGTTTTAGGCAGATGTGAAAAAAAAAATCCTGCAAAGAACGCTTTCAAAAATAGAAGTGTTACTAGTTCATTTTTTATCAATTAACAAAATGCAAAGTGAATGAATCAAAGAGAAATCTAAATCAAATGAATATTTCATGTGACCTCCAAATATTCCTTTAGTTACACTTGTACAAAGACAGGGATCTGGAAGGTTTATAGATGAGGTGTGAACAGCCATTTGTACCAACAAAAACACATACAGCTGCACTCTAGAATGCTAATAATGAATAAGGAAACTCCGGTATTGCATTACTGCTATAGGAATATTTGAAAAAAAAGAGATACTTAGTGTAATGCTATCACCAGGGGGCGCAGGTACACAGGAGAGATGTGGAACTCCTAGGTGTAATGAGGCATCTGCCCACTAGATGTCGCCGGTAGCTAGCCGGGGAGGTAGCAGAATGGTCGAGCACGCCGAGAGTCAGAGTTGGGAGGTAACGTTAGTGCCAAGGAGAAAGAGGAGCTGAAGTCACGTGGAAGCCTATCTGGGAGGTAACGTCAGGTACAAGTGGGGAGCAGAACCGTAGTCAGAGAGTAAGCTGGGGTCAGAAGCCGAAGGGAAACGTCAGTACAGAGGGGGTAAGCGGGACTGAGGGAAAAGAAAAGACGAGTGTCAGGGAGCAAAGACAGAACGGACGGAGCAGTGGACAGGGAAGAGGAGTCAGGGAAGCGGGACGAGGATCAGAACGAACTCACCAAAACCAGAAGCGCACACTGCAGAGCAGGAACTATCATTGGCGACGCTCCGGGAGAAACAGCCCAAAGATAAGGCAAGGTGATTCCCGAAACAAGACACTAAACAAGCAAGGACCCAGAGAATACAAATAACAGCGCAAAAGACAAAACCCAATGGCTCTGCAAGATCCAGAGCCAAAGGTGAATCATGACCCTTAGCTTATGTATTGGTCAATGCACGTGAGCCCGATATCCACAACAAGGTGATCTCCTGTCAGCCATTTATACCAAACAGGAGATCATGATTATTTTCAGATCTAGGTTAAAAGACAGTTCTCTGAAACAGAAACAGGTGTGTAGGAGGTCTAACACTAGAAGTCCCAGGAATTTCGAGCTCCAAAGGGTTCCAATGGTAGAAATGTTAAATGACCCCTCTCTGGGATTTCTAGTGTTAAAACACTGTGATGAACAGTAAAACTCAGCTACAAAAGGTGAGGTTGAGGAAGACATGGCAAGACTGAGCACAGTAATAAGTCGCAAGGTAGTTATACTGCATCAGTTAGGTCTCTGCACAAAGATTCCAAAACAGACTGGGGTTTCCTGATGTGATGTTTAAGCTCTTTTGAACAAGCACCAAGAAATGGATAATGTTGAGAACCATAGATGTCCAGTGGTCAGTCAGGGAAATTTAGTGCAGTAGGTGAAAGACATATACTTCCCTATGAAACCGGAAGATGTCCAGCAGTGCCATCAGATCAGACGAGCAGTGGGACACAGCTACACCCATTTACTGTTCAGAGAAGTGGGTAGAAGTGACCAAAATAACCTTACGTTTGGAAACAAGGCCAAGCAATTCAATGATGCACAACAAAAATATTAATTGGAAAAAAGGGCAGCAGGTGCTCTGGACTAGAGAGCAGAAATCTTTCCAGACCTCCCTAAAACGTTTGCACACTACTGTAGATATCTATCTATGTATCTATCTATTATCTATCTATCTAGCCATCCACCTATCTATTTGATCTATTTATTGATCCAGTTTATCAATCTCACACAGTACCTCATATCTATCTAGATTTATATATATAAATCCCATGCAGTATCAATCTCATCTTTCTAAATCTCTCTATTAATCCATTTTATACAGTATCTACCTATCTATCCCATATTTACTCATGTATCCATTAATCTCTAAATCTAATATCTATCCCTGCAGGTGGCGCAGTTGTCACTTTTATTTTGTATGAGGACAATTTAGCCATTCAGCAGATTCTGTGCACAGCCAGCACTTGTCATAGTGAGTGACATCTAGAGACTAGTGGAAGGAACTACAGTCATCAAACTGGTACATCATTTATTAATAAACTGATCCCTCAAAAAACACAAGGGCTGGATTGGCCCACCGTGAAGTCAGGGTGTCCTCTGGTGGGGACCACTGCAGGGCCTGGATGAGACTGTGGGTAGGGGGTCAGTGAGGTTACGATAGCAGACACATGCTCAGGCAGTCTGCACCCTCACTGCTCTCTGTGCCTTAGGCGGGCTTTACACGCTGCGGCTAGCGATGTCCAGCGCGATAGCACACATTCCTTTCGTACATGCAGTATATGGTGTTTGCTGCTGTAGCGAACATTATCGCTACGGCAGCTTCGCACGCACATACCTGCTCGGCGATGTCGCTGTGACTGCCGAGCAATCCCTCCTTCAAGGGGGAGGTGCGTTCGGCGTCACAGCAACGTCACCTCGACGTCACCAAACGGCCGGCCAATAGCAGTGGAGGGGCGAAGATGAGTGGGACATAACATCCCACCCACCTTCTTCCTTCCGCATTGCCGGTGGACGCAGGTAAGGAGATGTTTGTCGTTCCTGCGGCTTCACACACAGCGATGTGTGATGCTGCAGGAACGACAAACAACATCGTATCTGCAGCAGGAGCGACATTATGAAAATGAACGACGTGACACAAATCAGCGATTTTTGTCACTTTTTCGCTCGTTCATCGTCGCACCTAGGATTTACACATTGCGATGTCGCTACCGGCGCCGGATGTGCGTCACTAACGACGTGACCCCGACGATATATCAGTAGCGATGTCGCAACGTGTAAAGCCCCCCTTAGAGTAGAGAGGCTGTGATCCAATTGGTGCTGGGTGATTGCAGCAGCTGCCCGGATTCCTCTCCTCCATTTTCTGCAAATGTTATCATTTACAAGATCCCTTCCTGGAGCTCAGAAAACTGGTAGAGAAACAGTTTTAAATTTTAAATACTATTTTATGTGAAACTAATATAAACGTTTATCTATATGCATCAATTTTGAGAGAGTGGGGACTTGGCTATGTATGCTATATGCGAGAGAGAGAGGGGGACTGGGATATGGAGGCTATATGTGGGGGAGGGGGGATTTGGCTATATAAGTTTATAAATTCTTGGGAGGAAAAGTGCGTCTTATAATCCAAAAATACGGTATGTGCACTTTACTAGACACTTAAAAAATGTCTACAAAAAGGAGGCAAGTTGTTAACTAAAATTTACCAAATTTATTACTAACGAGCAACATTGTCTAAAATAATTACTTTGTGGCACACATTCAGTATTTGGTCATTATTTTACATCAGTATTTGAAAGCCAAAGCCAGGAGTGGGTGAAAAATGCAGAAGTGGTGCACATGTTTCTATTAGACTATGTGCGCACACTGCAATTTTGTTTCTCCAGCGAAAAACACACCTCTGACTGAAAAAAACGCATCAAAAACGTGTTTTTGCCGCATTTTTTATGCGTTTTTGCAGCGTTTTGGTGCGTTTTTGACCCTGAGTTTTTTTAACATTGTCAATGGAAAAAAATGGCCTTATTGTCAGTATTGCATTGTGGGTGTAGTAAGGGAATTCAGAGGTTGAAATGTAAGCAATTTGACAATAGGACTAATCTCCGCCTTTTTCAGAATAATAACTCTCAAGGCATGCTGAGAGTTGTAGTTTTGCAGCTGCCAGAGAGCCACGGGTTGGGAATCATTGATCTAATTAGATGCGTCTTCTTAAAGGGGCATAACTTGGTTATGAATTTCTTTGTAGGTCATAGCCGTAGCTTACTTTATTCTCTATCGCCAAAAAGATTGGGGGCATATTAGTTTTTCAATCGCCCCAACATAGACCAATACAGTCCGGATCGGTTAACAGTCAACATCCGACATCACGTTTACTGCAATGACATATAGAAGAAACACTCTTTGTCTTCCATCCGATGAAGTCATTTCCAGGATCCACGTCTATATAAACAGATATAAGTTTCAGATCTGTCCTGTTTGTCATTTTCTTCACGATTCTTCCAGATTTATCGGCCACAGATGTTTTCCATGTCTATTTCATCCCTTATAAATCAGCAGACACCTCACCTGGAACATCTGACCCCGGATACGGGCCGGATGTTCTCTGTCCCCATTGCTGATTCAGTAACGTCACCCAATGTTTGTTCATATAAATCAATTCGGCGGAGAAAGTAAAGTCTGTGAAATCTCAAAGTCAGAAAATGTGCAAAAAAAATCAGATTTGTATGACTAAACCAATGAATTTATTAAAACAGAACCAACCTCAAAGAGTAAAGACATTTAATTAATGTAAATGAAATCTCTTCAAATATGGCTGCCATCATAGGTCCAAAATGGGAACTCAGGTTACCCAGACATCCACCGTGTTGATAAATTACAGAACAATATCATACCTCATGAATCTTTATAGGATTGCAAGAAGTCATATGCAACATCATGCATTTGCAATTTGGTCATTGATTTATCTGCCTTTAGGGTTATATGGAAATCTCAAGTGGTTTATTAAATACAAACCTCCTCCCCACAAGACATGGATCTAACATTACATTATTATCTCTGTGGATTCAAAGTCTCTGACCCCCATTGATTCTATGATACAGCATTGGTTTACAGTTTTTACGGTGCACAGTGATATCACAGATACATGAGCTGCAAGATAGCCCCTGCCAAGTGGGTGGTCAGGAGCACCATTTAGTAGGGTATAGAGAACTAAACCAAGGAACACACCGGATAGGTCAGGGGTAAAGTTGTGGAACAGGGTGACAACTATTAGTTGTATACTCCACCAATCTGGCGTTTATGGAAGAGTTGCAAGAAGAAAGCTATTTTTGAAATCAAGACATAAGAAGCCGCATTTGCAGTTTGTAAAAAGCCATGTTGGGGACACAGTGAGCATGTGGAAGGTGCTCTTCTCAGATGAGACTAAAGTAGAACTTTTTGGGCTAAATGCAAAACACCATATGTGGTGGAAAACTATAGGTGGTGTCACACGCAGCGACAACGACAACGACGTCGCTGCTACGTCACCATTTTCTGTGACGTTGCAGCGACGTCCCGTCGCTGTCGCTGTGTGTGACACCCAGCAACGACCTGGCCCCTGCTGTGAGGTCGCCGGTCGTTGCTGAATGTCCAGCTTCATTTTTTGGTCGTCGCTCTCCCGCTGTGACACACACATCGCTATGTGTGACAGCGAGAGAGCGACGAAATTAAGCGAGCAGGAGCCGGCATCTGGCAGCTGCGGTAAGCTGTAACCAAGGTAAACATCGGGTAACCAAGGTGGTTACCCGATATTTACCTTCGTTACCAGCCTTCGCCGCTCTCACGCTGCCAGCGCCGGCTCCTGCTCCCTGCACATGTAGCTGCAGTACACATCGTGTAATTAACCCGATGTGTACTGTAGCTAGGAGAGCAAGGAGCCAGCGCTAAGCAATGTGCGCGGCTCCCTGCTCTCTGCACTGTGACATGTAGCTGCAGTACACATGGGGTTAATTAACCCCATGTGTACTGTAGCTAGGAGAGCAAGGAGCCAGCGCTCAGTGTGCGCGGCTCCCTGCTCTCTGCACATGTAGCGACGTTATGATCGCTGCTTCGGCTACTGTTTTTGACAGCTAAGCAGCGATCATAACAGCGACTTACAAGGTCGCTGCTACGTCACAGAAAAAGATTAGTGGGAGCATCCTGCTGTGGAGAAGCTTTTCTTCAGCAGAGGCAGGGAAAATGGTCAGAGATGATGGGAAGATAAATGGAGGTAAATACAGGGCAATCCTGGAGGAAAACCTCTTGGAGACTGCAAAAGACCTAAGACTTGGGCATAGGATCACCTTCCAGCAGGACAATGACCCTAAACATCCTGCCAGAGCTACAATAAAATTGTTTAGATCAAAGCATATTTATGTGTGTGAATGGCTCAGTCACAGCCCAGACCAAAATGCCATTGAGAATCTGTGACAAGACTTAAAAATTGATGCTTACAGACGTCTCCATCCAATCTCACTGAGTGGGCGCAAAGGAGAAGAGAAACGTGTCACCTCTAGAGGTGCAAAGCCAGAGAGACAGACCCTAAAAGACTTGCAGTAGTAGTTGCAGCAAAAGAGGTCCTACAAAGTATTGACTCTGGGGCTGAATACAAACACATGTCGCAATTTTCAGATTCATATTTTTGACACTCTTACAAAACCACGCATCATTTCCTTTACACGTAACAAATAATTGCTACCTAATGTTGCTATATCGCATAAGATACATCTAATTTTGTGGGTGTAGAGTGGAAAGATGTGGAAACGTTCACGAGGCACTGTAAATCATGGTATGCTAATGGATGGCAAGGAATACCATACAATATTATACTGTCACAATTTTTCATATCACTATTATTTTATATATATATTATACTAGCTGTACGGCTTCACCCGGGTTAATAACTGTTGTTAACAAAATAGAATGTATTAACATTCCCGGGATAGAATGTATAACTAGAATGTATTAACGCCCGGGATAGTAACTGTCTCTCTGTTTCTCTCCCATTCTCTGTCTGTCTCCACCTCTGTATATCTCTCTCTCTTTGTCTGTCTGTCTCTTTCCCTGTCTGTCTCTGACTGTCTCTTTCTCCATCTGTCTCAATCTCTTTCCCTGTCTGTCTATCTATCTCTTTACCTGTCTGTCTATCTATCTCTTTCCCTGTCTGTCCATCTATCTCTGTCACTTGCCCTATCTGTCTCTTTCCCTCTCTTTCCCTGTCTGTCTCTTTCCCTGTGTCTGTATTTTTGTCTGTCTCTTTACCTGTCTTTGTCTCTTACCGTCTGTCTCTTTACCTTTCTTTCCCTGTCTGTCTGTTTCCCTCTGTCTGTCTCTGTCTCTTTGTCTGTGTCTGTCTCTTTCCCTGTCAGTCTGTCTCTTTGTCTGTGTCTGTCTCTTTGTGTCTGTCTCTTACCCTGTCTATGTCTGTTTCTTACCCTGTCTGTGTCTGCCTCTTTCCCTGTCTGTGTCTGTCTCTTTCCCTGGCTGCATTGTGACACGCCAACATTCCATATAAGAGCGTGGCTGCGCATTCTTCTGAAGTTCTGGCTGCACTGTGGCTTCCAGCTCCATTCGCTTTAATGGAGGCAGATTTTTTGGCGAATAACTGTAAAGCGCGGGGTTAAAATTTCCCCTCAAAACATAGCCTATGACGCTCTCGGAGTCCAGACGTGTGAGTGTGCAAAATTTTGTGGCTGTAGCTGCGACGGTGCAGATGCCAATCCCGGACACACACACACACACACACACACACACACACACACACACTCAGCTTTATATATTAGATTATGTTTGTTTGAAAATAAAAGCTTTTTCCGTAAATCCTCCCAGAAAAAGGGAAGGTTTCCTGGACTCCAGGAAGAGCTAGGAAACGTTATGGGCCCTGCTGAAAACTTCCAGGTGGCAGCAGTTCAGGAAGTTATGGGCAGAGCATAGAATGGGCTTTGATGTTGAATTGGCATAGGCATGGAAAGGGCTTAGGGGGAAATTTGCTTAAAATAAGTCTTCTAGTGGGCTGCACATGCTGCCTTTGCTGACCTCTGGGTCACCAATCTTTTAAGGTTATCTGGAAATTTACAATGTTTTGGCATGCACAATCGCTTGTAACTTACCTCTATAATTAGTGGCTCTCGTTCTTGGAGGGCCCAATGGTTGCCTCTTCTTTTTTATTCATGTAGACAAATTGTCTGATGGTAATTTCAGCCAGGTGAACTACAGAAGGAAATGAGGATTTTTCTTGCAGCACGGCAGAAACGTTCACTTTTGAAGAGAAAATGATCTTTGGGCAGATGAAGGTGCCTCCAGCTAAGGGAGGATTAATCGTTTCATGCAGCTTTATACCTGCCGAGGGATGACCTGTGCCAGTCACTGATAAGAGATTTGTTACCTGCTTCTAGGACACATGAACGGGGTTAGGAATGATTCTCACTCCAGTCTTTAGCTGCATGTCTGTTGTACTGAAAAAGCAAGCTTCTGAATAAATATCCTCAACCAGGAACAGGCTTGCACAACTGTCACATGCATAAGGACAGACTCAGGGTCAGCTTTTTCATTTACCATCTGGGACCATGCACTTTAAATGTAGTTTTTTCCTTCGGGCACATTAAGGGTTAATTCCTTCACTGGTGCAGCAGCAGACTTGCTCAGCTGTCAGCACTTAATCACTTCAGTCCGGGATATAAGTCCTCTGCCTCCTGGGTATTGTGCTCGTTATTCTATCCAGTTAGGAGCTAGCCTTGGAGCAGAGAGGATACTGTGCTTCGTGCAAGTTGGGTGTTTTTGTTCTACCTCCTTTCACTTATTTTTACTCACCCATATTTCCTTGGTTGCTCCTAGTGTAGGTTTTTGGCGTGTATGAGGTTTTTGTTACCCCCGTCTGTTGGTCTGTGTTGGTGGGTTCTTGGGCTCCGTCTGGGTCAATCCCCTGGGTGGTTGGGACACAGTTGTTAGGGCCTGGACAGGAGACAGGGTCACGTTGGAGGCTCAACCCTGACTACGACTAAGTCTGCTGTCGGGATAAGGAACAGCTCAAGGTCCCTAGTTGTAGGGTCAGCCTAGGAGCCCTGTACCACCATCCTATCACCCCGTATCTCCACGTTACAACAGCAAAGTGTTTACTGCTGTAATTTATGGCCTTGCATTTTGCACGCCAATTTTGTTGAACAGGGCACCGGAGTAAGATGCACTAAATTAAAGAAGAAGCATGTGCCTTTTAATGAATTTGCAGGATCTTTGGAACGCCTGCCTGGAGCCACAGACTCAGACTGGCTGTAAGGGGAGTCTAAAGAAAAGTCGCTCACAAAGCAGGACCCCGAGAACTCTGCAACCCTTTAACCCCTATACAGGGATTTTGAATTACACAGAGCCCCAGAGACCACTACCTGTGGTAGGCTGTAGTCCGTGGTGGTCAGACAGCGTAAAAAACCAGAAAATTCAATAGAGGAACAGAATCGGCAGGCAAGGGCGTAGTGAGGAGACAAAGCAGAGGTCAAATCCGGAACTGGCAGCAAAGTACAAAAACGACAAGCAGGAGGGTAGTCAAAAAACAAGCAAAGGTCAGCGCACAGGACTCAAAATACAAACAGAACATGAACCAGGAGTACAGAACTATCTCTGGCAGTGATCACATGACAGGAAGGGGAATAAGAAGCGTGTGGTGTCTTCCCATTGGCTGCAGCTGAATGATGGTAAACTTCAGCTGGAAGACACACGCCACCTTCAGTCAGCCAGTGGTACTGCAGGTCCCAGGGAAACCCAGCCTAATGGATGAGTGGAGCCTGCGCCCAGTAGAGCCATGGGCACCGACTCCTCTCCCATCACCATCCACGGTGGGAACACGGCGTCGCCTGGTGATCGGAGCAGAAGTCACAGAGGCGGACTCCGGGGGGCAGATGACAGTCTTTCAGCTGCCATGTACCACCGCAAGAATTGTACTAAAGCCTAAGACTGGAATACACTTGTGCCATAATTTATACCAGCTTTGTGGTATAAACTGTGATGAATTTGCCGGCAATGCCACGTCCTCTCTTCGTGAATCTCTGCCCATTTTTCGAAAAAGCAGGATAGGATTGGCATCAAAATAACAAGTCACAATATTTTTCTGAAACTACAAGTTGTGCAAATATTTTAGGACATTTTAAACAGTTTTACATGAGAACTGTGACAAATAAAGAGTTCAATGAATAGAGGCTTAATGCTTCATGATTTTCACCACCTGCAAAATCTTTGTTGGACATATTTTCCTGGTTAGAAGATAAAGCTTCACTCACATCCAAAACTACATGAAAAACCTCATGACAATGGTGCACACTAATGATTTCAGTTCTGGTCAACATAAAGTATACAATGCTGCATTCTCTTGTTAGAGATGTATGGGGAAGTTATTAAGACCAGCATTTTATAAGCTAGTCTTAGTAACAGGCCGGTTGCAACAAAATACTCCTGATTCATAATGAGGAGCCTTTTTGGCAGCTCATGAGCCACAAAATTAAGTTAGAGTTATGCTAGCATTTCTGTTATAAATTATAGCAAATTTGTCAGGACTCAGCTAAGTTCTGCCCGCTTTTAGGAAAAGTGTAGTAAGCAACATAAAAAGGTGTATAGATGCAAAAAAACCCCCATGAACAATAATTTCCCCTTATTTTTTTTACAGCACAAACATGTAATTTTTCCGAATAAATGTACCACTGAACTAGGGTGTGCTACTGCTTCAGAGGACCCTGCTGGTCCTGCAGTGATGACATCTCATCCAATGGTCACATGACCACTGCAGCCAATCACTGGTCTCCGTGTCACAGTTGCATGTACAGCAGGTGAGGCCAGTCATTGGCTGCATCAGATAGATAAATGATGAATGAAATGACAGAACTTCAGGACCAACAGAGACCTTTGGAGATGTGGTGCTAGACCTGAAGGGGATTCAAGGAGAAAGTGATCAGTGTTTTTTTTCATTCTATATTATTCTCTACTTTAGGATCAAATTAGTAATACAACAGATAGCCTAACCTCTTATGGACACTGGATTATTTGATGTTTCCAAATTAAAAAGAATAAAAAATATATATATATATATATATATATATATATATATATATATATATATATATATATATATATTATTTTTTTTTTGTTAAACTGCATGTCCATCTAACAGCTTTTTTTTATTTTTTTGGACCAAATTCTGTGCAGATTGAGTTCATTATAATACAATAGTTGTAACTCATATAGTTTCAAATCTTCTACTTTTCTACTTCTTCCTGCTTACAAAGAGATAAATGATTCATCTGTAGCTGCCTGTAATCTCCTCTAAGTGGAGCTCAATTCTATGGTTTTGTGCTTCTCCTATAATACAGACTTAACCATAGGCTGTGAGCTCCCCCTAGTGGAATATACAGGCAGAATTTTATATGTCTATGTATACAGGGAGCTTTGCCTAGTGGTGACTGCAGACAGAATCTTATCATGTATCTCTGTATACAGGGAGCTCCCCCTAGTGGTGGCTGCAAACAGAATCTTATCATGTATCTCTGTATACAGGGAGCTCCCCCTAGTAGTGGCTTCAGACAGAATCTTATCATGTATCTCTGTATACAGGGAGCTCCTCCTAGTGGCGGCTGCAGACAGGATCTTATCATGTATCTCTGAATACAGTGAACTCCCCCTAGTGGTAGCCAAGGACAGAATTTTGTCATGTATCTCTGTATACAGGGAACTCCCCCTAAAGGTAGCCAAGGACAGAATCTTGTCATGTATCTCTGTATACAGGGAGCTCCCCCTAGTGGTAGCCAAGGACAGAATTTTGTCATGTATCTCTGTATACAGGGAACTCCCCCTAAAGGTAGCCAAGGACAGAATCTTGTCATGTATCTCTGTATACAGGGAGCTCCCCCTAGTGGTAGCCAAGGACAGAATTTTGTCATGTATCTCTGTATACAGGGAGCTCCCCTAGTGGTAACCAAGGACAGAATCTTATCATGCATCTATGTATGCAGGCAGCTTCCTCTTGTGGAGACTGCAGGTATAATGTTCATTTGTATCACTGAACTCCCCCTATTGGTGACATTAAATAACCAGAAACGATTAGATGCAGTTTAATATAAAAGCTAAGCCACAGAAGCTTAGAAACGGCAGCACACTGTTCCTGAAGATATTTTACAATGCTAGCGAGTATCTACACATTGCTGTAACTGCGTCATATACTTTATCCTGGATCTATAGCCAATAACGATATCACTTAAACACCTGTTTCCTCCAGATAAAATCTAAACCATCTGTTTTATTACAGAAGAAATGCTGAGCCATTTCTTGCCGCTTTCATCTCATGCAAAACAATGAGGTTCGGGGAGATTTCTGTGTGCGCCGAAGATTAATTTCTCCATTTCAGTTCACTCTTCAGCACAAATACAGATCCGTCTGGAGTCCGAGAGTTACCAAATCTGGAAAATATAGGAAATCCCTACAATCTGAAATCAATGGCATTGGGTTAATAAATATTCTAGATTATTGGATGATTTCCTTAATGGAATATTACTCATTTGAACATAATCCAACCCTTTGAACCCTCATTTGAACATAATCCAACCCTTACATTCAAAGGCTCCAATGCATTGTGTAAATTGCCTTATACAACCCCTAATATCCTGTTATATAACATGAAATAGAAAGTAATAAACCTCTCCCTCCGCAGCCACATACACATTAACTGAGCCGGCCAAGTGCATCTCTCCTTAAATGGATTCAATTCCAAACACAAAACTCTTTTTGGCTCCTTTACTATGTTATAAGTAATGTTCTGTGCAGTTATGGAAAAAAAAATCCTCCTTAAAGGGATCGTCTCAACATGAAATATTTATAGTACAGAGCATACAAAATTGAATATTTACTTAGTATGGTGCAAGCTGCAGCACAGTATATAGAAATGTGCACGTCCACCTAATGAGCTGACACATGCTCGGTCACTCTCACTATAGCGATCCCCTGTTAACTCCAGGCAGCCAATAGAAGCAGCTTTCTACCAACTTGTCTCACTTTATAGGGGATGTAAGAAGGGACTGTATTGTCAGCTTCCAGAGGGGGAAGGAGACTGATTCTGCTATAGATCACTTTCAGCAGCAGAGAGTACCAGTTGGTCCAAGGAAAATGATAAATTAATTAAAAAGACAGTTATTACTAGCCTTTTAGCAATTTTAGTATAAAATGATTCTTGGGTTTTCCCAATTTTGATTACTTGATTTCTTTTATATTCTACCACACCTCTTACTTAAAGTGACACTCCATCATATAGAGCCACAATAAAGAATATATCAACACCAGAATGTAATTAGTAGTAGCAGTCTTAAAACAGAACTGGGTGAAAGGGTAAAAGTTCACATTTTTATTTGATTGTTTCCGGGGCTATACGCAGCTTTATGAATACTGATGGAGCAAAGGAATAGTTATTCATGCAAATCATTTTCAGAGACTTAGTATTCCTGTACAGTCATGTTTTTTGGGGAGGGGCTTGTATCAGCTTTTTAGTATGTGACTAAAACTCAATTCTTTTTTTTTCATTTGCACCATTAAGGGAATTGTAGGTACAAATGACAAAATATATATACCGGATTTTTCGTTTTATAAGATGCACTAAATTATAAATTTAGAGATTTAGGTAAAGGTAAAAAAAAAAATATGGGGTTCGTTTTATAGCCGTCTTACTGGGGAAGGGGGGGCGGCAGCAGTGGTGGAGCGTGGTCACAGGAGGCAGGGGCAGTGCTGGACTTTGGCGATGCTGCGGATGGTGCAGAGGGGGGCCCAAATGCACACTGCAGGCTGCGGCGCTGTGCTGGGGTGGCCGGCACTGCTCTGTGCTGGGGTGGCCGGCACTGCTCTGTGCTGGAGTACGGCGCTGCTCTGTGCTGGGGTGGCCGGCACTGCTCTGTGCTGGGGTGGTCGGCACTGTTCTGTGCTGTAGTACAGCGCTGCTCTGTGCTGGGGTGGCCAGCGCTGCTCTGTGCTGGGGCAGCCGGCGCTGCTCTGTGCTGGGGCAGCCGGCACTGCTCTGTGCTGGGGCAGCCGGCACTGCTCTTTGCTGGGGCAGCCGGCACTGCTCTGTGCTGGGACAGCCGGCACTGCTCTGTGCCGGCGCTACTCTGCGCTGGGGCAGCTGGCGCTGCTCTCTGCTGATGCTCTCTGGGGGTAGTGAAACAGTGGCCATTCTGAAGATGTCGGCAGTGCGGGCTTCAAAGAAATGACGGGCACAGTTGGTGTGTGCGCAGATGAGAGCTTGGGCAGAGAGGGCCATCTGCGCATGCGCCAACTCTGGCCACCATTATCTGAAGCTCTTACAGATGACATCTTCAGAATGGCTCGCTGCCCACCACACAGAGCAGGACGGCACACAGCAGGACCACACAGAGCCACACAGAGCAAGGCTGCCCACCGCACAGAGAGGGGCCGCAGAGATCAGCGCCCGCAGCACAACATTGCCCTGCCTCCTGTGACCCCTCTCCACTGCCTCCCGGTAAGCTACATTTGAATTTTACGACGCACCCCTCATTTTTCTCCCCAATTTTTGGATGAAAATGTGCGTCTTATAATGCAAAAAATACGGTATATTTATTTTTCTGTCTCTAGTGCAAATACACTGATCACAAAATGTTATATGCAGATGATCAAAGACGTCCTGATATAACGATGACAGGGGAGAGCACTGCTTTGAATGGAGCCTGTGACGCATTGATGGGATTTCCCTCCTTTATGGGCAACAGACTATTAGCATGAGAAAGGTGGCTCTCGCTTTCAGGAAAATAAATAGGGAGTGGGTGTCCCTATATGTATCAGTCTTCTTCTGAGGAATAGCTAACTCTCAATGGTTTTGAATGTGCTAAATCAAAACCATTGAGAGTTAGCTATTCCTCAGAAGAAGACTGATACATATTGAAGGTCGCCACCTGTAAGTTAATATATGACCCTTTCAAAATAGTGAGGGATATTAGCCAATCCACAATCCCATATGTACACAGCTGTTTCAGTATAGATGAACCTGGTCAATACAGAGCAGGATACTGGTTTGCTAGATGAGATGCAGCTCTGGGGAAGGGGGGATGGTTCTCATTAATAAGAGCAGGTGAAGTATGGAAATTTGTAGGCTATGCTCCAAAAAGTATGCAGATTAGTTCACCCTTTCATTGCTAGGATGTATCAATGGAGGTGAGGGATTTAACAGGAATTTTCTATGGCAGAGCACCTGAGATGACCATGACCTACATATGAACTCAGCTAAGATACCAAGACCATACTGACAGAATAAGCTACTATCATGTTTGTATATTAAATTTAAGACAGTTTCTGTCCATTTTATGACGAGTTTTGTGAGTTATTACTCCTCTGCTAGCTACAGCTTTAATTTTTTTATTCATGGGCTAGTGGAAGGATACTACTGTAGCTGATATGAAATCTCCTACACACGGGAAACACAGACTGGAGATTTTCCTGCTCTCCTTTTTCTTTGCAGCATGAAATACATTATACAGCAATACTGAGCAGTGTAGCTGTGAATCCAGCACTGAAGAGAGGTTAAAAAAAATATGTAAAATACATTATACAGCAATACTGAGCAGTGTAGCTGTGAATCTAGCACTGAAGAGAGATTAAAAAAAATATGTAAAATACATTATACAGCAATACTGAACAGTGTAGCTGTGAATCCAGCACTGAAGAGAGGTTAAAAAATTATGTAAAATACATTATACAGCAATACTGAGCAGTGTAGCTGTGAATCCAGCACTGAAGAGAGGTTAAAAAATATGTAAAATACATTATACAGCAATACTGAGAAGTGTAGCTGTGAATCCAGCATTGAAGAGAGATTAACAAAAATATGTAAAATACATTATACAGCAATACTGAGCAGTGTAGCTGTGAATCCAACACTGAAGAGAGGTTAAAGAAATATGTAAAATACATTATACAGCAATACTGAGCAGTGTAGCTGTGAATCCAGCACTGAAGAACGATTAAAAAAATATGTGAAATACATTATACAGCAATACTGAGCAATGTAGCTGTGAATCCAGCACTGAAGAGATTAAAAAATATATAAATACATTATACAGCAATACTGAGCAGTGTAGCTGTGAATCCAGCACTGAAGAACGGTTAAAAAAATATGTAAAATACATTATACAGCAATACTGAGCAGTGTAGCTGTGAATCCAGCATTGAAGAGAAATTAAAAAAATATGTAAAATACATTATACAGCAATACTGAGCAGTGTAGCTGTGAATCCAACACTGAAGAAAGATTAAAAAAATATGTGAAATACATTATACAGCAATACTGAGCAATGTAGCTGTGAATCCAGCACTGAAGAGATTAAAAAATATATACAATACATTATACAGCAATACTGAGCAGTGTAGCTGTGAATCCAACACTGAAGAAAGATTAAAAAAATATGTGAAATACATTATACAGCAATACTGAGCAATGTAGCTGTGAATCCAGCACTGAAGAGATTAAAAAATATATAAAATACATTATACAGCAATACTGAGCAGTGTAGCTGTGAATCCAGCACTGAAGAGAGATTAAAAAAAATATGTGAAATACATTATACAGCAATACTGAGCAGTGTAGCTGTGAATCCAGCACTGAAGAAATTAAAAAATATGTAAAATACATCATACAACAATACTGAGCAGTGTAGCTGTGATTCCAGCACTGAAGAGAGGTTAAAAAAATATGTAAAATACATTATACAGCAATACTGAGCAGCGTAGCTGTGAATCCAACACTGAAGAGAGGTTAAAAAAATATGTAAAATACATTATACAGCAATACTGAGCAGTGTAGCTGTGAATCCAGCACTGAAGAAATTAAAAAATATGTAAAATACATCATACAACAATACTGAGCAGTGTAGCTGTGATTCCAGCACTGAAGAGAGATTAACAAAAATACGGTATGTGAAATACATTATACAGCAATACTGAGCAGTGTAGCTGTGAATCCAGCACTGAAGAGATTAAAAAAATATGTAAAATACATTATACAGCAATACTGAGCAGTGTAGCTGTGAATCCAGCACTGAAGAGAGGTTAAAAAAATATGTAAAATACATTATACAGCAATACTGAGCAGCGTAGCTGTGAATCCAACACTGAAGAGAGGTTAAAAAAATATGTAAAATACATTATACAGTAATACTGAGCAGTGTAGCTGTGAATCCAGCACTGAAGAGAGATTAAAAAAATATGTGAAATACATTATACAGCAATACTGAGCAGTGAAGCTGTGAATCCAGCATTCAAGAGAGATAAAAGATAAATCTTACTAGAAAGGAGCAGCCTGTGTGTTTTCTGTCATTATCGTTCACACTACTTCTCTATCTTTCATCTGGACAAATAGGTAACTGTAATCTGATCCTTCAGTGAATCTGCTGTCCCTGTTTTAAGCAAGATAGATTTTAGCAGTTTTATAGAGTGAATTAAGACTTCAGGAGATAGAAGAGATATGGCTCATCCGTGGAGAAAGAGGCAGATTTCTCTGTCAGCATATATTATATAGATTTGTATATTCTCTTTTATTCCTGAATTATGCCATGTCTCTTGAAACAACAATGACTAATTAAATTAGCTCCTATGGGGCAGATCTTAACTTAGTGGTTAGTGGTGAATGGATGGATTCATAGAGGATTGAGTTCAAGTAAACTTTCCTGAAATTCACCGCTTCACACGATTTTTAACATTTAGAAATTTGATTTGTAATTTGTAGGAAAAAATAAAAAAAACTTGCCGGGCACCATATTCCATATTGCTGAAGCAGCGGAGAGAGAGCAAATGTCATTTTACATTGCCGCATGGCTTCCCCATAATGCCCTGCAGCTATGACAGCTATCAGATGATCATACTTTATACAGTGGTGGTCAGTACCTGGGCTGTCACAGATCAGCGGTTCCCAATAGAGCACAGTTTGTAAAGCAGAGTTGTTTTCCATAACCTGAGTCACTAGGCAAGTTTCTCTCCTGTAGAGTGTAAGCTCTTATGGTCAGCAGGGTCCTCTCTCTCTCCTGTAGAGTGTAAGCTATTGTGGTTTGCAGGGTCCTCTCTCTCTCTCTCTCTCTCTCTCTCCTGTAGAGTGTAAGCTCTTTTGGTCAGCATGGTCCTCTCTCTCTCTCCTGTAGAGTGTAATCTCTTATGGTCAGCAGGGTCCTTTCTCTCTCCTGTAGAGTGTAAGCTCTTTTGGTCAGCATGGTCCTCTCTCTCTCTCTCTCTCCTGTAGAGTGTAAGCTATTATGGTCAGCAGGGTCCTCTCTCTCTCCTGTAGACTGTAAGCTCTTTTGGTTGGCATGGTCCTCTCTCTCTCTCCTGTAGAGTGTAAGCTCTTTTGGTCAGCGCATGGTCCTCTCTCTCTCTCTCTCTCTCCTGTAGAGTGTAAGCTCTTTTGGTCAGCATGGTCCTCTCTCTCTCTCTCTCTCTCTCTCCTGTAGAGTGTAAGCTCTTATCGACAGCAGGGTACTCTCTCTCGTAGACTGTGAGCTTTTATGGTCAGTGGGGTCCTCACTCTCTTTCTCCTGTACGGTGTAAGCTCTTATGGACAACAAGGTACTGAAGCGGGTTTTACACGCTACGATATCGTTAATGAATTATCGTCACGGTCACTGTGTTTGTGACGCACATCCTGCGTCATTAACGATATCGCAGTGTGTGACACTTATGAGCGACCTTTAACGATCGCAAAAGCGGTCAAAATCGTTTGCCACGTAGAGGTCATTCTGAAACAAAAAATCGTTTTCTGCTTATTAGCAATGTTGTTCCTCGTTCCTGCGGCAGCACACATCGCTGTGTGTGAAGCCGCAGGAGCGACGAACATCTCTTTAAATGCCTCCACCGGCTATGCGGAAGGAAGGAGGTGGGCGGGATGTTACGTCCCGCTTATCTCCGCCCCTCCACTTCTATTGGACGCCTGCCGTGTGACGTCGCTGTGACGCAGCACGAACCGCCCCCTTAGAAAGGAGGCGGGTCGCCGGTTAGAGCGACGTCGCAGAGCAGGTAAGTGCGTGTGACGCTGCCGTAGCGATAATGTTCGCTACGGCAGCGATCACATATCGGCCGTACGACGGGGGCGGGTGCTATCGCGCTCGACATCGCCAGCAAATGCTAGCAATGTCGCAGCGTGTAAAGCCCGTTTTAGTCCCTTGTAAAGTGTAAGCTTTTATGGTCAGTGGGCAGCAGGTCCTCTATCTCACCTGTGAAGTGTAAGCTCCTATGGCCAGCGAGGTTCTATCTCTCCTTTCTTCCATGTATATTTTATAAGTAATTACACGTTTTCCTTGAAATTCGTGCAAATTTATTCACTGCGGATAAAATTTTTGGAGGAAATTTGGTGAATTTGAATTTCAAAGGGTTAGCATCATACTTGCCTCATGCTCATTGGTTCTCCCCTCTAGATCTTTTACGGTCTTTTACCATTTTGTTGTCTCCTACCGAGAACAGAAATCTTCAAAGAAACCAAAAAGTTGTTTTAATGAAATGTTTGCCCATTAAACTGTTACTTCGTCTGATATACCAAGGCCTCAAAGCAAATTGTGAAAAAAGAGAGTCCAAGGAGTCTTCAGCTTTGAACTTCAGCTCATTAGTGAGTAGCGCAGGTGGCAACTGATGCCGACAGCTCTGAAAGAGCCACAGGAACCATTACCAGGCCCCGAATAGTTCTAAAATAATCCCATAGTGTATTATTAAAGAAGCAAAAATGAGCCAGGTCTACTTTATTTCATTAAAAATTTATACTAGCCCCTGCCCCACAAAATGTAACAATGATAGACTATACAATGTATCAAAACAGACAGAATAGGAAAATGATGAGTAAAGAGCCGTCATCAGACTCAACGATCAAAAGATGAGAGAAAATACAGTGTATCCTCCTTCACAATGACACGATTATTAAAGGCTGCGTGCTAGCATTTTGGCATTAAGAATTAGCATATTTATGTGTACGCCATATTTGATTAAAAAAAAATGGGGTTTATGTACTTTTTCCACTGCTTTTGGTAAAGTGGTAAAAACTTATCTCACATTGTAACAAGTTTACTATAATTTACATCAAAAATTGTTCAAGCGCAGTTATTCTGCCAAACATGTAGCAAATTTGTTAAAGTATCCCCACCATTCTAGGACACTGTTTATAATAATAATTTTTTAAAAAAAGTAACAGTTTTCCCCTCCACAGGCTCCATCTTAAATTTTTAGTTGTTTCTGAACTATTTGTTTGCCTAAGGCCAGGTGCGCATGTGCCAAAAAGCTTGCATTTTGATTTCCATGCAAAGTCTATGGGAATTTAAAGGGAACCTGTCAGCAGAAATTTTGCACTAAACCTAAAAGATTCCCCTTCTGCAGCTCCTGGGCTGCATTCTTGCAAGGTTCCTATTGTTATTGTGCCCCCTTTTAGACCAAAATAAATACTTTATAAAGTGGTACCTTTTCCTATGCAAATCTTGTTAATCGTACACGGGGGCGGGTTTGTCTGGTGTCCGTAATCCTGCCTCCTGCTGCTTTACGCCGTCCCCCATCGCTCAATTTCATACTTCAGGACGCCGCCCAGTGCTCCCGAGGTCTCGCGCATGCACCGTGCTACTCTAGCGGGGCCGTGCACTGTGCACAGTGTGACTGCTGGTGACGTGTTGCGCAGGTGTGAGATTATGGGCGGCACTGCAATTTTCATCAGCAAGTACCCGCCCATAATCTCGTGCCCATGATTTCTCCTCTGCCTCCACCGTTCTGCGCAAGCGCTGGCCAGATGACCCCATGTCACCTCTTTCCCATCTTGGCAAGAGGTGACGTGGATTCATCTGGCTAGCGCTTGCGTAGAACGGTGGAGGCAGAGGGGAAAGCGCGGGCATGAGATTATGGGCGGGTACATGCTGATGAAAATCACAGCGCCGCCCATAATCTCACGCCTGCGCAACACGTCACCAGCGGTCACACTGTGCAGTCCCGCTAGAGTGGCACGGCGCATGCACGAGACCTCGGGCGCACTGGGCGGCGTCCTGAAGTATGAAATTAAGCGATGGGGGACGGCGTAAAGCAGCAGGAGGCAGGATTACGGACACCAGACAGCCCGCCCCCGTGTACCATTATCAAGATTTGCATAGGAAAAGGTTCCACTTTATAAAGTATTTATTTTGGTCTAAAAGGGGGCACAATAACAATAGGAACCTTGCAAGAATGCAGCCCAGGAGCTGCAGAAGGGGAATCTTTTAGGTTTAGTGCAAAATTTCTGCTGACAGGTTCCCTTTAACAAAATTCGTCCGCACGATGCTTTTTTAAATGCAGCGTTTTGAGTGACAAAATTTTGTCAAAATCTCTGCTTTGATAAAAGCAGCATGTCAATTCTTTTTTGTGTTTTGGCAGCGTTTAGCTAAGATTGAAGTCAATGACATGACAGTTGTGAAAACGCATCCAAAATCAAAATCCAAGCGTTTTACATGCTTTTTTGCCAAAATTAAAGCATGCGTTTTTGGCATTATAGTGAGGTCAAGAGGTTTCCTTTTGACTTCACATCCAGCCCGACAAAAATAAAAGAGTCAAACAATAAGTTCAATTTATTTTTAACATAAATATTAAATCTCAATAGTCTTTTTATGAAAATTATCATTATAGTGTATGATTTAAAGCAAGATTTTTTTTCCTAGTGTTTGAATGTTCAAACTTTATTTAGTAGTGTCTTTGTATTGAAAACGCATCCCATTTTAAGCACTGAAAATGCATGTAAAACGCGGTCAAAACGTGAGAAAAACGCATACGTATTTCCTGCGTTTATGTGGTCAAAACCAAATTTGACAATGACAAATTCTGCCAGAGGATGTGTTTATTTCTGAAAGGTACAGAACGCAACGTGAACACATAGCCTAAGTTCGAATCGATTTACAGGAACATCACTTGTGGTTTATCAGTCACATTAGGCTATGTGCGCACAGTGTGTTTTTCGCGGCATTTTCGCGCTTTTTTTGGGTACGTTTTTGGTCAGAAAACTACATGACTTTGCTTCCCCAGCAAAGTCTATGAGTTTTTATTTTTGCTGTCCGCATTGTGCATGCATTTTTACCGCTGCGTTTTTGCCTCAGGGTGCGTTTTATGGCGTTTTTTGCGGCCAAAAATGCTGCATCTTTGTGGTCACAAAAAAAGGCAACGTGCGCACATAGTCTACGTCTGTTGGATGGGCGTCCTGAGAACTCCATTCTGCTTCCATCCAAAGCTCTTCTTTTTAATAGCCAGCATGGAGCGATGTTATTGATGTAGCATGACACGCATCCAACATCAGGCCAGGTCGGGTTATCAAAAGAAGAGCCGTGGATACTGTCACATGCATGTCATGGCTTGATTTAGGGATTTGATCCAGTGACCTGTGGTTTTGTGGTCAGTTCCTCTGTTTGATAAGAAAGCACCTGGAGAGAAGTATATCAGAAATGAAAACAAAGACCATAGGAACCATTAGCATTTGGACAGGGAAGAAAAGGCAACAGCCCAGCAGAGGACCTGACCACGAAACCACAGGTCACCGGATTGAAACCCTAAACCAAGCCATGACAACAGGAGGCAGGTATTCAGGGCTCCTGTCCAGCAGCCAGAGACTACTGACATGGCCGATGGATCAGGTTCTGCAAATTGATTAGCCATGACCTCTAGTGGCTGTCGCTGTGTAACATATCTTAAACAGCAGCATGGAGATCATTCTACAACACAACTTAGCAGAGCAGCTGGGAATCCAGCACTGCAGTGAGATAAACACTAGACAACAGTATAGCTATAAATCCACTGAGGTGAGATACACACTTACTAGAAAACAACTACCGTACTTACTGTATGTCTGGGGCTCTGTATTTCTTACGTTGATCCTCTCTTCTCCTCCGCTTCCTTTTCCATATACTTCAATAAGCAGCCATAATCTGATTCTTCAATCAGCAGGCAGTCTATCTTGTTATAATCAAGATGAATTGTAGCTGTTTTTCAAAGTGAATACTAGATGTACAGGATTAGAAGAAGTGGCTCCTAAGTTTAGAAACAAGCAAACTTGACTATAAGACGTATAACAAAGTGTCTTAGATTTGCTTATAGTAGTGTGATGACTGTCACAAGGTGGTGCTAGGCTCTACTTGCATGCAGTAAATTGAGAGGTAGTCAGACAGGCCGAGATCATAAACCAGGGGGACACGACAGTACACGGGGGGCAAACAGAGGCAAGGTTGAGATACAAGCCAAAGGTCAGGGTTCCAGGAGAGTATATATAAGGCCCGTTTCACATGTCAGTGAAAAACACAGACGTTCTTCACTGACGTGTAAAACACGCACATGTCCCTCCGTGTTCCGTGATTCACGGCACACGTGGGTTGTCCATGTGCAATCCGTGATCCGTGATTGCATATGGACATTACTCACCTGCCTTCGCTCCTGCTGTCCATGGTGCTGAAGTCTCCAGCTCTGCAGCGTCCGCCCACGGCTCTCAGCACCTACTTCCTGGTTGGGTTTTTTTGCTCTCATGAATATTCATGAGCCGGGCAGAAGCTGCCGAGAGCGGAGGCTCCAGAGTGAATCGCAGGCAAGGTAAGTTGAAAATATTTAATATGTCCGTGATTTTCTGGAACGTGTTTCACTGATCACACACGGATCACACTATAGTGTGGTCCGTGGGTCATCAGTAATGTCAGAAAAAAACTGACTTGTCTCCGTGCAGAATCATGGCCACGCATGCACGCTGCACGGAGACACGTTCAGTGAAAAATCACTGATGTGTGAGCAGACCCATTGATTATAATGGGTCTGCGTATGTCAGTGATTCTGGTACGTTTTAAAAAAAGCACAAACGTACCAGAATCACTGACGTGTGAAACAGGCCTAAGATACAGTGAGCAGGCAAGGACGCGGTCAGGAGGAGGTCTGAAGTCAGAAGCCAGAAAGTCACAACAGAAACAGGGGAGGACAGACAGAGACAGGTAAACAGCAGTCCAGACTCGAGAGATCAAGATCTAAACACTGAGCACCATAGAAGTAAACAACACAACTGTAAACAGGAAGTACGACTGGTGGCATCCTGAGATAACACGCTCCCTAAAGAAGCAGAGCATTCATCCGGCACCACGCTCTGCACCTGTAACGCCTAAATGGATCAACAGACTCAGGGGGGATGTAATGGACAGACTAGAGGGAAGCCACTCACCAAGCAGGACCCCCGGCACCCTGAAACCCTTTAACCCCTATACAGGGATTTGGAATTACACAAGGCCCTGGAGATAACTACCTGTGGAAGGCTGCAGTCCGATGAGAGTAGTCGTCAGGCAGGGTCAAACCAGGAATAGCAGAACAGGGACAGAATTCGCAGACAAGGACGTAATCAGAAAACGGAGCAGAGGTCAAATCCGGATTGGGCAGCAAGGTACAAAAACAGCAGGCAGAAGGGTAGTCAGAAAATAGGCAGAAGTCAGCACACAGGAATCACAAAACAGAATAGGGCGGACCAGGAGCCAGGAAATCAGAACTATCTCTGGCAGTGGTCATGTGACAGGAGGGGGAATAAAAATGGTGTGGTGTCTTCCCATTGGCTGTAGCTGAACGCTGGCAACTTCAGCTGGAAGACACACGCCACCCACAGTCAGCCAGCGGTACTGCAGATCCCAAGATAACCCAGCCCCGTGGATGATCGGAGCCTGCACCCACCGGTGCCGCTGCCATCGACTCCTCTCCCATCACCAGCACCATCCACGGCAGGAACACAGCATCACCTGGCAATCGGAGCAGAAGTCGCTGGAGCAGACTCCGGCAGTGACGTAACAGCACCATAAGCAACATTTACCGGCTCTGCAGGAGAGCATAGCAGAACAATACAGAATGTTCTGCACAATGGAATCATAACCATTTGCTTGTAGTTTGTTGAAACAACAATTTGTTGAAACAGCACTGCCTAGTAAATGTCCCCCTATATGCACCCACCTGAAAGGTGTAGACTCTGCTACTTTAGGCATCTCTGAGGTACCATATGGTGGCACATGTCATATATGGAGGGATCGCTATAGAGCAGTGATGGCGAACCTGTGGCACTCCAGCTGTTGCAAAACTACAATTCCCATCATGCCTGGCCATTCAAAGCAAAATCTTTGGCTGTGAAGACATGATGGGAATTGTTGTTTTGCAACAGCTGGAGTGCCAAAGGTTCGCCATCACTGCTATAGAGTGTCTGTGAACAGGCAAGTGCCATGTACATGGACCCTAAGGGCATCACTGTTGCTAGTGCTTGTAAGGACAGTGGCAGAAACTCTGGAGGATCTGGCTAGCACTTATGTGGCACGGTGGCTACTACTTTAGTTACAGCATCATGACTTGATCTTTTATGGATACACTGGGGATGGGACACTAAAAAATAGGCATATGAGATCATATATATATATATATATATATATATATATAATATAGAATCTAGTTCCTGGTGTCATGATCCAGGCTGGTTCCCCTGCTGTGGTCTCTCCCAGCTTCGGCCTGGTCAAGTCAGGGGTTAACTTCCCCTGCCTCATTCCGGATCCTGGGACGCTATAGCTTGGCACTGCACCTCCGGTTTAGCGCCAGTGATATTTTTGCCTTGCATTTGCATATACTGGCTCTGGTGAGTGTTCCCGATCCGTCCTACCTCCCTGCTACCGTGTCCTGACCTGTACCCTCCCCCGTTTGTCTGCTCGTCCCAATCTTTGACTCCACGTTCCTGTCTATGGTTTTCTCTTGTCCTCACCTGTTTGTCTGCCTCCCTCACCTGTATTTGGACTTTCCTGCCTCTTACCTGTATCCTCGCTCCTGACTCCAGTATTTGTCTTTTCCCTTTGGTTTACATGCTACTGTTCGGCTTCTGACCCTTTGCTAACTCCTGACCACAATTTGTCTCTCCCTTTGCTACTGTTTAAGGCCTCCTGCTGCTGACTCGGATTACTGACTCTTCTGCTGCCCTCTTGTGGTTTCTTGCTATACTGCACTCTGAAGCTACGTTATCTGTGGTTTCAGTATCTTCAGTAGTGCCATGTGACACCTGGTCTTCATCCTCCAAGATAGCAGAATACAGGCTATCATTTGCAGTAGTGTTTATTCTACTTAGGGCAAACCTGCCATAAAACTCCAAGTCCTGCTTTTATATTTTTGGATCACTCCTGTTCACAACTATTTTTTATAATTGCATTTCAACCAATGGCCTAATAAAAAATAGTAGAATTCATTATTTCAAAGCAATTAAAAGGTTTTCTATTTTTTTGTGCTACTGGTTTCTGCCACAGTTAGACAAGAGAACCAGTGCGAACAGAAGTATTTTTCTAAATCTTCTCTTCCCCTTTAATTCCCAAATCTCCCCAGTAATGAAAATGAATATTTCAAGCATTTCACATTGTGCCCCTCTGAGAGCCAAAATGATTTCCCTCCCTCGGCGTGTCGTCCTGCGTAGTTTCCATAGATACGTTATCTGTTACAGTAGAACACTCCGGGACCCGCTGCCAAACCGGCGTATGCTAATGAAATTCTATTACTTGCCAATTACCTTCCTGGCTTTCTATGACGGCTGTATCTCAGAACAGAGGAAAAGTCAAGTCTCTGCTCCAATATTTCGAAGATCTATATATGGAAAACCGTGAATGACTGGAAAGATTTGTGTTCAGGCAACTATAAAGCAAACTTGAATGGGGTTTATGAGGACACTGCAAAGTTTGTGGCAATCTTAAAGGGTATGTGCACCTTTAACCACTTAACGACCGCCGATACGCCTTTTAACGGCGACAAATTAGGGTACTTATTCCTTTCTGCCGCTTTTTAACGGCGGTCGGAAAAAAGGGTCTAGCGCCCCCCAGAGTCACAAAATATCCGGGGTCTCAGCTGCCGGGGGTAGCTGAGACCCTGGAGATCATGATTCGGGCCGGTTTTTCCGGTCCCCAGTCACATGATGACCGGTATACACCGTATACCGATCATCAAGTTATAGTAAATGACCGCGCCGGTAAAAAATGATTTATCTCCCATCTGGCATGATCAAACATGCCAGAAGGGAGATAAATCTTTTTCCCGGTTCCCTCCGGTCCCCTCGGTATCCCCAAAGTGCCCCCCCCCGACCCCCAACCCCCTCCCGAAAATCCAAGATGGCCGCGCGCACCGGCGAGCACAGCAGCGCGCCGGGCGCATTTACACTTTTCTTATGGTTTCTGTCGTATGTGCCATAACACATGCGACAGAAACCTGCTCCCTAGGCCCTGCCGGGTCCCCCCCGGTGTTCCCCGGTGTCATACATACCTGTCGGAGCGCTGATCCCCGCGGCCCCCTCCTCCGGCTCCTTCACAGCAGACGCCGGTCACATGTGCAGAGCGCGGCTGTCAGCTTCCTGTGTTCAGGACGCTGGCTGCTGCTGCTGCTCGGCACACTGCAGCTGTGACCCGGGGAGAGTGGGTGCAGATTCTTTGCACCCACTCTCCTCAAATGGAGGGTCTGCAATACTAGAAAATGAGGGATACGTTCCCTGAACGTATCCCCCATATTCTAGAAGGTCCAGAGTCGACGTGGGACGTCCAAATGGATTACAGCGGATTTTTTTTTTTTTTTCTTCAATAAATTGGTCAATCAGGGAATGTTTTAGGGAGTGTTTTTTCAAATAAATTTTTTTTTGTTGTCAATTTTTTTTTTATTACTGTCAATTAGTTATGTCGGGTATCTGATAGACGCCGTGACATAACTAATTGCTGGGCTTGATGCCAGGTGACATTACACACCTGGTATCAACCCCATTTATTACCCCGTTTGCCAACGCACCAGGGCGCGGGATGAGCTGGGGCGAAGCGCCAGAATTGGCGCATCTAATGGATGCGCCACTTCTGGGGCGGCTGCAGCCTGCTATTTTTAGGCTGGGAAGAGTCCAATAACCATGGCTCTTCCCACCCTGAGAATACCAGACCCCAGCTGTCAGCTTCACCTTGGCTGGTGATCTAATTTGGGGGGACCCTACGTTTGTTTTTTTTTTAATTATTTATTTATAAATAATTAAAAAAAACAGCTTGGGGAGCCCTCCAAATTGATCACCAGCCAAGTTGAAGCTGTCAGCTGTGGTTTGCAGGCTACAGCTGTCTGCTTTACCCTAGCTGGCTATCAAAAATAGGGGGGACCCCACGTCATTTATTTTAATTATTTTTTTTTTCTTTTTGGGCTAAATACAAGGCTAGGCACCCTTTAGTGCCACATGAAAGGCACTAAAGGGCGCCAGCTTAGAATATGCAGGGGGGTGGGACATTATATATGTTTGACATCTATCCATTCATCCATTGTAGCATTTTAGGCTATGTGCCCACAATCAGGGTTTGCAGCGTTTTGGGCGCAGAGTGTTTTCCCTGCGTCCATAACGCTGTGTTGTGCAGTAGAAGCACAGTTGAAGGATTTTTAGAAATCCCGTGCCCACTGTGCTTCTTTTCTCCGCAGCATAAACCGACCTGTGGCGCAGCTTCCCGAGCCTCAGCATGTCAATTTATGCTGCGGAGATGAGTGTGCTCTGCAGATAGCATAGAGCTCCACAGCAGCCTGAACCCAAATCGTGGGCATGGCCAGCTGCGTTCTCCCGTGGACAACACTCACATCTCTGCAGGAAGGCTGGCACTGTGTACTGGACGCCGTGTCGCTGGATCATGGCCACATAGCCTAAAAGTGAGAAATTTGTTGCTACAGCAACATTTTTGTGAAGTACCTGTGGATTCAAAATGCTTACTATACGCCTGAATAAAATCCTTGAGGGGTCCAGTTTCCAAAATGGAGTCACTTGTGGGGGGTTTCTAATGTATAGGTACCCAAGAGGCCCTGCTAATGTGACATGGTGCGCGCAATTTATTTCAACTTTTCCAAAATTCAAATGGTGCTCCTTCCATTCCAAGCCCTCCCATATATCCAAACAGAGGTTTTTGGCCACATATGGGGTATCCCTGCGCTCACAAGAAATTGGATAACAACCTGTGGGGTCCACGTTTTGTTGTTGCCTCTTGAAAAAGTGAGAAATGTGATGCTAAAGAAACATTTTTGTGAAAAAAATGAAAATTTTCAATATGGCAACCTAAGCTTATCAAATTCTGTGAAGTATTCGTGGATTCAAAATGCTCAATATACACCTAGATAAAAGCCTTGAGGTTTCTTGATTCCAGAATGGGGTCACTTGTGGGGGGCCTCCACTGTTTAAGCACTTTAGGGGCTTTCCAAATGCGACATAGCGTCCACTAATTATTCCAGCCAAATGTTCAGTCAAATTGCACTCCTTCCCTTCCAAGACCTGCCGTGTGCCCAAACAGTTGATTTCCACCACATACAAGATATTACCAAACTCAGGAGAAATTGCAGAATACAATACATGGTGATTTTTTTCCTGTTACCCTTGTGAAAAAAAAAGCTACCTGGTTGAAGTAACAATTTTGTGGTAAAATTTTATTTTTTTATTTTCATGGCTCAACGTTATAAACTTCTGTGAAGCACCTGGGGGTTCAGGGTACTCACCAAACATCTAGATAAATTCCTTGAGAGGCCTAGTTTCCAATATGGGGTCACATGTGGTGGTTTTTTGCTGTTTACGTACCTTAGGGGTCCTCCAAATGCAACATGGTGCCCGCAATCTTTTTCAGCCAAATTTCCTTTCCAAAATTCAAATATTGCTCCTTTCGTTCCAAGCCCTCCCATTTGTCCAAACAAAGGTTTCAGACCACATGTGAGGTATCACCGCGCTCATAAAAAAGTGGGTAACAAACATTTGGGTCAAATTTTTGGAATTACCTCTTGAAAAAGTGAGAGAATTGATGCTAAAGCAACATTTTTGAGAAAAAAATTACAATTTTCAATATGACAAAGTAACGTTATCAAACTCTGTGAAGTACCTGTGGGTCCAAAATGCTCAGTATACCCCTCGATAGAAGCCTTAAGGGGTCTAGTTTCCAAAATGGGGTCACTTGAGGGGGGTTCCTGCTGTTTAGGTACCTTAGGGGATCTGTAAAAGCAACATGGTGCCCGCAATCTGTTTCAGCCAACTTTGCTTTCCAAAATTCAAATATTGCTCCTTTCATTCCGAGCCCTCCCATTTACCCAAACAAAGGTTTCTGACCACATCTGGGGTATCGGCGCGCTCATAAGAAAGTGGGTAACAAAGTGTGAGGTCCAATTTTTGGTGTTACCTCTTGAAAAACTAAGAAAATTAGTGCTAAAGTAACATTTTTAGGTAAAATGTAAATTTTTATTTTTTTTCATTCCATATTACTTTAGTTCCTGTGAACCACCTGAAGGGTTAATAAACTTCTTGAATGTGGTTTTGAGTACCTTGAGGGGTGCAGGTTTTAGAATGGTGTCACTTTTGGGTATTTTCTGTCACCCAGGCCTCTCAAAGTCACATCAAATGGGATGTGGTCCCTAAAAAAATGGTTTTGTAAATTTTGTTGAAAAAATGGGAAATTGCTGATGAACTTTGAACCCTTCTAACTTCCTAACCCCAAAAAATTTTGTTTCATAAATTGCGCTGATCTAAAGTAGACAAGTGGGAAATGTTATTTATTAACTATTTTGTGTGACATAACTCTCTGGTTTATGGGCATAAAAATTAAAAGTTTGAAACTTGCAAAATTTTTAATTTTTTTGTCAAATTTCAGATTTTTTCACAAATAAAATAAAAAAATATCATCCTAAATTTACCTCTAACATGAAGCCCAATATGTCACGAAAAAACAATCTCAGATTCACCGGGATCCATTGAAGCGTTCCAGAGTTATAACCCTATAAAGTGACACTGGTCAAAACTGCAAAAAATGGCCTGGGCATTAAGTACAAAACTGGCTTCGTCCTTAAGGCTGTGCCCACGCTGCGGATTTACCGCGGATTTTGCCGCGGATTTGCCGCGGATTTCCCGCGGATTTCCCGAAAATCTGCAGCAGTGGCACTTCTAAGCCATTTCAATGGCATTTTGGAAATGCTGTGTCCATGCTGCGGATTTTTCTGCTGCGGATTTGCCGCGGATTTTGATGTGGAAAAATCTGCAGCATGTCAATTATTTGTTGCGGATTTTGGTGCGGATTTTGGGTATAGAATGGGGAAAAAAAAAAAAAGAAATCCGCATCAAAATCCGCGGCAAATCCGCGGCAAATCCGCGGGTGCGGATTTGCCGCGAAAGTCGCGGATTTTCATGCAGAAAAATCCGCAGGTACATTCTACCGTGGACACATAGCCTTAGGGGTTAAATATCTCCCAATATGCTCTTGAGACATGACAGAAGATCGTGTCACTAGATATCTTCAATTTCGAATCCCCACCGATCATAGGATTGAAGAGGCCATGACACATGCCCATTGATATAATTGTTGATATTCATTTCAACAGGGACTCCTATTTGCCTAATCAAGGGTAAGGTCAAATGGGTACAGCTACTTCATTCTTACAATTAGTGATAATCTGAAGATGCTGTCCTGTGATACATTTCAATGACATGTCTTAGTAGTTGAACCACTTAATAAGGCCAATGTGTCTCTTTTTTACGGGGCTCATTAAGAGGCCTTATTCTACAGCTCTGTGTTTTTATGGCACTACAAAATAAGCCCTACACTGGTGTCCAATGTTTACCAAGAGTCCTAATTTTGTCAGGAGAACTGAACTAACCAGACTGAAAAAGGGATGTGGTTTGTCAAAGCCGTTCCCAAAGTTAGGTGCTTAGGGGGATGATCCTGGATGTTCCAGGGGCAGTGCTAAAATGTCCTCGATTTTAAGGCTGTGTGCCCACGATCAGGCTTCACAGCGTTTTGACCACTGAGCTTGTTTTTCCCGCAGCATAAAATGACATGCGGTGCGACTTCCTGAGCCGCAGCATGTCAATATATTGCTGTGGAGCCGCGAGTGTTCTCAGTGGGAAGAACAGAGAGAAAGTCCGCAGCACCCTGAACCCTGATCGTGGGAACGGGCAGCTGCGGTCAGTCGCAGCCCTGCAGGAGAGGACATGCTGCATCCAGAAGTCAGCATATCCGGATCATGGGCACGTATTCTAAGGGGGGCTTTACACGTTGTGACATCGCTTCCGAAATATCGTCGGGGTCACGACGTTAGTGACGCACATCCGGCGCCGGAAGCGACATCGCAATGTGTAAATCCGAGGTGCGACGCTAAACGATCGCAAAAGCGTCGGAAATCTGTGATCTGTGTAGCGTCGTTCATTTTCATAATGTCGGGTCGACCGTAGGTACGATGTTGTTTGTCGTTCCTGCAGCTCCACACATCGCTGTGTGTAAACCCGCAGGAGCGACAAACATCTCCTTACCTGCGTCCCGACGACAATGCGGAAGGGAGAAGGTGGGCGGGAAGTTATGTCCCGCTCATCTCCGCCCCTCCGCTTCTATTGGCCGACCGATTAGTGACGTCGCGGTGACGCCGAACGCACCTCCCTCTTGAAGGAGGGATAGTTCGGCAGTCACAGCGACGTCGCCGAGCAGGTATGTGCGTGTGACGCTGCCGTAGTGATAATGTTCGCTACGGCAGCAATCACCACATATCCCATGTACGACGGGGGCGGGTGCTACTGCGCTGGACATAGCTAGCAATTGCTAGCGATGTCGCAACGTGTAAAGCCCGCCTAAGGCTATGTGCACACGTCGCTTTTTTGTGTTCTTTTCAGCATAAAAAAAAGAATGTTTTTTGCAGGACAAAAGCGCATTTTTATGCTTTTTTCATGCTGCTTTTCATCCTTTTAATTCATGCTTTTTTATCTATTGAGATATGGAAAACACCAGAAAAAAATCAGAAACAGTTGACATGCTGCTTCTTTTTTTCTGCAACAAAATCTGCAAAGAAAAAAAAGAAGCAATGTGCGCACAGCCTTTCTGAATTCTCATAGACTTTGCTGGGATGCTTTTTTCCTTGCAGTATTGATTAAAATCTGCAATGAAAAAAACATAAAAAAAAAAAAAGAATGAAAAAGCAACATGTGCACAGCCTTAATCTAAATGTTGATAAGTATGGTGCCCAATGCTGTCTTGCATTTCTTGCTCTAACGACTAGAAACATCTAATCTTGTCCTTTTATAGGCTTTGTATCACCTCCATAGATATTTTTTTTTCATTGGTCATTTGTGGTCATTTCCTTCCTAAGTGCAAAATTAAGCAACTTTCTAGTCTTCATTGAAATGTTCTACCGTTTTGCAGCTGCAGAATATCTATAAGTCCTTCTATGCATCTGTAACTAAAAGTAAAAAAAGGTTCTAATGGCTCTCTGCTTCCTCTCCCTTCTCTCCATTTTAGGCCTCCTTCATACATCCGTGTCTCCAGTACATGTGACGTCCATTTTCATATGTAGCTGAGACACGGACACACGCAGATCCATTAAAATCAATGGGCTTGGTCGCACATCAATCTTTTCCTGCGGAACATTTGTTCGTGTGCTACACACAGCGACATGTCCATTTTCTGCCGGCAGCACAGATGTCACACGGACTGTGCACACTGGTGTGATCTGCGTGATATCAGTTTGACACGTACCAGAGAAAACACAGGTCACATAAAAATAAAAAAATGTTATACTTGCCTGTCTGCGGTGCTGATGTCTCTGCCTCTGCTGTTGCTTCCGTGTCCCAATCATTATGATCATGCATATTGACTGCACTCACCACGGACCCGGAAGCAACAGCAGTGCGGGAGACAAGGAAAGGTAAGTATACATGTTCATGCTGTCTGTGGCCTATCCGAATGTCAAACGGATAGTAAAGAACAGCACACAAAACACACACATACACACCTTCACCATGGTCCGTGCAAAATGATTGTGTTTTGCACGAATGTGTGAAGAAGGCCTTAGGTAGGAAGTTAAACATATCTACAGTGGAGAGAGGGGAATGTATCTAAAGCTTTATGGAGAGCAGAGAAAACAGGCTATAGACAAGGAGAAAAGCACATGAAGAGGAGATACGTTTGGATAGAAGCTGTGCCCATATATGAGTTATTTAAGACAGCAATATCCTGGATATTGTCGTTCCTGCAGCTCCACACATCGCTGTGTGTAAACCCGCAGGAGCGACAAACATCTCCTTACCTGCGTCCCGACGACAATGCGGAAGGGAGAAGGTGGGCGGGAAGTTATGTCCCGCTCATCTCCGCCCCTCCGCTTCTATTGGCCGACCGATTAGTGACGTCGCGGTGACGCCGAACGCACCTCCCTCTTGAAGGAGGGATAGTTCGGCAGTCACAGCGACGTCGCCGAGCAGGTATGTGCGTGTGACGCTGCCGTAGTGATAATGTTCGCTACGGCAGCAATCACCACATATCCCATGTACGACGGGGGCGGGTGCTACTGCGCTGGACATAGCTAGCAATTGCTAGCGATGTCGCAACGTGTAAAGCCCGCCTAAGGCTATGTGCACACGTCGCTTTTTTGTGTTCTTTTCGGCATAAAAAAAAGAATGTTTTTTGCAGGACAAAAGCGCATTTTTATGCTTTTTTCATGCTGCTTTTCATCCTTTTAATTCATGCTTTTTTATCTATTGAGATATGGAAAACACCAGAAAAAAATCAGAAACAGTTGACATGCTGCTTCTTTTTTTCTGCAACAAAATCTGCAAAGAAAAAAAAGAAGCAATGTGCGCACAGCCTTTCTGAATTCTCATAGACTTTGCTGGGATGCTTTTTTCCTTGCAGTATTGATTAAAATCTGCAATGAAAAAAACATAAAAAAAAAAAAAGAATGAAAAAGCAACATGTGCACAGCCTTAATCTAAATGTTGATAAGTATGGTGCCCAATGCTGTCTTGCATTTCTTGCTCTAACGACTAGAAACATCTAATCTTGTCCTTTTATAGGCTTTGTATCACCTCCATAGATATTTTTTTTTCATTGGTCATTTGTGGTCATTTCCTTCCTAAGTGCAAAATTAAGCAACTTTCTAGTCTTCATTGAAATGTTCTACCGTTTTGCAGCTGCAGAATATCTATAAGTCCTTCTATGCATCTGTAACTAAAAGTAAAAAAAGGTTCTAATGGCTCTCTGCTTCCTCTCCCTTCTCTCCATTTTAGGCCTCCTTCATACATCCGTGTCTCCAGTACATGTGACGTCCATTTTCATATGTAGCTGAGACACGGACACACGCAGATCCATTAAAATCAATGGGCTTGGTCGCACATCAATCTTTTCCTGCGGAACATTTGTTCGTGTGCTACACACAGCGACATGTCCATTTTCTGCCGGCAGCACAGATGTCACACGGACTGTGCACACTGGTGTGATCTGCGTGATATCAGTTTGACACGTACCAGAGAAAACACAGGTCACATAAAAATAAAAAAATGTTATACTTGCCTGTCTGCGGTGCTGATGTCTCTGCCTCTGCTGTTGCTTCCGTGTCCCAATCATTATGATCATGCATATTGACTGCACTCACCACGGACCCGGAAGCAACAGCAGTGCGGGAGACAAGGAAAGGTAAGTATACATGTTCATGCTGTCTGTGGCCTATCCGAATGTCAAACGGATAGTAAAGAACAGCACACAAAACACACACATACACACCTTCACCATGGTCCGTGCAAAATGATTGTGTTTTGCACGAATGTGTGAAGAAGGCCTTAGGTAGGAAGTTAAACATATCTACAGTGGAGAGAGGGGAATGTATCTAAAGCTTTATGGAGAGCAGAGAAAACAGGCTATAGACAAGGAGAAAAGCACATGAAGAGGAGATACGTTTGGATAGAAGCTGTGCCCATATATGAGTTATTTAAGACAGCAATATCCTGGATATTGACAGAGCTCAAATCCAGCCAATATTACTGGGAAAGACACACAGACCTCACATCCAGCCTATATTACTGAGAGGGACACACATACACCTCACATCCAGCCTATGTTACTGGGAGAGACACACAGAGCTGTCATGCAGCCTATATTACTGGGAGAGACAGGCAGACCTCACATCCAGTCTATATTACTGGGAGAGACACACAGAGCTCACATCCAGGCTATATTACTGGGAGAGACACACAGAGCTCACATCCAGCCTATATTACTGGCAGAGACACACAGAGCTCACATCCAGCCTATATTACTGGGAGACACACAGAGCTCACATCCAGCCTATATTACTGGGAGAGACACACATAGCTCACATCTAGCCTATATTACTGTGAGAGACATACAGAGCTCCCATCCAGCCTATATTACTGGGAGAGACACAGACCTCACATCCAGCCTATATTACTGGGAGAGACACACAGACCTTACATCCAGCCTATATTACTGGGAGAGTCACACAGAGCTCACACCCAGCCTATATTACTGGGAGAGACACACAGAGCTCACATCCAGCCTATATTACTGTGAGAGACACAAAGCGCTCACATCCCGCTTATATTACTGGGAGAGACACATAGCGCTCACATCCAGCCTATATTACTGGAGGACACACACAGATCTCACATCTAGCCTATATTACCAAGACGGACAGAGCTCACATCCAGGCTATATTACTGTAAGAGACACACAGACCTCACATCCAGCCAATATTACTGGAGGACACACAGAGCTCACATCCAGCCTATATTACTAGGGGAGACACAGAGCTCACAACCAGCTTATATTACTGGGAGAGACACACAGAGCTCACATCCAGCCTATATTACTAGGGTAGACACACAGACCTTACATCCAGCCTATATTACTAGGGTAGACACACAGACCTTACATCCAGCCTATATTACTGGGAGAGACACACAGAGTTCACATCCATCCTATATTACTGGGAAAGACACATAGAGCTCACATCCAGCCTATATTACTGGGAGAGACACACAGAGCTCACATCCAGCCTATATTACTAGGGTAGACACACAGACCTTACATCCAGCCTATATTACTAGGGTAGACACACAGACCTTACATCCAGCCTATATTACTGGGAGAGACACACAGAGCTCACATCCATCCTATATTACTGGGAAAGACACATAGAGCTCACATCCAGCCTATATTACTGTGAGAGATACAAAGAGCTCACATCCCGCTTATATTACTGGGAGAGACACATAGATCTCACATCCAGCCTATATTACTGGAGGACACACACAGATCTCACATCTAGCCTGTATTACCAAGACAGACAGAGCTCACTATTACTAGGGTAGACACACAGACCTTACATCCAGCCTATATTACTGGGAGAGACACACAGAGCTCACATCCAGCCTATATTACTGGGAGAGACACACAGAGCTCACATCCAGCCTATATTACTGGGAGAGACACACAGAGCTCACATCCAGCCTATATTACTAGGAGACACAGAGCTTACATTCAGCTTATATTACTGGGAGAGACATACAGAGCTCACATCCAGCCTATATTACTGGATAGACACACAGAGCTCACATACAGCCTATATTACTGGAGAGACACACAGAGCTCACATCCAGCCTATATTACTGGGAGAGACACACAGAGCTCACATCCAGCCTATATTACTGGAGGACACACAGAGCTCACATCTACCCTATATTTCTGGGAGAGAGACACAGATTTCACATCCAGCCTATATTACTGGGAGAGACACACAGAGTTCACACCCAACCTATATTACCAGGAGAGACTGAGCTCATATCCAACCTATATTACTGGGAGAGACAGACATACAGAGATCAACATCCAGCCTATATTACCGGGAGAGAGCACCCCTAGAAGTGAAAAATAAGTCTGAAAATAAGCGAAGGACTGAAGATTGCAGAATGAAAATTACTTCCGATAGGTATCCACTAATGTATGAAAAATCCTTTTTTCCATGTGGAAGCTATCCATAACCTTTAACCATAGACTACGATCGCCCTGGCCACTATGGACTCACCAGAAAGTAAAAGACACCGGTTCTAAAACAACTGCATAGCTAGGAAGATGTTCCTATGCAAAAAGCAAACTAAATTCTCAAGTATCAAGGCACTCCAATATCATATGGACACCCTCTATATAATATTTATCAACTGTATAAAGAAAGGACATGTGGCACTGTAGCTATCAAGCTGGAAACTTTATAAATATGACGAGACAGTAGATTAAAGAATGGGCAATTATTTTTTATTATTATTAATATTTATTTATAAAGTACAAGTCATTCCATAGTGCTGTACATGAGAAGGGGATCCATACAAAATACAGATGTAAGTTACAGTAGACAAACTGGTACAGAATAGAGTGGGCCCTGCCCTTGGAGGCTTACATTCTGCTGGGTCTCATTCCTCCACATATGCTTGTGTCCATAGAGGAATGAATGTCTAATTGACAGGGAAAATACAGTAATAGCTGGAGGTTGAGTTAGTCAAAAGTTCAGCTTTGTAAGATGAGTAAAAAAGCAAGAAAAAAGGAGAAGGAAACTCTGTGAATACAACTGAACCCGCACCATATCTGATCTTCATATCCTGCTTATGATCTACATCAATGCAGCAGAGTAAATGTTCCACAGCAACAGAAAAGATTCTAAACTATGAACAGGGAATCCAAGGGCCGTCATGAGACAGAACATCCCTATTAACCTAGTATTATGGTAGCATTATCGGAGTTAAATGCTTGTTCCAAGGAGCAGTATTATAGTAGTGATGCTTCTAAATATGAGGTAGTGTTATAGTAATTAAGTTTTTGAACATACAGAGCAGTACTACAGTAGTTATATGTAAGTACATAGGAGACAATAGTAAAAAAGTTATATTGTTGTACGTATAGTGTAGCATTATAGCAGTTATACTCTTGCACATCAGAGGCAATATTATAGTAGTTATATTCTTGTACATAGGAAGAGTATTATAGTAGTTATATTATTGTACATACAGTAGATGGCAGTATTATAGTAGTTATATTCGTGGATATAAAGAGGGCAGTATTATAGTAGTTATATTCTTGTAGATAGGAGCAGTATTATAGTAGTTATATTCTTGTACATAGGAACAGTATTATAGTAGTTTAATTCTTGTACATAGGGGCAGTATTATAGTGGTTGTATTCTTGTACATAGGGGCAGTATTATAGTACTGTAGTTATAATCCTGTAGATAGGGGCAGTATTATAGTAGTTGTATTCTTATACATAGGGGCAGTATTATAGTGCTTGTATTCTTTTACATTGGAGACAGTATAATAGTAGTTATATTCGTGAATATAGATGGCAGTATTATAGTAGTTATATTCTTGTACATAGAGGACAGTATTATAGTAGTTATATTCTTGTATAGAGGGAGCAGTATTATAGTAGTTATATTCTTGTATATAGGAGCAGTATTATAGTAGTTATATTTTTGTATATAGGGGGCAGTATTATAGTAGTTATATTCTTATACATATGGGCAGTATTATAGTGGTTGTATTCTTGTACATTGGCGGCAGTATAATAGTAGCTATATTTGTGAATATAGAGGGCAGTATTATAGTAGTTATATTCTTGCACATAGAGGACAGTATTATAGTAGTTATATTCTTGTATAGAGGGAGCAGTATTATAGTAGTTATAGTCTTGTATATAAGAGCAGTATTATAGTAGTTATATTCTTGTATATAGGGGGCAGTATTATAGTAGTTATATTCTTGTACATAGCGGCAGTATTCTAGTGGTTCTATACATGTACATAGGAGCAGTATTATAGTACTTGTGGCAGTATATATGCAGTATATAGGATATTTTTTTATACAGAGACTTGTATTATAGTACAATGTTATAGTGTTTATATTCCTGTCCATAGGGGGTATCATATATCATAATCATATAGCCATGACTATTAAACCGTGCTAATAATATAGTACATTGTATGACATACCTTTACTCTCTATTATAATCCATCATTAGCGCCTCAGAAACCTTTACTTTCTCGAGATCTCCATCATCCCCCTCATTTATTTTTCTTTTGTTATAAATATATTACCTTGTTAACAGCCAAATCCACCAAACAATTTATAGCCTTAAAATAGACAATCTATAAAAATGCGCTGCAGATTTAAGATTTTGTGCAATGAAGGTGAAAGAGTTTTTGTTTCCAAGGTAACAAATGCTCTCGCTTGCGTTGCTGGAAAGAAAAAAAAAAAAAAAAAAAGAAAGAAAATCTTCCCTTGCCCCGGCTCCACCTTGATCAACTGACAGCAGAAAAGTCTTGGTTTCGAGTAAAATGTTTGTCTTTTTGCGGTCTCTTGACTCTTTCTAGGTGTCATTTCTCGTAGAGAGTCTCTTATTATTTGTGACATTCCTCAGCGATGACACCAATGATGCTGGTGCAATCCCCTGTGACACTGATTAGTGACGCCATAATTACTCCGCAACAATACAATAATTAGAGATCCTTATTATTCAGTAGCTTTTTCATTGTCCAGTCAGTTGATGGGCAATTAAATGGTCATATGAAGTCACTTGGGTGTTTTCATACCAAAAATGAAAAATAAATTGGAAGCAAAATTGCAGAGCTGCTTGGTTTCTATTTTTTGGGGGGATTTGTAACAATATATGAAGACATAGATGTGCCTAGGAGCTGGTGTACCGCCCCAGCACCAGCAGCCGGGCTGCTGCTCGGATCCGGCTCCACAGTGGCTCGAGGGGTCTCTTGGACACCCGAAATGAAAGGGGGGTATTTACAAGGGGTTTTGTCGTTAGAGTTCGTGACGCCACCCACGGTGTGTGGTAAGGTGTAATACCACCGCTGCTGTGGAGAGCGCCCGGTGGCAATGGTCCGTGGGTAGGGGGGAGATGCCCCAGGGCTTGGTGGTGGTGAAAGGGGAGCTCCGTTGGGGAGGAAAGGGGCACTGCATACTCACTCAGTCCAATAACGCTGACACCGACAACTTGTAAACCGTAATTCTTAGCACCGCTGTAGCAGGGAGGGAGTACGCTGATATCCCGTGCCCGATGGTGTTGCTTATTAGCCTGTGGCCTTTTCCTTGGCACTTTCTTTACTGGTTGGCCCCTGTAGTGTAAATCTAGGCGGGTCCCGCTCACCCATATGGTTAACGGAGTGAGCTTGCTCTCAGGGCTCACGCTTTTGATTTTCTGGACTGTATATTGGAAAAGTCCTATACCCCTCGCTGCGCTAGTACCCGATTTTGGAGCGGGTGGAGGACGAATCAGGAAGTCTTTGCCCTCGTCGGGTAAATTACCAGAACGTTTGAAGCTACTTCCCGGCCTAGGGTCCACGTACCCCGTCATGCCCTGGCCCCTGCCCGGAGATGGCTCAAGGCTGCCGGCTTCCCTCCTCGGCAGTTCCGTACCCCTTGACACGATCCCCTGCGACCGGGGTTCCAGCTCCTACCAGGCCCAGACCAATGTCTACCACCTAGTAACTGAGGAGCCCAGCTCCTAACCTCCTGCAACTACTTGTGACCTCTCCTCTCGAGAGTCACCACTCGACTGACTCGCTCCTGACACTCCTGACCCTCCCTTTCCAACCCCCCAAGTGGGCGGCCCTATTCCCTTCAGGCTACCCATTGGTGTGTCTGGTGGGTGTGGTGTAGAGTGTTTCTAGGATTTTTGATTGGCTTGTTCTTAGCAACACCAAAGGCCAGGGACCCGTAACCAAGGAGGAGATGGACATCATGCAGAAGGGCAGATTGCACAATGTCCTGTGACCACCTGATAGGCCAGGGTGTCACACTGGCATTCTCTGTCTTTTTTTTAATGAAACAATAAGGAGGTTGCAAAACTATACATACCCTTTTAATCCATTATTCACTAGAAAATGGCATACACTAACGTACACAGGATAGACCTGTTCTGCAGGCTTCCTACGAGTTGCACCAAATATAAAACTACATGCAGAAGTGTTTAAATGTCACCAGAACTAACGTTTTGATCAGCAGCGTAATGAGTCAGTGTTTTCTATGCGTACATGCCCTCCCCCCTCTTCCCAGTGTGTCTTATGAAGACAAACACTTTTTCTAGATTTAGGAGCACCTAAAAATAATAATTACTGACTGTACAATTGCAGTCTAGAAAGCCATGGAACCCATAGGGTGGAGGGGCGACATGACTAGAGGGAAGGGAAGGAGTGATGGGGTTAATAAGAACAGGAATGTTCGTATATAGTGCAGAGAAAGGGATTGGTGGGTAGGAGGAGTTTCTCTGGAGGAAGAGGTGGGACAGATGAGGGGTGTAAGTATAGGAAATTTGGCTTACCCCCTTCTCTTGATTTCCGGATATGGAGCGATCCCCGCCCACCCTCCCTTATGTTTAGTATGGTGGAATATTTGCCTGGGTTGTTTTCTTTGTAACAGCAGCGGGGGGTAGGTCTGGTCCAGAGGCGATTGAAGGCAATGGTAACTGGACTGAGGGACACCATCTTGGTATGGTGGCTCCGGGTTCCGGGATGTTGCAGACACGGGGTACCTTCATTTCAGGTACTTGCCGTGTGCGGGGGGAGCGAGGAGGAGACGTGAGAGCCCCTTCGGGGACCCTCCGCGGCAGTGGCGTGGACGGCGGCGATGCTCTGCTGCTGCTCCGGCCGCGGGAGGAATATCCGTCCGGCCGCGGCAGCCGGGAGGGGGACGTGGCTAGTCTGCGGCCTACTTCCGGTTTCGAGCCGCGGCCTGGATTGCGGGATGCGGCGGCTCCCGGACGGGGAGAGCGCCCGGCTGTGGACGGAGGCCAGCTTTACCCCCCGCGGACGGTGGCGGAGCTGCAGTTAGTGGTGGGTCCGGCACCAGGGCAGGCGAGCCTGGTGCGACGGGTGCCCAGGAAGCGGCAGTGAGTGGGGGTGACGGCAGGGGCCCTGCAGTTCCTGCCCGGTCACCCAGAGCAGGGTGCAGCTCCCGGCCACGGCGGTCTCCCCCAGAAGGGGGAGGGCCCAGCAGACAGAGGCTTTCGTGGGCCCAGGAGGGCTGGATGCGGCGGCTCCAGGCCAGGAGAGCGCCCGGCGAGGACAGATGCCAGCGTTACACTCCCCCCCCCGCGGGTGGTGGGGGGCCGGGGGGCTGCAGCCAGCAGGGGGTCCGGCACCAAGGCAGGCGAGCCTGGTGCAATGGGTGCCCGGGAGGCGTCGGTACGTGGGGGTGACGGCGGGGGCCCTGCGGTCCCTGCCTGGTCACCCAGATCAGGCATGCAGCTCCCGGCAGCGGCGGTCTCGGGTCGGGCCACATGTACCCCCCCGTCCTTGCAGGCAGCAGGGGGGGGGTCGGGCCAGAAGAGGAGGCCCGCGGTGGCAGCCCGTGGGACGTGACGGTTTCCAGGGTTGTCACCGCGGGACAGAAGATGGAGCTTGGAGGATGGTACCCACGCGGCATACCAGGAGGATGGCCGTGGTGGTGGCAGCGCTGCGGCGGCGTTACATGAGCCAGAGGCGGTCGGCTCCAGCGAGCAGGAGGAGGAAGCGGCGATGGAAGATTCGGATGTCCGGATGGCGGAGGATGGCGTGACTTTATTCCAGGATACGCCGGGTCGCGGTCAGGTGAGACGGCCGTGGATTCGGCAGGGTTGGGGAACAGTTGGTGGGGGGGCGGCTGCGGACACGGCAGCGCCAAGGGGGTCTGTGATTTCGACCAGGTATGGGGTTTTACTGCAGGGGATGGTGTATACGGATGCGGAGTGTGCGCATGCGCCGCCGGCGGCATGGACGGGATCGGTGTTAGTAGGCGCAGGTACGGCAGGCAGAGTGAAGGCGCATGTGGCGGCAGGGGAGCGTTTTCGGGCAGAGGCGGCAAGGGCTGTAACAGAGTAAGTGGTGAGGAAAGAAGAGGGGGATGAGGCGGTGCGTCTGAATGACAGTGGCCAAGTGAGAGGCATGGGTGTTTCGAAGGCCCGCTGGGGGGCTCACCTGCTGGAGGATGTGAGGGATAAGATTTGAATGGGGAGAGTGTAGAAATACTTTCGCTGCTCCCCCTGGAACAGCTTCACCTGGATAAGGTCAAACCGAGAGACTCCAGGAAGGAGGAGTAGAGGGGGGGTAGCGCCATTATAGGCTCTCCCCTCGTACATTTGCAACGTGGCTGCGGGCAGTTGCGTTTTGGTGTGTGTATATCGGGAGAAGGAATTGGGTACTTGTTCGGCATGGTTTGGTTATATGGATGCATTTGGGTAGGCTTGTTCGGTTATATGGTGGTTTAGCCTGGCTTTTGTACGCCGAGTAATTTCGGCAGGGAAAGGGGTTGCGTGCGAGTATGCGGTAGGATCATATGGGCATATCCTTATGGATGCGGTTGATGGCGGATCCTAGTCAGCCCTTCCGGGGGGCAGTTGGTTGTTCGGGACTTGGAATCCCAGCGAACCGGACGATGGGGGTTTGTTGGGGGGCAGTAGATTGGCGGGCAGTGCAGATTTGGCGCAGCCGGTGGTCTTAAGCATAAGTGTTCGGGCTGGGGACACAGACATAGTAATTCCCGTGATTTGGCATTCTGTTGGTGTTGGTGGATCTTCGCCTCCTTATTGGAATTGGCGCTTGGCTAGGGGACGCCCGGATGTTGTTAGTGGAAAGTGGGGTAAGAAAGTGGCTTTGGGCAGGATGGGTGGCCATTCAGGGTCCCTCCTTCTCATGATTGGGTTTCTGTTGGGGGTAGTGCCAAAAAAGGAGATGAATATATTTCGGCTTGTTCAAAAGCGTATCTTATCCGGAGGAGTCATTGGTGTATGCCTGCTTTGCTCCAGAATTGTCGGCGGTTTATTATGTGTCGTTTGACGAAGTGTGGGGATTTGGTAAACGCGGTGAGCCGTGGAGCATTGATGGTGAACGCGGATGTGGCGGCGACATTTCGGTTGTTACTGGTACACCCTGCCAGCCAGCAGTTCTGGTGCTGCTGTGGGGATGGGAGTTCTTACGTTGATCGGTGTTTGCTGACGGGTTGTTCCATTTCGTGTTCCTATTTGAGGCGGTTATTTCTTCGTGGAGTGAGTGGTGCGTGGTGTGTCCAAGCTTACATCACTCATTCATTATAGGATGATTCTCTTTTGCATTGGGTCGGCGGGTCCGATGATTTGTGTGGGTTGTTGTTTCATTGCAGCAGGTGGCGGATACCCCTTTTGGCGTTCTGTTGGCGCAGGAAGGGACTGGAGGTCCAGTGTCAGTGATGCGGTTGGTGGGGGATAGAGATTGATGTTATGGCTATGGAGTGTGGGCCTCGTGGGTAATGGTGTGGTCCTATGGGCTGCGATAGAGGCAGTTAGATCGGCTAGGACGGTGCGGTTTAAGGTGGTGCAGTCTTTGCTGGGGGCAGTTGAACTGCGGGTGCAGAGTTACGCTGATGGGGCGTGTGTTTGCGGGACGGCTGTCGACGGCCGTGCCAAGGGTGCAGCCATCGGCTCATTATATGGGGGAGCACGAGGGAGATCAAGGATGATCTGATAGTGTAGGATGTTTTCTTAGGGCGATTCAATGGTCGCACGTTGTGGCTAGGTAAGGTGGTACTTGATGGAACGTTGCAGCTGTACTAGGATGCAGCGGGACCGGTTGGTTGGTTTGGCATGGTGGGTATTGCCTCCAATTGGTGGTGGTGGTCGAGTTGTGGGGGTGATCAGTTTTTTCTGAGAGGAAGGTGGGCTGTCATAGTGACTATCAGTGCTGGTGGCTTCGATTACTGGTTTGTTGGCTAATTCTGGGCCAAGGGTGGTGTATTTGCGGCATTTGGTTCTCAAATGTATGCGATAAAAAAAAAAAAAAAGAAATTATTACAGGTGTGGCATAACCTGTGCCGGGGGTCAACAAAAGGGTAGCTGTGGCTTTGTTTTGTTTCGGTTCCGCAGGTCTCGGGAGTTGAAGCCGGGGGCGGACGAGGTTGGAACGGGGTGGCCAGGAGGGCTTGTAGACTCTGGTGAGGTGTGTTTTGGGAGCTGGTTCAGGACCTCGATGACTGAGTTCACTTGGTGTTGATATACCGAAGTGTGGGCGGCATGGATAACGTTGTTGGGACCAGGTTTTGGGAGGGGCCCGGTGGTGTGTTTGGTGGTATTGTTGGCAGCGGTAAGTAACACATTTTCAGGTTGGTCGGTTGGCATCAGCAGTGGTCCATGGAGTGTTGGCTGTGGCTTTTGGTTGAAGTCTAGGGGTGAGAGGGATGTTTTTACAGGATTTTCGGCTGCAGCAAGGCCTTGAAGGGTTTTCGCAGGGGTGTGAGTGAGCCGGATGCAAGGGTCCGATCTCCTTTGTGGTGTTACAGCATTTTGGGGAGTGATTTGTGGTTGTTATGTTCATCTGATCGTGAGCGGGTCTGTGTTTCCTTTTGCCCAAAACAGTTGGTGTTAGCCTTGTATGCGGTGCGGAATCATGCCGGGTGGCCGCCCAGGCCGGTTGTTGTGGCATGTGGATGGTTCCCCCCCCCTGTTTTGTTATGGTGCCAGGTTTTGGCAGTGCTGGAGACTTGCTTGAAAGGGGCGGGGGGTGGGCGCTCGGAGTACTACGAGTCGCATTCCTTCTGGAGTGGGGTTGCCACGGAGACCCCTCGGTGTGGTCTCGGGAAAGTGTTTGTGAACTGTATTGGGAGGGAGGAGCCCTCTTGTTTTCGTCGTTACGTTCGGCCTCAGTTGTTATCGTGTTAAGGCCAACGGGGGGGTTTTTGAGTCTTTTTGGAAGTGGAGCATGTTTGGTTAGCATATCCGGTTGGTGTTTTATCTGTGGGGTTTATAACCTGTGGGGTGGTGGTGTGTGTGTGCCTCATTTGGTTCTTCGGGCACTAGTTTGTCGAGGGGTTCGGCGGGCTGAGGCTTGCCCGAATTTTCGCCAGCTGGGTCTGGACGGGGCTGATAGTGCTGGTCCTATATGTGGGAGGCAGCGATTTGGTGGCCCGGGCATCTCGGGAGTTAATTAGGAAGATTAAAAAAAAAATGTTTTACTTGTATTGGTTTGTTGCATCTGTGGAAGATATACCCCGGCTACACCGCGGGTGGTTTGATAGTGTGACCAAGTGGACTGGAGGGGGCTCGTTCGGTAGCTGCTCTCACTCGAGCCTATGGGGTTGCGGCACTGTGAGTTGGTGTCGCTGATTTGGTGGTTTCGGTGATGCAATGGGGGTGCATTTTAATAATATTGGTGCTGTTTGTGGCGCTGGGATTGCGTATAGGTGTGGCACAAGTTTTGGTGTGTGGCGGGTCCAGGCCACGTAAGGAGTCACGTGCCCTGTCCTGTGGCGGGGGGTAGGTCTGGTCCAGAGGCGGTTGAAGGCAATAGTAACTGGACTGAGGGACACCATCTTGGTATGGTGGCTCCGGGTTCCGGGATGTTGCAGACACGGGGTTCTGCAAAGTTGAGGGTATTAATCCGTTGGTGATTAATACCTCATCTCTGGGTTGGTGTGTTGCGGCCAGGGATATTGGTGTGAGAAGTTGTTCCTGGACTGGGCCTACTCAGGGTTATATATTTAATGTATTGATTACTGCGTTACCTATTATTTGTTGGGGTCGCCCGTTGGACGGCGCCCCCTTGTGTTTAGAATGTAAATAATAGGTAATAAAGGCTGCTGTGGCCAATTTGAACCAAGTCACATGCAGTCCGTGTATTATTTACAGATGGTATTGGTGGGTAACACACACAGCACGACTGGAGAATCCTTCCTCAATGGTCAAGAAAGCCATGGAACCCATAGGGTGGAGGGGCGACATGACTAGAGGGAAGGGAAGGAGTGATGGGGTTAATAAGAACAGGAATGTTCGTATATAGTGCAGAGAAAGGGATTGGTGGGTAGGAGGAGTTTCTCTGGAGGAAGAGGTGGGACAGATGAGGGGTGTAAGTATAGGAAATTTGGCTTACCCCCTTCTCTTGATTTCCGGATAGGGAGCGATCCCCGCCCACCCTCCCTTATGTTTAGTATGGTGGAATATTTGCCTGGGTTGTTTTCTTTGTCACAGCAGCGGGGGGTAGGTCTGGTCCAGAGGCGGTTGAAGGCAATGCTAACTGGACTGAGGGACACCATCTTGGTATGGTGGCTCCGGGTTCCGGGATGTTGCAGACACGGGGTTCTGCAAAGTTGGGGGTATTAATCCGTTGGTGATTAATACCTCATCTCTGGGTCGGTGTGTTGCGGCCAGGGATATTGGTGTGAGAAGTTGTTCCTGGACTGGGCCTACTGAGGGTTATATATTTAATGTATTGATTACTGCGTTACCTATTATTTGTTGGGGTCGCCCGTTGGATGGCGCCCCCTTGTGTTTAGAATGTAAATAATAGGTAATAAAGGCTGCTGTGGCCAATTTGAACCAAGTCACATGCAGTCCGTGTATTATTTACAGATGGTATTGGTGGGTAACACACACAGCACGACTGGAGAATCCTTCCTCAATGGTCATGTCATTGTAGTATTATTTGTTCCAATGTGTTGCATGGAATTTATGGAAACACATTGACATGTAAATATTTGCATTTTGGAGCAGGTGGAATACAGTGAGGCTCCTAAAAATTAGCATGGCCATATATTGGTAGGATGCCTCCTGGTGGAGACTGTAGTAAATAGCAAACATAAATTTTGCACTACTTTACAGTATATCAGGAAATGTTTGCATTGAAGACAAGGCATGCTTTCTGCTGGATGCAGCTTTTTTGACTCCAAAAAATGCACCCGCAGCAAAAACCCATAAAAAAAGCATGCGTTTTTAAGGAGTTTTTACCGCATTTTGCCCAATGCGTTTTTTTTAAGCCTGCTTTACACAACTCGATCTATTGTGCGATAGCACGAGCGATCGTACCCGCCCCCGTCGTTTTTTGCGTCATGGGCAAATCGCTGCCCGTGTCGCACAAACTCGTTTAACCCCCGTCACACGCACTTACCTTCCGGACGACCTTGTTGTGGGCGACGAACGTCCACTTTCTGAAGTGGGTGGGACGTTCAGCGTCACAGCGACGTCACACGGCAGCCGGCCAATAGAAGCGGAGGGGTGGAGATGAGCGGGATGTAAACAAACATCCCACCCACCTCTTTCCTTCCATTAAGCCGGCGGGTGCCGTGGGACGCAGGTACGCTGTGTTCATCGTTCCCGTGGTGTTTTACGGAGCAACGTGTGATGCCACGGAAACGATGAACAACCTGCACCCATGAAAATAAACCAGATTATGAAAGTTAACGACGGGTACACGACTCACGATTTGTGAGCGATACTGCGTCGCTCAGAGGTGTCACACGAGACATCGTGCGCCATGCCGGATGTGCGTCACGAAAACCGTGTCCCCGACGACATATCGTACGATATATCGTCTAGTGTAAAGCCCGCATAAGTCAAATCTATTGACTAGAAGGGCTCAAAAACACAGGAAAAATGCAAAAAGAATTGACATGCTGCATCTTAGAGTTTGCTGGGAGAAGGAAATGCATATCTATATTTATCTGTAAGGCCCGTTTCACACGTCAGTAAAAAACACTGACGTTTTTCACTGGCGTGTAAAACACGCACATGTCCCTGCGTGTGCCGTGATTCACGGCACACGTGGGTTGTCTAAGTGCAATCCAGGCTCCGTTCTCCGTGGCCCGTGATTGCACTTAGTAATCAACTCACCTGCGCCCGCCACCGCTCTCCATGGTGCTGATCGCTCCCGCGGTGCAGCATCCGGCCGGCGCTGACCCCCGCAGCAGCTGCTTCCGGGTCAGCTGTGTCGCGCATCATGAATATGCGCGACAATAATGAGCCGGCTCAGAAGCAGCAAGCTGCACGGACTGCAGAGGACATCGCTGGACGCCGGGTGAGTTAAAATGTTTTTTATTTTAAAAGCACGTTTTTTTCTGGCACGTGTTTCACGGACCACACCACCGCGTGGTCCGTGGGACATCAGTGATGCCAGAAAAAAATGGACATGTCTCCGTGCGGCAATCACACAAACGCGGGTACGCCACACGGAGACACGTGCAGTGAAATATCACTGACGTGTGAGCAGACCCATTCATTATAATGGGTCTGCGTATGTCAGTGATTCTGGTACGTTTAAAAAAAAGCACAAACGTCCCAGAATCACTGACGTGTGAAAGAGGCCTAAGATAGATAATCTACAGCTATAAGATAGATGGATGGATGGATGGATGGATGGATGGAGAGAGAGATAGATAGATGGATAGATAGATGGATAGATAGATGGATAGATAGAGGGATAGATAGAGGGATAGATAGAGGGATAGATGGATATGGATAACATATAGCTATTAGATTCATTCTTATAAGGAAAATGTATGCGATTAATGGATAAAATAATATAACCCATAAAGCAATAATTACAGTGAAGTATAACGATGACACGACCTTTATAGAACAACATGCAAAATCCTCAATAACAGATGCCAAGTGCTAAGCACGTACAAAACCTGACATTGAATGCAGCGTGCGGAATTTGCATGATATTTGCACATTAAAACAAACATCTCTTGGTTCTGACCACACCTGCCTCCTGTGTTATTGTCCTCGCACCAGACCCCATATCACCTCTCCCCCCACTTCAGAATCTGAGGATTTCCTCTATCACAGGATAAATATATATATTTAATGGCACAAACAATAACTGTGCACCAGATACTTGTCTCGATGTGTTCTCCTTTATAATTTGCTTTCTAATGGTAATAAAACGTAAGGTCTGCGGTATCAGGCTGCTAAGCAACAGCTTTAATCTGCACTGCCCGGGAAAAGAGACCTCCACATAACACATGGGGCGATTGCCTATTTCATGGAAAAGTCCCAATGATGATGATTGCTATGAAACACAAAATAAAAAAAGAGAGAAAAAAAAAGCAAAGATGGAAAAGAACGATGCAAGGACCTTAATGAAAAACAGTATTTTCTCCAACCATAGAAAGGCAATATATTAAACTTTTTATATCTACACACAACAGAATCAAGAGTCCCCTGAAATGCATTGGCAAGACAAGTGTGGAGCTGAATAGAGAGATATCATCATCACATAGTTGGCATTGGGGTTATATAAATGGCTTTGAGTAGGGCCTAATATGTGACATAGTATGGTGTATATATAAGCCACATGTGTGTTAGGGGTACTTTGCACGCTGCGACATCGCAAGCCGATGCTAGCGATGCCGAGCGCGATAGCACCCGCCCCCGTCGCACATGCGATATCTTGTGATAGTTGCCGTAGCGAACATTATTGCTACGGCAGCTTCACACGCACTGTCTTACCTGCCCTGCAACATTGCTCTGGCCGGCGACCCGCCTCCTTCCTAAGGGGGCGGGTCGTGCGGCATCACAGCGTCGTCACACGGCAGGCGGCCAACAGAAGCGGAGGGGCGGAGATGAGTGGGACGTAAACATCCCGCCCACCTCCTTCCTTCCGCATAGCCGGTGGAGGCAGGTAGATGTTCCTTCTCCTGCGGCTTCATACACAGCGATGTGCGCTGCCGCAGGAACGAGGAACAACATCGTATCTCCTGATGTAGCAACATTATGAAAATGACCGACGCTACACAGATTGCCGATTTACGACGCTTTTGCGATCGTTTATCGGCGCATCTAGGCTTTACACGTTGCAACGTCGTTACCGGCGCCGGATGTGCATCACTTTTGATTTGACCCCGACGACATCGCAGTAGCGATTTCGCAACGTGCAAAGTACCCCTTAGTTGTTGCCCACTAAGAACTCTTAACCAAACTTTTATTCTAATTTTATGGCCATCGGGTGGCTCAGGTATAATACAATGCAGCACCATCTGGTAGCACATAACTGAAAAAGCTTGCTATATCAATAAACTAAAATATGTAGATTCAAGGGAAGTTACCATACAATTTACAGAAAAAGATTCTCTGCTCAGGATACCCTATATTAGTAGGGCTATAAAGTCACTGCAAAGAACCTCCCTCACTCTGGAAGAGTCAGTGCAACCATCTCTTGTATGCTAACCCTTTCATTTGCTGCCCCTAGTGGCAACAGCTAATAATGTAGTGATGGGATTAATGGGACTCTCTGGGAGTAAGTCCCTATTTGGTGATCTGAAAATCAAAATAGGGTTATATCCATCACAATGACTCTTTTGACACAGTACATATATTAGCTTTTTATTGATGCAGACTCGTAAAGATGATCCGTGTGTTTAAAGGGATGGCTCACCCCATTTCATTACTGGCCACATCAATATTATGTTGAGAAACGATGTTTCTCTCAAATACCTTGAATCGCCAATAGTGCCTGTGAGTGGCGCTATTGCCGTCCACTCATTCTCTTCACCTGACCTCCCCCTAGGCTCCGTGACCTCTGATGTCTGGTGATGTCACGTCAACTGAGGCAGGCCGCAGTCTTCCTGAGTGACTGCACTGTGGGCGGTGTTTCACCGCTCATCACAGCCCAGTATCTCCCTGCTCCCTCCTCATTCATTACTGAGCATTGCAAACAAGAGCAATACTGGGCTGTAACAAGAGGTGAAACGCCGACCAACAGCCCAGTGACTCAGGAAGACTGGGGCTGGCCTTGGTGATCTCAGGTCAACAGGAAGTTGACGTGACATCACCGGACATCAGAGGTTATGGAGCCCCGGGGGGTCACAAGAAGTGTATGAGCGGTCCGCAATAATGCTGCTCACAGGCACTATTGGCAACACAAGGTATTTGAGAGAAACCTTGTTTCTCAACATTATATCGATGTGGCCAGTAATGAAAAGGTGAACCACCTCTTTAAGTTAAACAAGTTGCCCTTTTTGCTGATTACTGCTAAGATCTAAACTCATACAAAAGATGGAGGTCGTCATTCCTGTGTATAGGTAGCAAAGCACATCTATAGAACACGAGTGGGCACGGTGTCTATACGGGCAACCAACTAGGATCTGTAATTGCCATAGTCTAGCAATGAAAATGAAGGCAACTATCTGATAGGTTGTAGATTTCACGACACCCACATAACCCCAATGTTTTTGTGAGCTGATCCTGGTTTCTAGGTGTTTTTGCTTCTCCTTCATTCTGAATACCATTATGGAAGGATTTTTCAATGAGTCATACATTACTTTCTTCTTCTTGTCACAACACAACCATACACTAGAAATACAAAATGTACTAAAAATACAAAATCACAGGATAAAATTTGCATGACACCCTCACCCCCATAAATGAATATTGAATATAGTATCTTCAGCTTCTTTTTCTCAACTTGTTTCATGAAAACACATGACACAACAACTGTATCTAGAGGGTTTTCTATGTCTGGATCATGAACTAGAAATACGGTAACATTTCTTTACACAATTATCGTCTGTAATACTTAAATATGCCATTTCCAATAATTTTAAATACAACAGTCTGGAATTGGAAGTCCTGGATAGAACTTCTTGGGGGGGAGTGTCACCTTCAGAATTCATATTTTAGGATTCCAAACAATGCAGTCAAGTTCACATTAGCTAGCGGATCAAAAGTAGTCTTGGAAACAGAAGCCAAACATCACATCTTCAGCACAGTAGCAGGATGAGGCAAAAAAAAAAAAATACTTTTGCATTGCACTAAAAGCAAAATAAAATCTTTGCAAGATTTTCTGAACTTTTAAAAATTTTCAGAGAACACAAGTAATTTCTCCTAATCCCTTCCTGGCTCGAGGTGGAGCTTAGTGTTCCTGAATCCTAGTCTACTAATGCAGATACAGAAGTGGGGGGGGGAGGTCCTGCTGCAGCCAGTTGCCTTACAACCAGACACAAGTCTAATCTAAAGTTTGTAAGAAGGAGGAGAAAAATGCATGATCTGTGAGGACACTTAAATACTACTTGGACAGTCTCATGTCAATCAGCATGTTAGTACCAGTAAAATAAAAACACTTATACTCACCTCTGGTGCTAGCGCCATTCAGTGAATCTGCACTTTTTTTAATAGCGGGCACATGTATTCGCCGCAGCCGCCAGATTCCCGCACCTGCAACCCTATGACCTACTCTGCGGCCTCAGCTTCCCCTCCCCCTTCCCCCCACAGGAAGCCAGGCACATCCGGACTATAGGATGCACCACCCACTTTCCTCACAAATTTTTGGTAAAAATGTGAATCTTCTAGTCTGAAAAATACAGTATATATGGATTCTAAAAATGTGCCTCAGAAGTATTGACACTTGCAACTTTGTCACTTACACCCTTGCTAGTGTAGTGTGGCACGGGTCAGTAATCGTGGGCAAGGTGCTGTTCCCCAACAACTTGGCATGCCACATGAAAGACAAGGTCCTGACTGAGTGTGCACGTTAGAGTTGTATGGGTGGTATGCTTGTGTAGGCCGCATGCTGCCAATGGTTTTAGATGGCTAGGACCTAATGATAACATGTTTTCACATGACTAGACTACCATGTTCTTTTAAACAGCGGCACTTTACTGAACAGTTCTTTAATGACAACTATATGCACCAGACAGCGGGTATACAACTTGACAACTTTATACATTTACAGAAGGCTGCAGTCACACTTGTGTGTGACTCACGTGAGGATCACATCACAATGGCCGGTGGCTCTTCTGACCGGAGCGTGTCAGCTTCATGTATTTCTATGCAACTGACATGCTCCTGTCAGGAGAGCCAGAGTCCGATCTGGGCGATGCAATGCAATCCTCACTTGTGTGTGACCAAAGCCTAGCACAGAGTCTCTTCAAGCACACAGTCTTCAAACACATCTGGGATGTTCCTGTTCTCACTGATCTAGATAGTTTCAGCACAAGCCAGCATAGCACCACTGTACAATCCATGAAAAGCATTCTGTCTTTCCTAGGATTTTGCATCTGATTCTCCTCCTTGCGGAGTAGAATCGGCAATATAGCCAGAATCAAGCTTTCAGACACCTAGGTAACTTTCACACTAGACAGTCACTTTGTCTCACAAACTATTCTATCTTTGGCCCATTACCTTTAGGAGCTGTAGGTCAATTGGGGCCTGACTTTTTGTCATCCTTCTATATGGGCCCTTCTGACTAGGGCAATCTGATTTGAAGGTCGGTCCATGGACCTGAAGCAGTCCCTAAAGGGGGCTTTATACGCTACGATATCGTTAATGTTTTATCGTCGGGGTCACGTTGTTAGTGACGCACATCCGGTGTCATTAACGATATCGCAGCGTATGATACTTACCAGCGACCTTAAGCGACCTCAAAAATGGTGAAAATCGTTCACCATGGAGAGGTCGTCCCAAAACCAAAAATCGGTAATGGTTGATTATCGATGTGGTTCGTCGCTCATGCGGCAGCACACATCGCTGTGTGTGACACCGCAGGAGCGAGGACCGTCTCCTTACCTGCCGCCGGCCACAATGCGGAAGGAGGAAGGTGGGCGGGATGTTACGTCCCACTCATCTCCGCCCCTCCGCTTTGATTGGCCGGCCGCTTAGTGACGTCGCGGTGACGTTGCTGTGATGCCAAACATCCCTCCCCCTTGAGGGAGGGATTGTTCGGCAGTCACAGCGACACCGCCGAAAAGGTAAGTGCGTGTGACGCTGCCGTAGCGATAATGTTCGCTGCGGCAGCGATCACACAATATCGCATCCACGACGGGGGCGGGTGCTTACACGCTCGATATCGCTAGCAATAGCTAGCGATGTCGTAGCGTGTAAAGCCTGCTATAGTCCGTATCTTGGTCAATCTTCTTGAATCACGCTATTTTGGTCTTGGTCTCCTTTCTCCTGTTTGTCATAAGTCACCCACTGCATGCGACCTTGACGACCTCTCAGACTATAGGTCTGTTCTTGTCACACATTAGGCCCTATCTGACCTTCTAGACGGAAAACCGTCTTTTTCCATGCATGCTAACACCTCCCACTCTGGGCTGGTCCCAACTTTTAACTATCTCTGACCCTATTCACTGTTTGTTACTGGGCAGGACTCAACTCCCTCATGGGACAGTGCACAACATTACACATGAAAACATTTCAATACATCACATTACTATATCACAACTCACCTGACACATTACATTCACAATGACACAAGAAATGACATAATACGATTGGTGTCTTAAGGGAAGGAACAAAACAAGAACAAGTCTACCTCCTTACACTAAAGGGTGCTTTACACGCTGCGACATCGCTAACTATATATCGTCGGGGTCACGTCGTTAGTGTCGCACATCCGGCGCCATTGGCGACATCGCAGCGTGTGACACCAAGGAGCGACGATCAACGGGCGCAAAAACGTGAAAAATCGTCGCTCGTTGACACGTCGCTCCTTTTCAAAATATCATTGCTGCTGCAGGTACAATGTTGTTCGTCGTTCCTGCGGCAGCACACATCGCTATGTGTGACACCGCAGGAACGACAAACATCTCCTTACCTGCGTCCACCGGCAATGAGGAAGGAAGGAGGTGGGCGGCATGTTCCGGCCGCTCATCTCCACCCCTCCTCTACTATTGGACGGCTGCCGTGTGACATCGCTGTGATGCCGCACAAACCGCCCCCTTAGAAAGAAGGTGGATCGCCGGCCACAGCGACATCGCAGGGAAGGTAAGTCCGTGTGACGGGTGTTAGCGATGTTGTGTGCCATGGGCACCGATTTGCCCATGACGCACAACCGACGGGGGCTGGTACGCTCGCTAGCAATATCGGGACCGATATCGCAACGTGTAAAGTACCCTTAACAGTCCCATTTTCCAGAAATGTACTAATTTTTTTTTTGTACACGCTCCCAGCAGATTAATGGCTGTCAAGGGTCAAAATGTGCAGGTTAACACAAACAGTGTCCATAAATAGAAAGTATGAATTGGTTTGGAGGCTGCCCACTAACTAAATATCCCAAAATTGCAAACATTAGTGTTGGTAACTTTGCTAATATGTGCAGAATCCCTAAGTTATAGAACAGCAACTACCAAATATTGGACCATCCAGTATAAGCACAAGCTATCCAGGTAAATACTGCAATATTCATGGTATGGAGAACCTTATGGGCAATATTATCTTTGCTCACTTGAGCTCTAAATAATAATTTATTCATTTATTTAGCGCTATTAATTCCACAGCGCTTTGCATACATTGCGAACACTGTCCCCATTGGGGCTCACAATCTAAATTCCCTATTTGTATGTCTTTGGAGTGTGGGAGGAAACCGGAGAAAACCCACGCAAACACGGGAAGAACATACAGACTCCTTGCAGATGGTGTCCTTGGTGGGAATTGAACCCAGGACTTCAGCGCTGCAAGACTGCAGTGCTAACCACTGAGCCACCGTGCCGCCCAAATCACAAGCATTCGCAGACACATTGGCTCAGTACACTTCAGGGAATAAGTCCTACACCGGTCTCACTAAGGATGGGGTAACCAGGGGGGCCCACTGTGACTCTGTCTCTTACAGGCCAACATACACTTAATAAGGGTGCACAATTTTTATGTTAAAATAATTATTTATGTCTTATTTGTTTGTATTTGGAGGGCATACATTTTTTTCCCAACGTAAACGAAGCAGAAACCATGTAGCATGAGTTCACAAAGTCCCATGCGACATTACATAGAGCTCATGTGCAATATAATAACTTGGTCAAACCCTTTCCAAATATTGGAAAGCTGATGAAGTCTGGAAGAAGCTTTACAGCTATAGGACATAGGACGATCTAATACACAAGTGACAACTTCACCAAAAGACTGTGTCTGGAATTCTGCGCTAATTAATCTCACTCTTATTATACACAACAAGGAGCAATTATTACTTTCCCAGAAGTACAATTCGCGACTATGTAACAAATCCAAATTCTCCTTTCTGCATCCTGGACTGACTTTTAAAATAACACTCCTGCAAAATCAGTTGCGGCCTACAATATTCAAGACTGAGCTCGTATATTGTATGACGGTCATGGCCGTTTTGATAGGTATAATTCAATAAGGCAGGAATGTAACAGCTGCTCTGGTTGCAACTTATTAGCGCAAATCACAAGAGTCCAGACAGTTGCACGAGCTTTAGCAAGGTGCAGAGCAGCAGAACCATATAGGAGTGTGATTTGTGCTATATATGAAACAAGGAGCTCAATTAATGGCTTGGAGGGTTTTGACTGTATGCATGTATTTGTATTGTATGGCATGGTTACTGAGCCACTGTACAGAGGAAGTTTTATGTAGCATATGGTGGTGTAGAGCGGCTAGGATAGGCAATAATAGTCATGTGTACAGTGATTTCCAGGCCGCAGCACTGCCGGTTGGTAACCCCTTGCGTCCTGGTCTCCACTGAAGGGATGCCCTCGCCACAGTCCACTCCTCCACAGAGTCAATGAATCAGACACAGATGCACTTCTTTTTAATAGGGGAACTTTACTTGTTTTCACTACATGGGAAGCTTCAACTCGCAGAACACGGGTTCAGCCCCTGACCTCGATGGGGTTCCCTCCAGGCTCCATTCCTTCATTAAATTTACCGGCTGACCGCTTTCCTGGCACCTGCACTTCCTTGAAGTGGCCCACTAGGCCCATCATTCTCCTGTTTGACATCACACTGCACTAGTCAATTCAAAAAGTCCTTTAGCCTCTCAGTCCCACCCACAGGGATTTAGCTTACGCTATTGAAGGGGCTTATTCCGACAGCACTCTTCCTCCCGTGCTTCTGGCCCGGACCTACTCTTTTCTTTTAACAGCCCATTGATATTTGGTCTCGCAGGATAATTCGTTGTTTTTTCAATCCAGGAAAGACAAACGCCACCTCGGCCATCCGGACTCATCCCCTCTTCTGGGGACACAGTTAACAGTCCTCTAATGAACAGGACCCCGCATACCCAGTGTCAAAGGGTTGACCCTTAGGATCTTCTATAAGCAAAAGGTTTAGGCTTGTTATCTCTTTCTCCTACTGGGGACTCTCCTGCCCTCCTTCTACATCCTGTCCTATTTATACTCTGACCCTCTCCTTTCACTTAACCCCTTCCTACCTAAGGGTGTCAGGAAAGCAATCAATAGGTCAACTCGCCACCTTGTGGCCATTAACCAAAATACACAATACAGACCAATACATTTTATGACCCTTCCTGTGTGTCGGCCACTTCTGCATGGGTGGCGTAGCCTTGACCCCTATATCAGTGGCAACACCCTTCATCCTGCTTAAATTCATAATCTGACAGCTAAGTATTACAAGACCATCCAAGTATCCTTTTGAGCCAATCTGTGGTTCATCCATGAACATGGACAACACTTTCTATGTCATCCACTGTCCACTGCAGAGTTTTGCAGTGGACGGAGCAAAAAATAACAAGCGCATGTGCGCTATGTTTCCATGTACGAGTAGCATTCTTTTCTGCTTTGCACATCTACTGGTCTCACTTTTTTGTCTGCGCAGAACAGAAATTAATTCTCTGACTACACAAGTGAAAAAAAAAAAAATATCTTAGGTGCCCTTTTTTGTTTTCTTTTGGTTTTCTGCACTGTGCAACAGGAGACTCTGTAGTGAACGGTGGATGATGTAGGTAGTGTCATCGATTTCAATTAATGGACCAAGTGTAGCTCAAAATGACACTGGATGTTTGGTGATGCCCAACAAACATATGGTATCCAATAGGAGACCAATGCATATATGGTTAGGCATACAAGTTTGGGGACTAATAGCTATTGGTTTAGGTTTACAACATATAGTGCATCATGATGGGATTTGTTTGTAGAGGTAAAACCTAGTGACTTTAACCCTAAGTGGGTGTCGACCTACCCACTGTAACAGGAAATTTCTGGACCCTTTTTACTTTTAAATGGACTTGGTCTTGTGCACATTTAATAATTCACAATACGTTTACGTTGTGTTTGAACAGCGAGGACTATTGTGAGTGCTCTTGGACCTATTCTATTTGTATACTGCGTAGTTTGACCCCTCTCTTTACACAGTGTATGTACACAGTAAAGAATGCTTCAATTAAAGCACAGCAATGAAACAGGGAACATCGTAAAGACTGTGCTATAATACAAGCAAAGTTCTACTAGCAGGGCTGTGGTTTTATTGTATATTTGTGTTTCAGGAATCATATACTACAGGATGTCTCAATTAGGAACTTAAGGGGGCTTTACATGGTAGCGATATCGCTAGCAATTTGTAGCGATAGCGAGCGTGTAAGTACCCGCCCCCATCGCGCATGCGATTGTTTGTGATCGCTGCCGTAGCGAACATTATCGCTACGGCAGCGTCACACATACTTACCTGGTCGGCGGCGTCACTGTGACTGCCGAACAATCCCTCCTTCAAGGGGGAGGGACGTTCGGCATCACAGCGACGTCACCACAACGTCACTAAGCGGCCGGCCAATCAAAGTGGAGGGGCGGAGATGAGCAGGACGTAACATCCCGCCCACCTCCTTCCTTCCGCATTGTGGCCGGCGGCAGGTAAGGAGACGTTCCTCCCTCCTGCGGTGTCACACATAGCGATGTCTGCTGCCGCATGAGCGATGAACCACCTGGATAAACAACCCTTACCGATTTTTGAGTTTGGGACGACCTCTCCATGGTGAACGATTTTCACCATTTTTGAGTTCGCTTAAGGTCGCTGGTCAGTGTCACACGCCGCGATATCGTTAATGACGCCGGATGTGCGTCACTAACAACTTGACCCCGACGACAAAACATTAACGATATCGTAGCGTGTAAAGCCCCCTTTACACTAAAGATATGTCATAAGGAAGAACTCCAACTGGCAGACAAAGCTTTTTTTCTTGAAAACCCCTACCTTCTTTTCTCTTATGGAAACCATTAAGTATTAATCTACACTATTCACAGAAACTTAGGGATATTTGGATTTTGGGGGAAATTTCAGGATGATCCTAAAATGTACTCTAACCTTTCATGTGAACTTATTGTGACCGTCTCTAAACTTTTGAATGGACATGTCCAACTATTCAATGTTTCCGTAATTGTTGTACAACTTGCTGTTCTCTAAGAAGGAGCTTAATGGCAAAATTCACAAGAGGTGTTTGATCCATGAATCGCCCAGTACATTTCAGAGTTCAATTAGAATCGGCATTAAAGCAGTCCTCCTCATCATGATACCATTCTTATTTTGAGATCATGAGACCAAGACAACACCTAATAATTGGTGAACAGTACCGCGCCATTGCGAAGCTGTAAGCAGGATGTTCGCAGATGAAACAGAATGTTCTCAGATGGAATTGACCACTGAGCTTACAAGGTCACAAAGTGTTACCAGCAGGTTGTACAGTGATACAGAGAGACTGTTAGTCACAGAAAGGCAGAGAAGTGGAAGTCCTTTGGTCACAGCCCACACTGATGACTGCTTTATTGTGCACAATGCCCATCAGAACTAGATGGTGAATGCCACACAACTCCATGCACATTTAAGAGAGGTGAGAGGTGCCCAAGTGTCACGTCAGACCATTCTAAACCATTTACATCAGCCAGGTCTGGGTGCTAGACGACCTGCAAGGTACCTGACCACACCACCAGGCACAGGAGTCTTCTATGCTGGACGAGGGACCAGTGGCTCAGTGCTGGTCACTGATTAAACTTGATTCCCACTGAGCAGAAATGATGGCTGCCAACGATGATGAGACGTCAAGAAGAGCACTATGCATCAGCCATTGTTGTCACCAGACAAGCCTTTGGTGGTGTTACAGTGTGGGTCGGTGTTTAGTCAGTACAGAACTACCCTATACTGTGTGAATGGTACAGTGACAGCCCCTACTACAGGAATAACATCATTAATCCAGTCATTGTGCCTCTACATGAACAACAGCGGCCTAATTTAATCTTCATGGATGAAAATGCTCCAGCTCATTGAGGTCTCATCATTAGGGAATGGCTGCTGGAGACTGGAGGACCTTAAAAGGAGTGACCTGCACTTTCTCCAGACCTGAATCCCATGGAAAACCTATGGGATCAGCTGAGTCACCATGTAGAGTCCATAACTCTGTACCCCAGAGCCTCAATGACCTGAGGACTGCCGGTGGAACACCATGCCTCCACAGACAACAACTCCACTTGTGACCAGCAGGAAATGTCGTTGTCAATCTGGAATTGATGCTCAAAGACAAGGCCACATGACAAGTTATTGAGACAAAACTTTTTGGGGGGTATAGCCACTACTGTTGTTTCAATAAATAGTTTAAGATGAGGAAATCCCCATTGCTGCTTCTACTCAAATGCCCTACTTTCATGATAAAATATCACTGTAGCGTGAACGTTTTACATAAATATCACCCGAAAACCAAATATCCCTAACTTTTCGGGAACAGTGCATATAATACAGGTATTAACAACATTCACTGCAGTAGAAGAAATTTCTTTTAGGTGGTGGTTTACATAATGATAAGGGCACCATAGCAAGCACAAAATTTAGGCTTGTTTCAGCTGCTGCTTGACTTTAGCAAATGTATAGCCACTCATAATAAGAACAAACCCATTTTCTTGACTTCAGTACATTTTACTTGTGTGTTATTTTGCAAATTTGGAGACTACATCTTTGTGTACGTTTTTGCATCTTTTTTTAAGGGGTTTTTCTGTCTCATAAAAATATAGCATATATAAGATATAAAATGTCATCGCTTTATGATCAGTGGGGAACCAGTCTTTGAGATCCTCACCAATTTAGAGAACAAAAGGGACATCTCTGTGTACCCTTCAAACTGTCCCCTGCACAGAAGCTCCTGGCCACCGGAGATAACTGCAGCCAGCCCCAGTCACTTGAATAAGGCAATGTAGCAGTACCAAACATGGCCAGATACAATTGTTTTTGGTAAAAAATAGTAAAGGGGTCATAGTGGACCCTTAATTCTCAGGATCAGTGGGTTTCCCAGAAGAAAAGAATGACAGAATAACCTTATAAAATGCCATTGATTTTTGAGAAAGGAAAATGTCAAGACTGACCCAAGCTTGGCAGCCCTATCCAGGAGCCCCATAGTCGCCGTCTGGTCTGACACTGTTGTACATTCCGCCAATGACCCCAGGACAAGCAGTGTCACAATATACACTTCTATTCATTACAAGGACAGACCTTTTTGTATCAAAACATTTGTTAATAATACATATTTATTTGTATGTAAACGCCATGAAACAAGCGCTGGTTGTTTGAGAAGAGAAGTAAGTCTTCATTATAGTCAGAACAATGGTACAATGCAGCTCGATGCCAGGCTGCCGTCCAGGAGGGAGATGATAGGCGTATGTTTACAAAACAGTGCCAGGCTCACCCCCGGGATAATGACTACCCCATTACTGGTACAGCCAACCCTTCCTGGGGCCAGAATACATGCTGATTAGTATTTGTACCTGTATTTGGTCTGTTTGGGGTAGGTTATTATTGCTGTTATTAAGATTGCTATTATAATAGTTATTGTTGTAGTTTTCTGCAATGCCTTTGCTACAATTAAAAAGATTTAAGGGATTGTTCATGATAGAGATGTTAACGATCTGTCCTTAGAATAGGTTATCATTACTAGATCCCACCCTACCATTGATCAGGTATGGGTCCTGTGATAGACCAGCAATGTGCACTGTTTAATTCCACCTTCTGGGGAATATGGTAGCTCCTGATCAAGGGGGTTGCCAGATGTTCAATCCCCACTGATCAGATGTTACTAATCCATCATCGATATGTAGGGTTTCTGGATAACCCTTTTGTCACCAACTTTGCAAAACATCTACTATCATGAGTATACAGTTCTACTAGACAAAAAATATTTGTATTATACACACGTGGTCAAAATTGTTGGTACCCCTCTTTTAATGAAAGAAAACCCACAATGGTCACAGAAATAACTTGAATCTGACAAAAGTAATAATAAAACATCTATGGACATTAACAAATGAAAGTCAGACATTGCTGCTTTTCAGCTTCCACAGAATTTAAAAAAAATAAATAAATAAATAAACCTCATGAAATGATGGTTCCTCCTTAACTTAATATTTTGTTGCAGAACCTTTTGAGGCAATCACTGCAATCAAACAATTCCTGTAACTGTCAATGAGACTTCTGCACCTCTCGATAGGTATTCTGTCCTCTCCTCAAAGATGCTCAACAGGATTTAGGTCAGGGCTCATAGAAGCCACTTCAGAATAGTCCAATGTTTTCCTCTTAGCCATTCTTAGGTGTTTTTAACTGTGTGTTTTGGGTCATTATCCTGTTGCAAGACCGATATGACCTGCGACTGAGACCAAGCTTTCTGACACTGGGCAGCACATTTATCTCTAGAATCCAATAATAAGTCTTGAGAGTTCATTGTACCTTGTACAGATTCAATACACCCTGTGCCAGATGCAGCAAGCAGCCCCAGAACATAACAGAGCCTCCTCCATGCTTCACAGAAAGGACAGTGTTATTTTCTTGTTATGCTTCATTTTTCCATCTGTCAACATAGAGCTGATGTGCCTTGCCAAAAAGTTCAATTTTTGTCTCATCTGTCCATGGGATAGTCTCCCAGAAGCTTTGTGGCTTGTCAACATGTAGTTTGGCAAATTCCAGTCTGGCTTTTTTATGATTTTTTTTTCAACAATGGTTTCCTCTTTGGTCGTTTCCCATGAAGTCTACTTTGGCTCAAACAACGACGGATCGTGCAATCTGCCACTGATGTTGTTTAAGGTTGAAGTTCACCTTTAATCTCTTTAGACGTTTTTCTGGGCTCTTTTGTTACCATTCTTACTATCCGTCTCTTTGATTTGTCATCAATTTTGTCATCAATTTTGTCATCAATTTTTCTCCTGCACCCACGTCCAGGAAGGTTGTCCCATGGATCTTAAATTTCTGAATAATATGTGCAACTGTAGTCACAGGAACATCAAGCTGCTTGGAGATGGTCTTATAACCTTTTACCTTTAACATGCTTGTCTATAAATTTTCTTTTGAATCTCCTGAGACAACTCTTTCCTTTGCCTCCTTTGGTCCATGTTGAGTGTGGTACACACCATGTCACCAAACAACACAGTGAGCATCTGTAGCCCTATATACAGGCCTACTGACTGACTACAAGATTGTAGCCACCTATGATGCTAATTAGTGGACACACCTTGATTTAACATGTCCCTTTTGCACATTATTTTCAGGGGCGCCATCATTTCTGTCCAGGACTATTTCATGAGTTTTATTTATTTATTTATTTTAATTTTATGGAAGCAGAAAAGCAGCAATGTCTGACTTTCATTTGTTCATTTTCATATATTTTTTCATTTATTATTTTTGTCAGATTCAAGTTATTTCTGTGACCATTGTGGGGTTGTTTTCATTAAACAAGGGGTACCCACAATTTTGACCACGTGTGTATATAACACTAAATCAGTTATGGGGACAGATGAATGAATACCTTAAGTTAGATTTAGAGGTCGAGTACTCAGAGCCTTCGAATGGAGCCTCCAAGCCAGAGTTTAATATACAGGAGAACCAGTATGGTACACATTTTGGATGCAAAGTTTTTCCGCAAGAGCTCTAATTGCCAGTCAAGGTTCATAGGAAGCATTTTCATCGAATTTTCTGGTAATATTCCAGAAAGTAACGTGTATATTGTGTTCCAAAATATGACTTCTGAGTCTTTTCATTCCATCCTACTGGGTCTCACTATGCCTCGATTTTCTGTAATCTGTTAGAAATTACACCACAAGGTCTAAATTGGCAGGAATACAGTGCAATTGTCTTGCACGCTGACCAGAATCGTTGTTTTCAAAATTGTTTAATTTTTTTTACTTGTCGGTAACTTCCAATTTCGAATTAGAATATTCATATAATAATAATCTGTATTTCTATAGTGCCAACATATTGCACTGTACAATTCAGGAGGTTCATATAATAGTGATGTGCAGTTGTGGTTCATTATTTTCAGGTCCTGGGAATATGTAAAAACACATTGGGGAACAGTGTTTAATAATACTGCAGGGTGCCAGTAATTTCCAACTGACAGTTTTACTGCAAATATTCTAATAAAGGGGGGGGGTGTTTCGGGCTAGAAAGAGAAGCCTGTAGTCACTCTGTGATTGCAGACTGCCGAATCGTGACAGTGTGCATTGAACACAATGTCATGATCCCCCTATATTTGCTGTAAAGTGGGCACATGTATGTGATGTGTATATTAACTAGATTCCCATCCGCCTCTCAGACTGTTCTCTTAAAACTAGCTGCTGAGACTATAGTTGACACGTGACTACAAATATGCAAATCACAGACAAATATGCAAATTACATACCACTTTTGCTGCGACTACCAGGGAATTGTAACAGTGTGCACATTACACATTGTGATGTTTTGGCAGTCTGCAGTCGTAGAGTGACTACATATTTTTCTTTTAATTTTGGAAAACCCCTTTAAGTGAAATCTCACAGATACCCTTCAGTAGGGACCGCTAAGTAAATCAGACCTGCAGTGTAATTAACTTGCAAACAGTTCTACTTATCTCAACTTCTAAGGTTAGGGCTCGGTTCCACTTGCGTTTCGCACGGACGAGTGCAATTTGATAAAACATTGGATTCGCACCAGTGCAAAACTATAGGGCAGTGTCCATCTGCGATTGATTTCTCATGCCATATTGGCTTGAGAAAAGAATCACAGCATGCTGGGTTTGGCAGTGAGTCTCGGCTCATACACACCCATACAAGTTTATGGGTGCGTGTGAAACATTGCACTGCACTCGCATGTCATCAGAGTGCAGTGGAATGTATGCACAGACAGGCCGCGGAGAAGAGGGAGAAACTGCTCCCTCCCTCTCCTCCGCAGATCGGATCAGTCGCATGACCCTTGGCTCACACTCACAGCAGAGCGGGATCTGAGGGTCATTAGCACATTGCTTACAATGCTCTTGCATCAGAAGCAAAGCACAAGTGGAACCGCGACCTTACTGTGTTTCATGGGATCAAGAGGAAGTTAATTGCTCAGAAAGGAGAATCTTTTCACAGAGCAGGTCATGTTCTGGAGGACCTGGCACATTTGTGCATTGCAGTAACAACCCAATGATTGCTATGCAAAATGTGTAATACCTTATTTCGCCTCTGGGGGTGCTGCAGGGAAATGTACCACTTGTTGACCCATTTTCTTATACATTATAGCTGATAACAGAAGGTCTCAGAAACGAGAGAACCTGTGGGCAATTTCTAACTCAATTAGATTGTCCAATAGGGACAAGCTCATTAGATACAATTGTTAGTTGATTGTAGTAATTTGGTGGCTTTAAAAGCCAGACTACCTTGATTTTTCCTCAAATCCATATTTTGGAGAAGAAAAGTTATTAGCGCGTTTAACTATTGGAGATTATCTGTTAGAGATTTGTTTGGACAACCCCGTAGACCATGGCTATAAGGTCTCAACCTTCTTATTAACCTTGCCCCTACATCAATAAGTAGCCTGGGCATTAATCACATCTCTGTGCTGACATTGAAATGCTCACATACATAGTTGATCGCGGTCCATTTACTCCAAGCAATGTTTTGGAAGATTCGTTTAATCATGGTACACGTTTTGTAGAATAAAACCTTCTTTCCAGAGTGAGACCATAAGTAGAGCCTGTCAATAAGAGGTGTCTCATGTATCTACAGGATTACATCTGCTGGGTGCTTTACATACTTTCCACAATGAACACCCTCCCATCCCCCAATTTCCTCTTTTCACTTTTTCTATTGTATGGTGCCTGCCCAGTATTGTGTTAAGACTGAGCAGGCACCAACAAAATAAGGCTAGTTTCACACTTGCGTTGGACGGCTTCTGTAGCATTGTGTTGTGTGACGGATGCAACTGATGCGTTGTATATAGTGGCACAATGGATGCTACGGATCGTACAAAACAACGGAAAGCTTTTTTTTTTATTTTATTTTTTTTTCATTTTTTTTTCTTCTTTACAGTTTTACCGGCAGCAGACTATTGTGAACGATCAGCTGATCGCTCTCAATAGCCAGCGGCCGGGCACTCAGATGAGCGCTCTCACATGCCGGCGGCTGGGCACTCAGCTGAGCGCTCTCACATGCCGGCGGCCGGGCACTCAGCTGAGCGCTCTCACATGCTGGCGGCCGTGCGCTTAGCTGAGCGCTCTCACATGCCGGTGGCCGGGCGATCAGCTGAGAGCTCTCACATGCCAGCGGCCGGGCGCTCAGCTGAGCGCTCTCACATGCCGGCGGCCGGGCGATCAGCTGAACTTTCGGTCACTGAGAAACTAAATAAAGTTTCTTTGATTTTATAAAAAAAAAAAAAAAGAGCATGCGCAGTGAAAAATAAAGGTTTCCGTCACTAAAAAAAGTTACATGCAGCGTTCCTTCCGCCCGACGCAGCGTCAAAATAACGACACTGCGTCGTCCAGCGGATGCAACGCTGACACTTGCGTTACAGTGCGTTGTCCATACAAGTCTATGGAGAATAGCGCAGTGCGTTAACGGACTGCGCTATTCTCCATAGTGACGGACTCCGCTGAACGCAAGTGTGAAAGTACCCTAACATGACCACTGTGGGAAGTATCTTCATCCAAATAACATTAACATCTTACATTTTCACCATCATAATAAACTGAACATCCCACGAGAATACTAAAATTCAGAGCTACTATTAAAAATGTCTGGGCCCCATACAAATTGCCAGGGTCAAGTGTGACCTTCCAACATTATTAGTACATGAAATCTAAAACTGTATTTTTATAACTGATAGTGAATATCCCTGCGGGCGGTATACATAATATGTGGATAAAATATATACAACTGTATAACAATATATTAAAAAAAACAGAGAAAGAAAGGCAAATTGGACATAATTTCACACAAAAAGCCCCTAAAATTCTGGGTGCATATTGCTAATCCCTGCCTTACCGTCGCTGTATACACTAGCATAGATAGAGAGATCTTTAGAAAAAGTATTTCTAAAGACCTTTTATCTTATGCTAATGAGCGAGGGGACTAGTCACAAGTGCGTTTCGCCCCTTAGCTAAACTAGAAATATATGGTGTGCACTCAGCTATTGGTGAGTTTGGAGGTGCTAGTGAGTGGACCAGGGTCCAGACTATCATGTACAATATAGACACTGCACTCTCTATTCAAAAAACGAGGTATATAAAGACCAACAAATTCGTTTTTGTTCAAAAGGTTTTTTTGTTTTTTTATTTTTTAATTTTTCAATGCTATAAGACAATAGAAAAGTGGTACTAATACATATGGTGGGACGTTTCGGCCATAACACTGGCCTTCTTCACGCCGTATTACACTGTAAAAAGGGCAAAATAAGAAAAGATCAATATACAAGAAAAGAAGGGGGGGGGGAAAGGGGGTAGTTTACATATAGATACATATATACATTTTTAGGCAATTCTTTCTATCAGCAAAGAACCTTTTTTCATGTCATTATCTACTCCTTGGACGTATTACATGGTATTACATGCAACTTTATACAGTAAGTTACTATAAGTGTATCAGTATAAGGCAGGACAATGGCGACAATAGCAAAGGTGACAATATAGCACCTACCTCCATAGAAGTGGGGGGAAAACTAGTTTCCAATAGGTAAAAGGAGTGTGTACAGAGAAAATTAGAGTAGGGGAACACCCTAGGTATTGTTTTTCTATTGGTCACGGGAGGCAATTCCTGCAAATAAAGGTAAAAAGGTTGAGATTGGAGTATATGGAACCCCTGACTAAGGTATGTATACCCGGATGAGCATACCTGGTGGATAAAGAATCTCAGGGTGTAATTGCTCTGGAGAGGTCTAATGGGTACATCAGCGGAACATTTAAGATTATGGTTTCTGAAAAATTGTGATAAAGAGTCAAGGTGGGTTTATCCAAAGAGGTTTTCAGTTTAGTATCTACAGTGTTTATAGTGGATAGACCAGCTACCTTGTGATAATGCATAACCTTAATCCAGTAATTATTGAAATAGTGTAGAGACCTATTCTGGATGTAATATTTTCAGTTACGGTGTCACGTTTTATGTCCTATAAAGCAGGGAACATGTACAGTTAAGAGGTGCATTGGAACTATAGAAAAAGGTTATAAAAAGGAGAAAGCGATACCTTTTTGGACTCCACATGTGAAGTACAACTATTAGCATGTACTGTAATAGTCTTTGCAATGTGTAGTTCCTATAAAGAGATATAGGTAGAGCTAATTCAGGATTATTATATGCCCTTGTGACCATTAATGTATAATGTGGGGAAACTGTACCTTTAAGCCGTCCAGAATATTTTCCACCACTTGCAGAAAAGGGGAGTATGCAGAAAAAAACTTGCTATTATCTGGAAGAGGTAATGTGTATCAGGGTTGGACACAGGTACTGGGTCATGCAAACACTGATCTCATGGAGCTATTCAGCATAATATGCATTACCTGTATTATCCTTACGCAGGAGATGTGTATAGGGCGATTTAAGGTGTCCCTCTATGGAATGAAAGGTCGGATTAGTGGATTATAGAATATGGAGGAGTAGGTGACCCAGATGGAGGGGGTGTCATGTCGCATCCTACCTTGGAAGGCCGTCTTCCCAGACTGTGGCTGCTGCAAAAGGGGACTGTGTTCGCCGGCTATTTACTTCCGAAAACCGGAAGTAAATAGCCGGCGAACACAGTCCCCTTTTGCAGCAGCCACAGTCTGGGAAGACGGCCTTCCAAGGTAGGATGCGACATGACATCCCCTCCATCTGGGTCACCTACTCCTCCATATTCTATAATCCACTAATCCGACCTTTCATTCCATAGAGGGACACCTTAAATCGCCCTATACACATCTCCTGTGTAAGGATAATACAGGTAATGCATATTATGCTGAATAGCTCCATGAGATCAGTGTTTGCATGACCCAGTACCTGTGTCCAACCCTGATACACATTACCTCTTCCAGATAATAGCAAGTTTTTTTTTGCATACTCCCCTTTTCTGCAAGTGGTGGAAAATATTCTGGACGGCTTAAAGGTACAGTTTCCCCACATTATACATTAATGGTCACAAGGGCATATAATAATCCTGAATTAGCTCTACCTATATCTCTTTATAGGAACTACACATTGCAAAGACTATTACAGTACATGCTAATAGTTGTACTTCACATGTGGAGTCCAAAAAGGTATCGCTTTCTCCTTTTTATAACCTTTTTCTATAGTTCCAATGCACCTCTTAACTGTACATGTTCCCTGCTTTATAGGACATAAAACGTGACACCGTAACTGAAAATATTACATCCAGAATAGGTCTCTACACTATTTCAATAATTACTGGATTAAGGTTATGCATTATCACAAGGTAGCTGGTCTATCCACTATAAACACTGTAGATACTAAACTGAAAACCTCTTTGGATAAACCCACCTTGACTCTTTATCCCAATTTTTCAGAAACCATAATCTTAAATGTTCCGCTGATGTACCCATTAGACCTCTCCAGAGCAATTACACCCTGAGATTCTTTATCCACCAGGTATGCTCATCCGGGTATACATACCTTAGTCAGGGGTTCCATATACTCCAATCTCAACCTTTTTACCTTTATTTGCAGGAATTGCCTCCCGTGACCAATAGAAAAACAATACCTAGGGTGTTCCCCTACTCTAATTTTCTCTGTACACACTCCTTTTACCTATTGGAAACTAGTTTTCCCCCCACTTCTATGGAGGTAGGTGCTATATTGTCACCTTTGCTATTGTCGCCATTGTCCTGCCTTATACTGATACACTTATAGTAACTTACTGTATAAAGTTGCATGTCATACGTCCAAGGAGTAGATAATGACATGGAAAAAGGTTCTTTGCTGATAGAAAGAATTGCCTAAAAATGTATATATGTATCTATATGTAAACTACCCCCTTTTTCCCCCCCCTTCTTTTCTTGTATATTGATCTTGTCTTATTTTGCCCTTTTTACAGTGTAATACGGCGTGAAGAAGGCCAGTGTTATGGCCGAAACGTCCCACCATATGTATTAGTACCACTTTTCTATTGTCTTATAGCATTGAAAAATTAAAAAATAAAAAAACAAAAAAACCTTTTGAACAAAAACGAATTTGTTGGTCTTTATATACCTCGCCCCTTAGCTAGTCAGCCCACATTGCATGCTGGCACGCCCCTGTGGGTGTACTAACATTCTAATGAATATGCAGCGATGACGCACATACCTCACTACATTCATGCGCACTACATGGTTATGACATCACGGAAGGTCCTGTAACCCAGGGGCACAGCAATGATCGGACACGGAAGCAGAAGTGGCCGGGGGACAGCGGCTGAGCGGGTCTGCAGGACACGTCGCGGTATCTGTAAGTATAATGACAGTGTTTATTATTAACTATATTCATTATTTTACAGCCCCCCACCCCATTCCATAACTGTAAAGTCCAAGTTCAGTGTTCGGACGCAAGCGTTATCTCAGAACCCGAACTAGAACTTTATAAAATGCTATGCGAGGCTCCCGAACGCGAACATCGGGGGGTTCGTTCATCACTAGATCTTTCCACAGGTGATCAATAGGATTTACATCTCTGCCACTTCAGAACTCTCCATCTCTTTGTTTCCTTCCATTTCTGGGGCTTCTTGAAGGATGTTTGGAGTCATTGTCCTGCTGGAAGACCCATGTCCCAGGACGCAAACCCAGCTTTCTGACACTGGCCACTACATTGCGACACAAAATCCTTTGGTAGTCTTCAGATTTCATGATGTCTTGCCCACAGTCAAAGCGGCAAGTGCCAGAGGCAGCAAAACTACCCCAAAACATTTTTTAACCTACGCCATATTTGACTGTAGATACTGTTTTCTGTTCTTTGTAGGGATCATTCAGTTATTGGTAAACAGTAGAATGATGTGCTTTGCGAAAAGCACTATCTTGGTTCATAAGACACTTTTCCAAAAAGATTTTGGTTCCTCACATACATTTTGTTTTTTTAGGTCTCTGTGTCGGCAGTGAGGTCCTCCGGAGTCTCTCATCCATAGCTTTTAGTTTCATTGCGATGTGGACGGATAGTTGGCGCTTACACTGATGCACCAAGAGCCTACAGGACAGCTTGAATTTCTTTAGAACTTGTTTGAAGGGCTTATCCACCATCCGGACTAATTCTTGTATTGCAACCTTTCATCAATTTTTCACTCCCATCCACGTCCAGGAAGATTAACTACAGTGCCATGGGTAGTAAACTTCTTCATTATGTTGAACTCTGTGGACAAAGGAACATCAAGATCTCTAGGGTTGGACTTTTAACCTTGAGATTTTTGATATTTTTCAACAATTTTGGTTCTCAAGTCTTCAGACAGTTCTCTTCTCCTCTTTCTGTTTTCCATTCTAAAGCCAGCTTTACACCTTACAATTAGCTGTGCGATCTCGTATGCGATGTGACACGCCCAGGTCGCATATGCGATTGAATGAGATTGCACATAGGTCGTTCATTTGCTGTCACACGTGCGTTAGTAGTCTATGTTAAATTGATCAATTTTGTGTTCCGTGACGTATGCATTGGGCACCCTTTTTTTTTTTTTTTTATTTATTGACTTGCCAAGCGTGTGTAATGTGTAGGGATGCATTTTTACTATGTCATCTGCCATTCAGCTCTGCTACATGGCCGCTGACAGCAGACACAGACAGCCATGTGGCAGAGCTGAATGGCAGATGACAGCAGACACAGACAGAGCCGCACTGTCAGAATGAACTCGGGTGAACCTCACCCGACTTCATTGTCATGCTGCGGCTCTGTCTGTGTCGCGTCCTGATTAGCGGTCACCTGTGAAGGACTCACCGGTGACCGCTAAACTCCTGAGTAAGTGAATTGAGCAGCCCTCTCTCATACTCACCGATCCCCGGCTCTGCACGGCATTCACACTGCTCCGGCGGCTTTTACTGTTTTGAAAAAGCCGGCCGCCCATTAAACAATCTCGTATTCCCTGTTTTCCCCGCCCACCGGCGCCTATGATTGGTTACAGTGAGACACGCCCCCACGCTGAGTGACAGGTGTCACACTGCACCAAATCACAGCAGCCGGTGGGCGTGTCTATACTGTGCAGTGAAATAAATAATTAAAAAAAACGGCGTGCGATCCCCCCCGATTTTAAAACCAGCCAGATAAAGCCATACGGCTGAAGGCTGGTATTCCCAGGATGGGGAGCTCCACGTTATGGGGAGCCCCCCAGCCTAACAATATCAGCCAACAGCCGCCCAGAATTGCCGCATACATTACATGCGACAGTTCTGGGACTGTACCCGGCTCTTCCCGATTTGCCCTGGTGCGTTGGCAAATCGGGGTAATAAGGAGTTATTGGCAGCCCATAGCTGCCAATAAGTCCTAGATTAATCATGTCAGGCGTCTATGAGACACCTTCCATGATTAATCTGTAAATTACAGTAAATAAACACACACACGCCCGAAAAAATCCTTTATTAGAAATAAAAAACACAAACATATACCCTGGTTAACCACTTTAATCAGCCCCAAAAAGCCCTCCATGTCCGGCGTACTCCAGGATGGTCCAGCGTCACATCCAGCGCTGCTGCATGGAGGTGACCGGAGCTGCAGCAGACAAAGCCGCTCCGGTCACCTCCACACAGCAAATGAAGACAGCCGCGCGATCAGCTGAGCTGTCACTGAGGTTACCCGCTGTCACTGGATCCAGCGGTGGATGCAGCGGTGGCCGCGGGTAACCTCAGTGACAGCTCAGCTGATCGCGCTACTCACCGCTGCTCCTCTCACCTCTACGCAGCAACTGAGGTGAGTAGTGCGATCAGCTGAGCTGTCACTGAGGTTACCCGCGGTAACCTCAGTGACAGCTCAGCTGATCACGCGGCTGTCTTCATTTGCTGTGTGGAGGTGACCGGCGCGGCTTTGTCTGCTGCAGCTCCGGTCACCTCCATGCAGCAGCGCTGGATGCGACGCTGGACCATCCTGGAGTACGCCGGACATGGAGGGCTTTTTGGGGCTGATTAAAGTGGTTAACCAGGGTATATGTTTGTGTTTTTTATTTCTAATAAAGGATTTTTTCGGGCGTGTGTGTGTTTATTTACTGTAATTTACAGATTAATCATGGAAGGTGTCTCATAGACGCCTGACATGATTAATCTAGGACTTATTGGCAGCTATGGGCTGCCAATAACTCCTTATTACCCCGATTTGCCAACGCGCCAGGGCAAATCGGGAAGAGCCGGGTACAGTCCCAGAACTGTCGCATCTAATGTATGCAGCAATTCTGGGCGGCTGTTGGCTGATATTGTTAGGCTGGGGGGCTCCCCATAACGTGGAGCTCCCCATCATGAGAATACCAGCCTTCAGCCGTATGGCTTTATCTGGCTGGTTTTAAAATTGGGGGGGACCGCACGCCATTTTTTTTAATTATTTAATTATTTATTTCACTGCACAGTATAGACACGCCCACCGGCTGCTGTGATTGGGTGCAGTGTGACACCTGTCACTCAGCGTGGGGGCGTGTCTCACTGTAACCAATCATAGGCGCCGGTGGGCGGGGAAAGCAGGGAATACGAGATTGTTTAATGGGCGGCCGGCTTTTTCAAAACAGTAAAAGCCGCCGGAGCAGTGTGAATGCCGTGCAGAGCCGGGCCGGGGATCGGAGATCGGTGACTATGAGAGAGGGGGTAAGAGGGATAGACTGACATGGACAGAGAGAGAGGGACAGAGATAGTGACGGACTGACAGAGATTAGTGAATGACAGACATTGTGAGGCGCTTCAGAACGCAGCTTTTCAGCTGCGCTCTGAAGCACACCTTTTTTAAGCTGCGGTGCAGAGCGCACACCTGCGCACATAGCCTCAGACATCAAAATCGTATGAGGGATGTCACACGTTTCAATTGACTAGGTTCATACAACAATACGTCCAATGTATGAGGAATAAACGACGTGTATGCGATCACCGTATTTTCGTTCAATCTTGATTGCACGTAGGTGTCACACGCAAATACGTCACGAACGATGCAGGATGTGCGTCACTTACAACTTGACCCCGACGACGGATTGAAAGATTTATTGAAGCGTGTAAAGCGGGCATTAGTGTGGCACACACAGACACACAATGCAAACATTGAGTCAACTTCTCTACTTTTTTTCTGTTTTCAGGTGTGATTTTCATATTGCCCACACCTGTTACTTGCCACAGGTGAGTTTGAATGAGCATCACATGCTTGAAACAAAAGTTGTTAACCCACAATTTTGGAAAGGTGCCAACAATTTTGTCAGTACCATTTTTGGGGTTTTGTGTGAAATTATGCCCAATTTGCCTTTTTTTCCCCTCTGTTTTGTTTTGTAGATAACAAAACTTGGGTAATTGCAATAATTTTCTGGTAGAAATACATTATTTTCTGGAACAATTTCAAGGGTCCCAGCACTTTTAGCCATAACTGTTGCTAAATATAAGCCAGCACTTGCGTAAACCGCAGACACAAAATATGTACCAGCAGTAAATAAACATAACTGTATAAACCACACACAAAAAATAGACCAGCAGAGAATAAATCACACATACAAATATATACAGTACAGACCAAAAGTTTGGACACACCTTCTCATTCACCTTCTCATTCAAAGAGTTTTTTTTATTTTCATGACTCTAAAAATTGTAGATTCACATTGAAGACATCAAAACTATGAATGAAAACATGTGGAATGAAATACTTAAAAAAGTGTGAAACAACTGAAAATATGTCTTATATTCTAGGTTTTTCAAAGTAGCCACCTATTGCTTTGATTACTGCTTTGCACACTCTTGGCATTCTGTTGATGAGCTTCAAGAGGTCGTCACCGGAAATGGTCTTCCAACAGTCCTGAAGGCATTCCCAGAAATGCTTAGCACTTGTTGGCCCTTTTGCCTTCACTCTGCGGTCCAGCTCACCCCAAACCATCTCGATTTGGTTCAGGTCTGGTGACTGTGGAGGCCAGGTCATCTGGCGTAGCATCCCATCACTCTCCTTCCATCACTCCCCAACAGTGTCACCAGCAAAGCCCCCCCACACCATCACACCTCCTCCTCCATGCTTCACGGTGGGAACCAGCCATGTAGAGTCCATCCGTTCACCTTTTCTACAACGACACGGTGGTTGGATCCAAAGATGTCAAATTTGGACTCATCAGACCAAAGCACAGATTTCCACTGGTCTAATGTCCATTCCTTGTGTTCTTTAGCCCAAACAAGTCTCTTCTGCTTGTTGCCTGTCCTTAGCAGTGGTTTCCTAGCAGCTATTTTACCATGAAGGCTGCTGCACAAAGTCTCCTCTTAATAGTTGTTCTAGAGATGAGAAGGTGTGTCCAAACTTTTGGTCTGTACTGTACCTCACACACAAATGTATACCAGCAGTGAATCCTTGCCTTGTCATGGGCACTGGTGATTCACGCCACGCCACGATCAATAGGTCAGTAGTACAAGACCCTAGGTACTTGGTGCACCATCATGCAGAATCTGAAGTTTTCAGTGCAGTTTTGCCATTTTTTTTGATGGGGAAGCCCATTTTATAAATAGGATGAGTTTTAGACATTCAGTTTTTAATGCCACCGATTTTACATTTTCCTGTTTTAGCAATTATCATGTAGAAGAAATACTTTCCAACAATGTGTCACTCACCGTCACTGTATCAACCAGATGGTTATGACATTCTGTAACTTGCATGGCTATAGGGTAGGTTTGTGCGAGACAAGCAATTACGGCATACCACATGCACTATGTGGCGGCGCTTTATACAAGTGTCTTTTCTATTTCCTATATTATATGGATGTAAATTGGTGTCTAGCTCGGAGTTGTAAATAGAACCAGTGTTAAATGCTGTATTTTCAGTGTCACAGTGAAAGAAAACCGGTTATTATGTCACCGAGCAGTGTGATGTACATTGTTCATAGAGCTGCAAACAGCATGCTAAAGAAACGCCGCATGCGAGGGATCTTTAATTTACTGCCACAGTTAACCCTCCCATTGCCAATTGCACAACATAAGGCAAGTATGCCTCATATTAAGGCTTCAAGCCAAACTGGAGGTATTTGAAAGGGTGTGGACACATTTTCTACTATTTGTTGTTGGTCCAATGCATCTAAAACAAAAAAATTATGTAACTTTGCATACAGACCCTGATTAACAATCTCCTTCCTTTTTGAGCATACAGTTCCTATGCAGTCTTATTCGTTTCCATGGTTACAGACTAAGCGCATACCCTAAGGGGTACTTTGCACACTACGACATCGCAGCTGCGATGTCGGTGGGGTCAAATCGAAAGTGAAGCACATCCGGCGTCGCTGTCGACATCGGAGTGTGTAAATCGTTTTTGATACGATTAACGAGCGCAAAAGCGGCGTAGTGTCGGTCATTTCCATAATGTCGCGGCAGCGACAGGTACGATGTTGTTCCTCGTTCCTGCGGCAGCGCACATCACTGTGTGAGAAGCTGCAGGAGTGAGGAACATCGCCTTACTTGCGTCCTGCGGCTCACGCCGGCTATGCGGAAGGACGGAGGTGAGCGGGATGTTTACGTCCCGCTCATCTCCGCCCCTCTGCTTCTATTGGCCGCCTGCCGTGTGACGTCGCTGTGACGCCGCACGACCCGCCCCCTTAAGAAGGAGGCGGGTCACCGGCCAGAGCGACGTCGCAGGGCAGGTAAGTGCATGTGAAGCTGCCGTAGCGATAATGTTCGCTACGGCAGCTATCACAAGATATCACAGCTGCGACGGGGGCGGGGACTATCGCGCTCGGCATCGCTACCATCGGTTTGCGATGCCGTAGTGTGCAAAGTACCCCTAAGGCTGTGGGCACACAGTACGTTTTTATAGCCTTTTTTGATACATTTTTATAGTGCAGTTTTGTCACAAAACTACAAGCAAATCCTTATGCCAGCAAAGACAATGAGAATCCTGAAGTGTACATGTTGAGTTTGTTTACTTGCAGATTTTATGCAGTAAATAATCTGCAGCGTGTCAATTATTTCAGCGTTTTCTCTTGCGTTTTTCAAAATTTAATGCAATGAAAAAAAATGCATTAAAAATTCGGCAAAAATGCCCAAAAGTTCTGCAAACAAATACTCAATCTGCACATAGCCTTAAGCGGGCTTTACACGCTGCGTCATCGCTCAAGTGATCTCGTTGGGGTCACGGAATTGGTGACGCACATCCTGTAGCTGTAGCGATGCCGTTGCGTATGACACCTATGAGCGATTTTGCATCATCGCAAAAACGCTCATCGGTGACATGGGGGTCCATTCTCAAATATCGTTACTGCAGCAGTAATGAAGTTGTTCCTCATTCCTGCGGCAGCACACATCGCTCCGTGTGACACCGCAGGAACGAGGAAGCTCTCTTTACCTGGCTTCGGACACAATGCGGAAGGAAGGAGGTGGGCGGGATGTTCGTCCCGCTCATCTCCGCCCCTCCGCTTCTATTGGGCGGCGGTTCAGTGACGCTGCTGTGACGTCGCTGTGACGCTGAACGAACCGCCCCCTTAGAAAGGAGGCGGTTCGCCGGTCACAGCGACGTCGAAGAGAAGGTAAGTCCGTGTGACGGGTCCGGGCGATGTTGTGCGACACGGGCAGAGATTTGCCCGTGTCTCACAACCGATGGGGGCGGAAACGCACGCTGGTGATATCGGTACCGATATCGCAGTGTGTAAAGCGGCCTTTAGTCTGCTCATACTTGTGAGTAGAATGTTCCTACCAGTCCTATCCTCCTATCTATGGATAAGATGTGACACTTCTAGAGCCATGTTTCTTGAAAGAAACTAGATCTGAGGTTCAGATCTAATGACGCATGAATCATTTTTATTACTGTATTTCTTCGAGGACTGTTCATTGTTTGGAGCCTATAACACCTTTGCACCAGTGACCCCATGACTCCACTCCCTGTTAGTTGTTGACAGTTCATTCTTATCCTGGGAACATTGTCTATATGTAAATTCCTGTCCACATGAATACCCACAACCTAGCTATCTCGAAAAGTGGATGTGGACAATGATGGTGATTTCAGACCACACAAAGTCCCTATGACATTGACATAGGGGAATGGAGTAAAGGAACTTTGATATTTCTAATCTGCGATGGCCTGCAGTAGGAGGAACTGATATTCTTAATGACAGGTTGCTTATCTGTGAACTATAGTTACCTAAGACTATTAACACATCAGTGAAGGAATGTGTCCTCACCCACCTGATGACATCATTGTCTTATCATTGCTGGAGGATGATGTAATAAGAAAGGTGTTATCACACCTCTGCTCTTATGTTGCAATGTAAAGCTTATGTAGACCTGTTCTGATACCTGTTCAAGTGACTGATTTACTTTGTAGGCGTTGCCTGTCCTTTAGCCTAGTTGTGTCGCCTCGTCTCCTTCGTTTATTATTCCCTACCTCCTTCCACATTACACCTTACCGTGAATGTCTTAACCTTAACCCTGTATACACACGTGGTCAAAATTGTGGGTACCCTTTGTTTAATGAAAGAAAAATCCACAATGGTCACAGGAATAACTTGAATCTGACAAAAATAATAATACATTAAAAATCTATGAAAATTAACAAATGAAAGTCAGACATTGCTCATGAAATCGGCCTGGACAGAAATGATGGCACCCCTGAAAATAATGTGACAAAAGGTACATGTTAAATCAAGGTGTGACCACTAATTAGCATCACAGGTGTGTACAATCTTGTAATCAGTCAGTGGACCTGTATATAGGGCTACAGATACTCACTGTGCTGTTTGGTGACATGGTGTGTACCACACTCAACATGGACCAGAGGAAGTGAAGGAAAGAGTTGTCTCAGGAGATTAGAAAGAAAATGATAGACAAGCATGTTAAAGGTAAAGGTCATAAGACCATCTCCAAGCAGCTTGATGTTCCTGTGACTACAGTTGCAAATATTATTCAGAAATTTAGGCCAACCTCCCTGGATATGGCCGCAGGAGGAAAATTGATGACAAATCAAAGAGACGGATGACACGAATGGTAACAAAAGAGCCCAGAAAAACTTCTAAAGAGATTAAAGGTGAGCTTCAAGCTTAAGGAACATCAGTGTCAGATCGCACCATCTATCGTTGTTTGAGCCAAAGTGGACTTCATGGGAGATGACCAAAGAGGACACCATTGTTGAAAAAAAATCATAAAAAAGTCAGACTGGAATTTGCCAAACTGCATGTTGACAAGCCACAAAGATTCTGGGAGAATATCCTATGGTTGGATGAGACAAAAATGGAACTTTTTGGCAAGACACATCATCTCTATGTTCACAGAAGGAAAAATGAAGCATATCAAGAAAAGAACACTGTCCCTACTGTGAAACATGGAGGAGGCTCTGTTATGTTCTGGGGTTGCTTTGCTGCATCTAGCACAGGGGTTTTTGAATCTGTGCAGGATATAATGAAATATCAAGACTATCAAGGGATTCTAGAGAGAAATATGCTGCCCAGTGTCAGAAAGCTTGGTCTCAGTCGCAGGTCATGGGTCTTGCAACAGGATAATGACCCAAAACACACAGTTAAAAACACCTAAGAATGGCTTAGAGCAAAACATTGGACTATTCTGAAGAGGCTTCTATGAGTCCTGACCTATATCCTATTGAGCATCTTTGGAAAGAGCTGAAATATGCCGTCTGGAGAAGGCAACCATCAAACACGAGACAACTGGAACAGCTTGCTCTTGAGGAATAGGCCAAAATACCTGTCAAGAGGTGCAGAAGTCTCATTGACAGTTACAGGAATCGTGTGATTGCAGTGATTGCACCATAAAATTGTGCAACAAAATATTACGTTAAGGAAGGCGCCATCATTTCTGTTCAGGCTGATTTCATGAGTTTTATTTTAAAAAAATTCCGTAGAAGCAGAAAAGCAGCAATGTCTGACTTTCATTTGTTCATTTTCATAGATTTTTTATTATTACTTTTGTCAGATTCAAGTTATTTCTGTGACCATTGTGGGTTTTTCTTTAATTTCACGAGGGGTACCAACAATTTTGACCGTGTGTAGATTATTATTATTATTATTATTATTTATTTTAGAGCACCTGTTGCTGTACATGAGAAGGGGTTACATACAAAATCTAAATATAAATTACAGTGACTATTAATGACAGACTGGTATAGATGGGACAAAGGCCTTGGTCTTACATTCGACAGGATCATGAGCGGAGGGCAGTAGGTTGGAGGTCCCCGGGAGCTGGTGGTGGTTAGGTGGCAGTGGGGTCATTGCAAGCTGTAGATTTCTTGAACAGATTGGTTTTTAAGTTCTGCTTGAAAGTTTTTATTGTGGTGGATAATCGGACATGCTGGGGCACAGAATTCCAGAGGATGGGGGATACTTGGGAGAAGTTTTGGCGGTCATTGGGTAAGGATTGGAACATATAGGTGTTAAGGAGAGAAGGAGGTCAAGGTAGGACCAGAGATTACGTGTTGGTAGATATTGTGAGATTAGTTTGGAGATATATGGAGGAGACAGACGATGGACGGCTTTGTAGGTGGAAAGGGGAACGCATGATATAATTTATTGTGATAGATAGGACAGGTGTGGGAGTTAGGTGAGATGGAGGAAAGAATCTCTATACTCCACTCTATAGATCGCTACACTCACTCTATAGATCTTTATAGTCTCTGTATACATCTCCATACTTACTTTATAGATCTCTATACTCACTCTATAGATCCCTAGACTCGCTCCATAGAGTTCTATACTTACTCTATAGGTGTCTATATTCTATAGATCTCTCTACTCTATGGGTCTCTATACTCATTCTATAGAGTTCTATACTGACTCTATAGTCCCTGTACTCACTCTATAGATCCCTATACTTACTCCATAGAGTTCTATACTCACTCTATAGGTCTCTATACTCATTCTGTAGATCTCTATACTCACTCTATAGATCTCTATACTCACTCTATAGGTCTCTATACTCATTCTGTAGATCTCTATACTCACTCTATAGGTCTCTATACTCACTCTATAGGTCTGTATACTCATTCTGTAGATCGCTATACTCACTCTATAAGTCTCTATACTCACTCTACAGGTCTCTATACTCATTCTGTAGATCTCAATATTCACTCTATAGGTCTCTATACTCACTTCACAGGTCTCTATACTCATTCTGTAGATCTCTATACTCACTCTATAGGTCTCTATACTCAGTCTATAGATCTCTATACTAACTCTATAGCTCTGTCTCACTCTATAGGTCTCTATACTCACTCTATAGGTATCTATACTGCACTCTATAGATCTCTATACAGACTCTATAGATCTCTGTACTAAATGTATAGCTCTCTGTACTCACTATAGATCTCTATATTCACTCTATAGGTCTCTATACTCATCCTATAGATTTCTATACTCACTCTATAGGTCACTATACTCACTCTATAGATCTCTGTGCTCACACTATAGATCTGTATACTCACTCTATAGATCTCTGTACTCTATAGATCTCTATACTCTCGCTATAGATCTATATACTCACGCTATAGATCTCTGTACACACTCTATAGAGCTCTGTACACACTCTATAGAGCTCAATACTCTATAGGTCTCTATACTCACCCTACAGATTTCTGTACACACTCTATAGGTCTCTATACTCACTGTATAGTTCTCTATATTCACTGTATAGGTCTCTGTACTCACTCTATAGATCTCTGTACACACACTATAGATCTTTATACTCACTCTATAGGGATCTGTACTCACTCTATAGATCTCTGTACACACTCTATAGATCTCTGTACTCACTCTATAAATCTCTATACTCTATAGGTCTCTATACTCACTATATAGGTCTCTATACTCACTCTATAGCTCTCTGTACACACTCTATAGATCTCTGTACTCACTCTATAAATCTCTATACTCTATAGGTCTCTATACTCACTATATAGGTCTCTATACTCACTCTATAGATCTCTGTACACAATATAGATCTCTGTACTCACTCTATTGAGCTCTGTAAATACTAGAGATGTCTATACTCACTCTATAGCTCTATACTCACTCTATAGCTCTATACTCACTCTGTAGATCTCTGTACTCACTCAATAGATCTCTGTACTCATTCTATAGATCTCTATACTCACTCTGTAGATCTCTGTACTCACTCTTTAGATCTCTGTACTCACTCTTTAGATCTCTGTACTCCCTCTTTAGATCTCTGTACTCACTCTTTAGATCTCTGTACTCACTCAATAGATCTCTGTACTCATTCTATAGATCTCTATACTCACTCTGTAGATCTCTGTACTCACTCTTTAGATCTCTGTACTCACTCTTTAGATCTCTGTACTCTTTCTGTAGATCTCTGTACTCTTTCTGTAGATCTCTGTACTCACTCAATAGATCTCTGTACTCATTCTATAGATCTCTATACTCTGTAGATCTCTGTACTCACTCTTTAGATCTCTGTACTCACTCTTTAGATCTCTGTACTCACTCTTTAGATCTCTGTACTCATTCTGTAGATCTCTGTACTCACTCTATAGATCTCTGCACTCACTGAATAGATCTCTGTACTCATTTTATAGATCTCTATACTCACTCTGTAAATCTCTGTACTCACTCTGTACTCATTCTGTAGATATCTGTACTCACTCAATAGATCTCTGTACTCAATAGATCTCTGTACTCATTCTATAGATCTCTATACTCACTTTGTACATCTGTGTATTCACTCTATAGATCTCTGTACTCATTCTATAAAGCTCTGTACTCACTTTGTACATCTCTATACTCACTCTATAGAACTCTGTACTCAGTCTATAGATCTCTATACTCACTCTGTAGATCATTCTGTACTCATTCTATAGATCTCTATACTATCTTGTCCAGTTTCCCAGTTTCCCCAGGAGTCTCCTGAAATGTAGATCACTGTGTGGTGTGGCTTAAAATGTGGTTTAATAGGTAATTTTCTGATGATACATTTCCTCTATTTCCAGCCCTGTGTTATGTAATTCTATCATTGATCCCTCTCGTTATGCCATTCCCATCTCTAGTTTTTTTGTCTCTTCTACCCTCCCTATCCTCTTTCTACCCTCCCTACCCCTCTTTCTACCCTCCCTACCCCTCTTTCTACCCCTGGCTTACTTCTCTTTCTGCCCTCCCTGTCTGTCCTAGGCTTTATGTTTCTTTCAGCCTTCTCCTCTGATTCTTTCCCCAGCTCATGCCTCTTTCTGCCCTCCCCATCTTTCTATTTTTGGCTCAATGTCTCTTTCTCATCCCCATCTCTCTCTTTCTTCTTGACTCATGTTTCTTTCACCCTTCTCATCTCTCTCACCTGACACGTCTTTCTTTTTGCCCCCATTCTCTCTCTTTCTTTATCCTCTGCTCATGTCTCGTTCTGACTTTACATTTCTCTTTATTCTCGGCTTACGTCACCCTCTGTCTGCCATCTCTATTCCTCTCTCTATCCCCAGCTCGCGTCTCTTTATGCCTCTCTATCTCTTTATTCACAGCTATCATCTCTGAGTCTTTACCTTTTGTGTCTGTTACTCTATTGGCAGCTCAAAATTTTCTGCTTCTCTTGTCTCTACTTTCATATTTTCAGCTCATATCTCTCCCTACCATCTCCATCACACTCTCTATTTTTGCCTCATGGCTCTTTCTGCCTTCCAAGTTTCTCTATCTAATGCACACCTCTTTTTCTGCCGCTCCATCTCTCCGTTTTTTCCTGCACATGTCCCTTACCTCATCCCCATTGCTCTGTAAAGTGCAGACATCACTGCACATGGAGCCATTGTTATAGTAATTATATTCTTGTACATAGGGGGGCAGTATTATAGTAGCTATATTGTTGTACATAGGGGGCAGTATTATAGCAGTTAAATCCTTCTACATAGGAGCAGTATTATACCATAGTAGCTATATTCGTGTATATGCGGGTTATATTATAGTAGCTATAGTCTTGTATATGGGGATGTATTATAGTAGTTATATTCTTGTACATAGGGGGCAGTAATATAGTAGTTATATTCTTGTACATAGGGGGCAGTATCATAGTAGTTATATTCTTGTACATAGAAGCAGTATTATAGTAGTTTTATTCTTGTACATAGAGGCAGTATTATAGTAGTTATATTCTTGCACATAGGGACAGTATTATACGGTGCTGGCCAAAAGTATTGGCACCCCTGCAATTCTGTCAGAGAATACTCAGTTTCTTCCTGAAAATGATTGCAATCACAAATTCTTTGGTATTATTATCTTCATTTAATTTGTCTTCAATGAAAAAAAAATGTCAAAAAGCCAAATTGGATATACCGTATATGCCGGCGTATAAGACGACTGGGCGTATAAGACGACCCCCAACTTCTGCCCTAAAAATATAGAATTTGGGATATCTTGTGATACATACGGTATTCAGTATGCTTCAGTATGCTAAGAGCAGGGGGCCGCACTGTGTGAGGAGGTGTTTTTTTTACTGTCCAGTATAACCAATAGGATTAGTGCAGGGGCGGGGGTACTGTAGCAATATGCACACTTACACCAGCATGTAAGCTCTTCATTAATGTCCCTGCATGGATGCGAGGGGAATCTGGCGTTACTGCACTAATCCTATTGGTTATACTGGACAGTGAAAAAAAAAACACCTCCTCACACAGTGCGGCCCCCTGCTATATATCCGCTATATATCCGCTGTATATGCTGTATGATATACCAGTACGGGGCCGGGCTGTGTATCGCGTTTCCATAACGACGAGGCAGGAACTTCCCTGCTAGAGCGCTGACGTCAAGGCAGAGCTGCTTGCCTCTGATTGGCCAGCGCTCTGCCATTCAGCAGCAGTGACAGGAAGTTCCTCCCTCGTCGCTATGGAGGCAGAATCCAAGCGTGGAACGGAGTGGAGCGGCGCACTACAGCACCCAGGTGTATATCCGGCGTATAAGACGACCCCCCACTGTAGCCATTATTTTAAGGGGGTAAAAAGTCATCTTATACGCCAGTATATACGGTAATTCCACACCAAACATTAAAAAGGGGGTGGACAAAAGTATTGGCACTGTTTGAAAAATCATGTGATGCTTTTCTAATTTGTGTAATTAACAGCCCCTGTAACTTACCTGTGGCACTTAACAGGTGTTGGCAATAACTGAATCACACTTGCAGCCAGTCGACATGGATTAAAGTTGACTCAACCTCTGTCTTGTGTCCTTGTGTGCACCACATTGAGCATGGAGAAAAGAAAGAAGACCAAAGAACTGTCTGAAGACTTGAGAATCCCAATTGTGAGGAAGCATGAGCAATCTCAAGGCTACAAGTCCATCTCCAAAGACCTGAAAGTTCCTGTGTCTACGATGTGCAGTGTCATCAAGAAGTGTAAAGCCCATGGCACTGTGGCTAAACTCCCTAGATGTGGAAAAACAAGAAAAATTGACGAGAGATTTCAACACAAGATTGTGCAGATGGTGGGTAAAGAACCTCGACTAACATCCAAACAAGTTCAAGCTGCCCTACAGTCCGAGGGTACAACAGTGTCAACCCGTACTATCCATCGGCGTCTGAATGAAAAGGGACTGTATGGTAGGATACCCAGGAAGACCCCACTTCTTACCCCGAGACATAAAAATGCCAGGCTGGAGTTTGCCAAAACCTACGTGAGAAAGCCTAAAACGTTTTGGAAGAATGTTCTCTGGTCAGATGAGTCAAAAGTAGAGCTTTTTGGGAAAAGCCATCAACATAGAGTTTACAGGAAAAAAAAAAGAGGCATTCAAAGAAATGAACAGGGTCCCTACAGTCAAACATGGCGGAGGTTCCCTGATGGTTTGGGGTTGCTTTGCTGCCTCTGGCACTGGACTGCTTGACCGTGTGCATGGCATTATGAAGTCTGAAGACTACCAACAAATTTTGCAGCATAATGTAGGGCCCAGTGTGAGAAAGCTGGGTCTCCCTCAGAGGTCATGGGTCTTCCAGCAGGACAATGACCCAAAACACACTTCAAAAAGCACTAGAAAATGGTTTGATAGAAAGCACTGGAGACTACTAAAGTGGCCAGCAATGAGTCCAGACCTGAACCCCATAGAACACCTGTGGAGAGATCTCAAAATGGCAGTTTGGAGAAGGCCCCCTTCAAATCTCAGGGACCTGGAGCAGTTTGCCAAAGAAGAATTGTCTAAAATTCCAGCAGAGCATTGTAAGAAACTCATTGATGGTTAACGGAAGCGGTTGTTCGCAGTTATTTTGGCTAAAGGTTGTGCAACCAAGTATTAGGCTAAGGGTGCCAATACTTTTGTCTGGCCCATTTTTGGAGTTTTGTGTGAAATGATCAATGATTTGATTTTTGTTTCATTCTCTTTTGTGTTTTTTCATTGCAAGCAAAATAAATGAAGATAATAATACCAAAGAATTTGTGATTGCAATCATTTTCAAGAAGAAACTGAGTATTATCTGACAGAATTGCAGGGTTGCCAATACTTTTGGCCAGCACTGTAGTAGTTTTATTCTTGTACATAGGGGACAGTATTATAGTAGTTATATTCTTGTACATAGGAGCAGTATTATAGTGCTTATATTCTTGTACATGGGGCAGTATTATAGTAATATTCTTGTACATAGGGGCAGTTTTATAGTGCTTATATTCTTGTACATAGGGGACAGTATTATAGTAGTTTTATTGTTGTACATAGAGGCAGTATTATAGTAGTTATATTCTTGTATATAGAAGCAGTATTATAGCAGTTATATTCTTGTACATATGGGCAGTATTATAGTAGTTATATTCTTGTACATAGGGACAGTATTATAGTAGTTTTATTCTTGTACATAGAAGCAGTATTATAGTAGTTTTATTCTTATACATAGGGGCAGTATTATAGTAGTTATATTCCTGTACATAGGAGCAGTATTATAGTTGTTATATTTCTTGTACATAGGGGGCAGTATTATAGTAGTTATATTCCTGTACATAGGGGCAGTATTATAGTAGTTATATTCTTGTACATAGGGGGCAGTATTATAGTAGTTATATTCCTGTACATAGGGGCAGTATTATAGTTGCTATATTTCTTGTACATAGGGGCGGTATTATAGTAGTTATATTCTTGTACATAGGGGGCAGTATTATAGTAGTTATATTCTTGTACATAGGGGGCAGTATTATAGTAGTTATATTCTTCTACGTAGTGGCAGTATTATAGTAGTTATATTTTTGTACATAGAGGACAGTATTACAGTAGTAGTACAGCAGTATTCTGGTACATATATTCTTGTGCATAGACGGCAGTATTAGAGTAGTTTTATTTGTGTCTATAGGAGCAGTATTATCACCCCTATATCATTCATTATTATCTACAGCTTTTTCTTGCACTGTTTGTACCATATTTACTGCACAGGTCCTGTTACTGTTAGTGCTCTTGAAAAATACAAGGCAGTTAAGGGGTTACATAATAACACTTAAAATGAAAGTCCTTTTGAAATGGCTAATCACATTTCAGCAGATAGTTTTATGTTTGCTTTCGCTGTGGCTTAGGCAGTGACGAGAGCGCGGGGAGCCCTTGGCGTTCACTGCCGTTGTCCTATAGGTTTTGTCATTCAGGAAATCTGATCTCACGTGTTAGGTGTTCCTGAGTTTTCATTCAATAGGTTAAATAATCTAGAACTAGTCAAACAGGACGTACAGCAGCTACTGACATGATGTGGAGTGAAGAAATGAAATTTTACTTGACTAATCTTAGTCATGTGGACTTTGGCAGAGGACCTCAAAATATGTCTCGCTCTTTACTTTTAAGGCTTGTACCTGGAAAAAGAAACAAAGGCTTTGTTTGAAAACAGAATCCTGAATTCTTTCTAAACTCCTTAGCCGGTCAACGGAAAAGGATTTTGTGCTGAACAGATTAGAGACGAGACTACACAACCTTCTGTTTTAGCTGAAGGAATAGGAGACTTTTTTTGGACCGACGACACCTCCGTACACTTCATCGTATGGTATTCATCAGCTCGGAGCTAAAGATTCCTCGCGCGGGGTGGGAGGGCAAGACGTAGGGTGATAACTACCCCTTGTAGTTGCCAAACAGCACAAGTACGGAGACGCATCTAGCCATGCTAACGGTTAAAGAGTTTCCAAGTCGGCGTCACTCGTGGATATGGTACGTGTCCCTTATGGAATAAGACTTTTATGGGGAAAAGTTTGAGAGCGCTTCAGATACTTAAAATGTACAGATGTAGCAGAGCTGATATTGTTATTGACTCTTTCTGGTTTCGCATAATGCAGTGAACAATTTCAGTATTGCTGCATCTGTACAAGGAAATATCGAAATAGAATCAGCGAATGCTTATGTTGTTGAACTTTATTTTATTTCCTTTGTTACTTTTTAGTTTGCTTGCGAATGTTAGTTTTTAGTTCTTTACCACATAAATGTATAAATCTGAAGTCAAGTGCTCGGCATATGTTGGGTGCATACGGTGTGACTCCTGCATTTGCCACCTGTATAGGTGTACAGAAAGTGAACACCTGCTTCTACTCGCTTGTCAACTGATTGTGCTAAACAAGCTATTATGTTGGCGAGCGCTTGTAAAAACAGGATTACATTGCAAGGTCTGATTCTGTGTGACGATGAGCGCATATAGACTTGAACCAGCAATACATTATAGTGATATATTTATGGCTGGATTCACCTGTGGCGTCAGACGTGCAGATTGGCGCGGTATTCAGACTGATTGCAGTTGAAAGCAGATTGATTATAAGGCTACTTTCAGACTTGCGTTGAACGGCATCCGTTGTGTGACGGATGCAACGGATGCGTTGCATATAGTGGCACAACAGATGCTATGGATCGTACAAAATAACGCAATCCGTTAATATTTTTTTTTCCTTGACTTTACACATCTGGGCATGCGCAGTTGTGTAAAGACGGATGCATTAACGGAATCCGTCAAATGACGGATTCTAACGGAATCTGCCACCATAGGCGCCCATTATAAAAACAACGGACGCCAACTGATTCCTGCAGTTTTTTTGACACTCCGCCATGCACAGAAAAACGCTACATGCAGCGTTCCATCCGCCCGGAGGTCACTGACGGTCAGCAACAAAACAACTGATGTGCCGCCGGGCGGATGCAACGCAAGACCATCCATTGCTATCCATAGCTAATAGAAGTCTATGAGGAATAAAACGGTTTCCTGCAACGGTTACCGTAATTCCTCAAGGCTGCGGATAGCAACGGAAGCCGTCCAACGCAAGTGTGAAAGTAGCCTAAATGGAAGTACAGTAAACAGTGACTCAGCCGCACGTCAATGTGGTTACAGCCGCAACGTGTGAACCCAACCTTGTGTGCATATTGCAGAGGTGAGTTTAATATTTAACTATGGGTATCTTTACCCTTTAACAATCCACCACCTTAGTTGTGACAAACTCAACCCTGTAATATTCAGACAAAATCTATGGATACATACATAAGAAGAGCGACGTACTACTGGATAATATCAAGTAAGGGGCATTTGCATTTGTAAAGGGGTCTTTCTTGACTTGACAGGTTCTCCAAGATGATTTGCCATAGGTGCTGTAAGATAAATTCACCTCTGCTATATTTGTTTTAATACAAGTAAAGGTTTTTTTGCTGCCAATCCCACCGGCAGTCATGATTTTTTATAAGCTGTTGATACTGATGCCGTCTGTTTAATCTGCCATGAAAGTGTGCGGGTATAAGTGAGAACAATGGAGTCAGCTGATATGATCCAGGCGAGCGGAGTTGATTCACCACTACCCTGCAGGATAGAACTGGTGCAGGTTTCTGGGCCTAATCTGTCCACTTCTAACGTTATCAGTACTTGCAGTTGCCACTGCTCACGTCATCGTCCTCGGTGTGACATCAGCAAAAACGTAAAATCAGACAGTCTGCATTTTTCGGTGTCGCTATGTACTTCCAACAGTATAGATTAGGACATATGTTTTACTCTGATATTACAGCTAGGAGTTATGAGAAACTGTTTATTATGTTCTCTTCTGGACTAGTATATCTTATTATATAACATTCTTGGAAAAGCTCAGTCAAAAGGCCTAACTATAGTGGGTGAGAGCGATTGCAGCAAGCTTAGGTCTCACAGCCTGCAATTGCTAAAAGGGTTCCTTTTCACCCTCATAAGAAGAACAATCTCTTTATTAATGACCTTGTGGATGGGACTGATAGTAAAGTGTCAGTCGTTGCTGACGACACCAAACTATGTAGGATTTTAAAAACAGACCTTGATAGTACAATATTACAAAATGATCTGGATAAGATGTTGGAATGGGCAGACACTTGGCAATTGAGATTTAATGTTGATAAATGTAAAGTGATGCACCGAGGACGGAGTAATCCTATAACTGCGTATACATTAAATGGAAGTAAACTCGGGACTACAGAACAGGCGAAGGACTTGGGTATTCTCATTACAAATAAGCTGAGCAGCAGCACTCAATGTCAAGCAGCAGCTGCAAAAGCAAACAAGATTTTAGTGTGGATAAAAAGAGAGATTAGATCCCATGATCCCAACGTATTGTTACCCCTCTATAAATTACTTGTAAGGCCACATCTGGAATATGGGATCCAGTTTTAGGCTCCACAGTTTAAAAAGGATATTAAAAAGTTAGAATCAGTTCAAAGACGGGCAACTAGATTATTACAATGAATGGAGGCCGCCTGTATGATGAGAGTTTGAAAAAGTTGGTTTTGTTTAGCTTCGAAAAAAGACGTCTCAGAGGAGATCTCATTTATATGTATAAATACATGTGTGGTCTATTTACAAAGGACTGGCACATGACTTATTCCTTCCAAAAACAATACTAACGACCAGGGGGCACTCACTGCGAGTGGAAGAAAAGCGATTCCGTCAGCTAAATAGGAAAGGGTTCTTTACAGTTAGAGCAGTCAGACTGTGGAATGCCCTACCACAAGAGGTAGTAATGGCAAACACTATAACAGCTTGTAAGAAAGGGCTGGATGATTTCCTCAGTACACACAATATTGTCGGTTATACTTGATTTAGTAACAAAATGTATAATTGGTGGAGGAAAGGTGAACTAGATGAGAGGGACGGGGGTCTTTTTTCAACCTATGTAACTATGAAACTCTGATCGTGGGCACGCAGCCTAATTTTTTCAGACAAAAACACTAGTCAGTGCAAAATAATACTTCCATACAATTTCGACAACATTGTCGGTTATAAATGATTTAGTGACAAAATATATAATTGATATAGGAAGGGTGAACTAGATGGACCTAGATCTTTTTTTCAACAAAAGTAACTATGTAGCAATACTTGATAGTTGGGAGTCCAGTTGGAGATTTGGCTTTAGACCCCAGGAAACCTGACAGATAATTCACGGACAGAATGTATCATACCGTGGTTGCGTGATTTCAGCCACATATTTTAAATTCTGAAACACTTAATCAAAAAACCTGGATAAAACAGAAATATGAAAAATGGAGGTATAAATGAGGTTTTAGGGTTCATAGAAACATAGTATACGCCACATGGAGAAGCACACACCCAGTATAAAAACCCGACATGTGTACAGACCCTTAAGTTGATTATTAAGTGAATGAAAAATGAACGAACTGAACAAGGCCTTAAAATCCAACCTTGCTCCCATTGGGGTCAGTCGGGTGGTTGCCATATATGTTAGACTAGCTGTACTACCCGGCTTCGCCCGGGTTAATAACTGTTGTTAACAAAATAGAATGTATTAACGCCCGGGATAGTAACTGTCTCTCTGTTTCTCTCCCATTCTCTGTCTGTCTCCCCCTCTGTATATATCTCTCTGTCTCTCTCTCTATCTCTTTGTCTGTCTGTCTCTTTCCCTGTCTGTCTCTGACTGTCTCTGTCTCTTTCTCCGTCTGTCTCAATCTCTTTCCCTGTCTGTCTATCTATCTCTGTCACTTTCCCTGTCTGTCTCTTTCCCTGTCTGTCTCTTTCCCTCTCTTTCCCTGTCTGTCTCTTTTCCTCTCTTTGCCTGTCTGTCTCTTTCCCTCTGTCTCTTTCCATGTGTCTGTCTCTTTGTCTGTCTTTGTCTGTCTCATACCCTGTCTGTCTCTTTCCCTTTCTTTCCCTGTCTGTCTGTCTCCCTGTGTCTGTCTCTGTCTCTTTGTCTGTCTCTTTTCCTGTCAGTCTGTCTCTTTGTGTCTGTCTCTTACCCTGTCTATGTCTGTTTCTTACCCTGTCTGTGTCTGCCTCTTTCCCTGTATGTGTCTGTCTCTTTCCCTGGCTGCATTGTGACACGCCAACATTCCATATACCGGCGTGGCTGCGCATTCTTCTGAAGTTCTGGCTGCACTGTGGCTCCCAGCTTTATTCGCTTTAATGGAGGCAGGTTTTTTTGCGAATAACTGTAAAGCTCAGGGTTAAAATTTCCCCTCAAAACATAGCCTATGACGCTCTCGGGGTCCAGAAGTGTGAGTGTGCAAAATTTTGTGGCTGTAGCTGCGACGGTGCAGATGCCAATCCCGGACATACACATACACATACACACACACACATACACACATTCGCCTTTATGTATTAGATTGTAGGATTTACTAGCAACTACTTGTAGGAATTACCAGAAACTACCTGAAGTACATACAATACGTGTGAGCTATGCACAAAGGGAATATGCTTTTTGAAAGACAACACCCTTGACTGCTATAGGTTTAAAATGATACCTATACAGATCAATAACAAAAAAAAGAGTGCAAATAAAAAATGAGACGTGGATAAAACTATTAAAATGCATTAGCTCTAGTTTTCTAATTAATATGTGTTGGTGATACAGAAGTGTAAATGAGTCCTTATTTTTGTAACAAGAAAGTGTGTCATCATGACAAGATTTCAGCCCCAGGATATATGAACAGCATATTCCTATATACTGACAGCAAGAAAAAAGTTTGAAAATGGCAAGGAATGAAAACCAGCAAAGTAATGGAAATATTGGAAAAATAAATGATATTATTTACCATACTGCATAAATAATGTCTTAAATCCATAATAAGAGCAGTTCGGATTGCGGAGGTGCCATGAATGTATGTTTTTTCAAACACATTTGCCAAATTGAACGGATTAAAAAGTAAAAAAAAATAAATAGCTTCACCAATTTTCTTTGAAATGATATTAAACACCAAAAAAAGACACAACTGCTCAAACTTTAATTGTTAAACAATTGAAGTATTGGAAAAAGTACAGAAATGCGTAAAATGGGAATGAAGATTTTAAGAGTCTTTATATATACAGTTGAAACCTGAAGTTTACATACACTACCTATAAAGACACATCTGCAGGTTTTTCTCACTATCTGACATTAAATCAGATATTACATGATGCTACACAAAGAAGCAGTGTGTTTCAGGTGTGCATTAAAGTACATCCATAGGTGTGTCTAATTAACTCAGATGTTGCCAATAAACCTATCAAAAGCTTCCAAAGATCATGACATCATCATATGGGCCGTCCCATATTATTTAAAGGCATAGTATTCTTAGTGTATGGAAACTTTTGTCTTTGTAGAAAGTAATAAAAATGCCTTAAAACATTCTCTCTTGTTATTCTGGCATTCGTCAAATATAAATAATTTTGGTTCCTAACTGACCTAAAAACGGGTAACATTTATTCTGATTTCATGTCAGATAGTGAGAAAAACCTGGAGATAGATAGTGTGTGTAAGCTTCTAGTTTCAAGTGTGAAAGGTCAGCTCACAGAAAAAAAAACAAACAAAAAACTCATAAAATATATACTTTTATTGGTTCTACTTAAAAAGTGCTCCCACAGTATGCACCATAGAAAAAGATAAAAAATATGAAGTTCAGGCAAACAAGACCCAAAGGTAGCAAGTCAATAATATTAATATCACGTCAACAGTGATTAGGCCTACTTTCTAAAAGACCCCCATTCCTGGTTTTAGGTAAAAGTGAGTCCCTGAGTGTAGTCCCTAAAGTGCTAAATGTGGTGTCAAGATTGAAATTCGTCGGGGGGTGTTTGTATTAAAGGTTTGTTTTTTGTTTTTTTTTAAAAGATAGGACTGTTAATGCCAGTATGTGCGTCAGACTGTCTTGGTCCAGAACTGGGGGTCCTTTGAAGACTAGTCCTAATCACCGCTGACGTAATATTAATACTATTGTCTATTTAGCTTTGGGCCTTGTTTGCCTGAGCTTCATGTTTTTCTCTATTTCTATGGTGCACACTGTGGTGCACTTATTAATTAGAAACAATCAAAGTATATATTTTATGAGTTGTTTTTTTTTTCTGTGAGCTCATCTATACACGCCAAATTCACTCTAGATCAATACACGGTGAAACCATACATATGAGGCTGGTTTCAGATGTCCGTGTTTAATCAGGTACCAGTCACACGCATGGTTATGGTCATACGGGTGTCATGCGTGTGTCATATGTGTGTCACGCGTGTATCACACATGTGACATCAGTGATTGCATACGTGTGACAGGTACCGGAGAAAACACGGATCTGTGAAATAAAAAGATGTTCCATATTTACCTGTTTTCTCCGATCTGCTGCCTCCCGCTCCTGACCCCCGCTCATTATATTCATCGATTTTTCACCGCACTCAGGACCTGGAAGCCGGAGCAGCGCTGGGGAAAGCGCCAGGCACAGCACCGCCGACGACAGCACCGCGGGGACAGGTGAGTATTCTGCAAGCACAGTGACATCCATGAGGTCATCGGAGTTCCCAATGAACTCTGATGACATCCTGAATACCCCCGCGTCACCCAAGCTACAGCTTCACGGGTTCATCATGAGTTCATTGGGAACTGTGATGAGGCCCCGATGATGTCCCCGCGATGTTCCGGCTTCCAGGTCCTCACTACACACAAACACACACACACGTATACACTGAGCACATATACACATATATGTATACATACAAATCAGACGCACATGGATACACTGAGTACATACACACACATAGCGCACATGCATGTATACACTGAACACACACACTGAACACACACACGCTCTGCTGTATACTCACCCAGCGATGCTGTCCCCGGCACTGAAGTCCTTAGCACTGTCCTCGCTTTCAGCTCCACAGGGCACTGAATATTCAGTCAGTATAATGAGCGGGAGTCAGGAGCCTAAAGGGCACTTTACACGCTGCGATATCGGTACCGATATCGCTAGTGAGCGTACCCACCCCCGTCGGTTGTGCGACATGGGCAAATCGCTGCCCGTGGCGCACAGCATCGCTTACACCCGTCACACGTACTTACCTTCCCTGCGACGTCGCTTTGACCGGCGAACCGCCTCCTTTCTAAGGGGGCGGTTCGTTCGGCATCATAGCGACGTCACTAAGTGGCCGCCCAATAACAGAGGAGGGGTGGAGATGAGCGGGCCAAACATGCCGCCCACCTCCTTCCTTCCTCATTGCCGGCGGGACGCAGGTACGGTGAGTTTCCTCATTCTTGCGGTGTCACACATAGCGTTGTGTGCTGCCGCAGGAACGACAAACAACTTCACTACTCACCTGTCAACGATTTTTGGTGTTGGAGTGACCTCACCAATACCAACGATTTTTACCTCTTTTGCGATCGTGAGGTGTTCCATGCTGCGATGTCGCTAACGACGCCGGATGTGCGTCACAAACACCGTGACCCAGACGATATATCGTTAGCGAAGTCGCTGCGTGTAAAGCACCCTTTAGGCAGCAGAGCCGGAGACAGCATCGCTGGAGAGAGATAAATATAGACAATCTTTTTATTAAAAAGACCCGTGTTTTCTCTGGTACGTGTCACACTGATGTCACACGGATCACATCAGTGTGCGATCCATATGACACCCATGCTACCGGCGAAAAAAAGGGCATGCCTGCGTGTGTGCGTGCGGGGTCATGACAGGTCACACGGTCCGTGTGAAAACACGACCGTGTGAGTACAGTGTAGAATAGCATGGGTACGTGTGACATCCATTTTAAAAATGGATGTCACATGTACCTAAAACACGGACGTCTGAAACCAGCTTAAGATCCAATGCGTCAGCGCGATGCATTTAGCGTGACTGCCAGGGAAAGCTCCTGCCATATATATTAACCATATCCATAGGTTTCCATTCACCCAACAGAGCCGAAAGAGTTTTGAGATAACTTCTTATACATAGATCATTCCAAAGAAACCTTGTATATGTGATGTATACCGGTTTGTTTGTTTTTATTGGACTCACTGCCAGTGTATCTGTAGAATTCAAGTTATTGTATGCTTAAACACTGACCTAAGCCCAAGCCTACCATCGGAGGGATATGTCGGGATGGTATACTTATGACGGAAAGCTAAGAGCTGTGTTGTATCGTCCTGAGATTAGGGGCAGCCTCTTCATTTGGGGAGGTCAGGCTCATTAGAACAAATGGGGATCAACAAGTGAACAATGATTTCTCCTTACTTTATGAAGATCTCTAATGTCTGTCTGCAGATGGTAATCCAAAATGAAAGTGTAGGAACATAGTGCAGATTTATATTTTTACACTGCACCTACTGTTATCTACTGAACCAATTATTACAATTATGTTACTAATCTATGGGCATCTAAAGTCCTATTTACACCGGCCAATAAAGCAAATGAGCATTGCTAATAATGCTCATTCCCGGTTACTGGCCAGCTTTCAAACATCCGGCTTGAGCTCTGCGGCTCAATCCGGCTGTGCAAGCTATGCAACGGATGCGGTGAAAACACCGCATCCTTTGCATACGTTTTTCCCATGCGGCCCGTCCGGTTTTTGCCGCTTGCGGCATGCTACTGAGCATGCACAGTGGCAAAAACCGCATGCGGCGGCCGGATGCGGTTTTTGCCACATCGCGCCGCATCCGGCCGCCATAGGCATGCATTGAAAAATGTGCCGCATCGGCCGAATGCGGCGCGATGCGTTTTTTTTTGCCGCACGAAAAAAACGTGCTAGGCAACGTTCCATCCGGCCGCCGCATTGGCTAAATCTGCCGCATGCGGCAAAAACCGAATGGAACGCAAGGCCTTGCGGCACAATGCGGCACTAATTAAAGTCTATGCAGAAAAAACGCAACCGGCAGCAAAAAAAAAACGGTTGCGATTTTCCTGCAAAGTGCCGGAGTGTGCCGCATTGCAGAAACCGGAGGTGTGAAAGCAGCCTAGGGTCTCATTCAAATGTCTGTTTTTCACCCATATGAAAAAAGTACTATTTGTTAGCCATATTTTGAATAATACTTTAATCACAGTTTGGTCAGTGTGTTCTTTTTTACCATCAGTGTTTCATTAGTAGTTTTCTTGTATGGAACAGAAATTTGAAAAGATTCTCCAACCCACTGCAAGGTTAAAAACAGACAACACACAGATGAAATATGAATGGCAATTTCACAGACCCATAGACTTATAGGGATAAGTTCACACAGCTGGTGTCTTTATTGAACATGACAGGCTCCAGAGGACCATAATGGGTAGTTGTTATCCATGCAGGAGCTTCTTGCTACCATGTTTCCCCGAAAATAAGCCCTAGCAGGAGTTTTCAGCAAGGCTTAAATATATGACCTACCCTGAAAATAAGCCCTAGTTGTGGTTCAATAATGAAGTGTCCACGCAGCTATAAAAGTTAAAGAATACTACAGGACACTTGATTATAGAAAGCAGACACCCTCAAAAGAGAGAGAGAAGAGAGAAGACCCTGCAATCATAATCACCAGACGTCAACCGGGAGCAGTGAAATGCATCAAGGCCCTGCGGCGGAACGCATACCCACACACATCAGATCACACACACAAGAGATCACACACACTCACCACATCCAGCGATATTGATTGCTTCTGATGGCATAAGGACTTTGGGACTCTGTGCAGTGGAGTGCCAGGACCTGCGGATGGAATGCATGGAGGACTTAGCAGTGGAACTGATTGTAGAGATAAGAAAGCAGAGAGTTCCCTGCTGGCTGGAAGCAAGTGGTACCACCGGATGTGGTGAGGGTGTGCTCGCGCAATTGTATGTGCGATCTCATGAGTGTGTGTATGTGTATATATGTACCGTATGTATGTATGTATGAGTGTGTGCGATCTGATGTGTGAGTGTTGGCCAGAAGGAGGGGAAGACCGCGTGCAGCATATCTGCTGGGAGCACCCACCGAGGATCGCAGGAGGACCTTGGAGCCACGCTTATGTCTGGTAAGTATGACGATCCTGGGGAGAGGGATCTGCATTTTTTTTGGGGGGGTAAACTTTCCCCCAAGCATGTTTCCCTGAAAATAATCCCTAGCGCTTTTTTTGGGGCAAAAAACAAAAATATAAAACAGTGTCTTATTTTCGGGGAAACAGGGTATCTACATGCACTAGTCTAGTTTTTAATCAGAAAATTGTTCCGAAAAGACAAGGAATCAAACTCCAAACATTATATAGTAAAACACAGGGATACTTTATTCAATGCATATAATGTAAAAAAAAATAATCAAACAATTGCAGGATGTCCTGGCCCCAAAAACTTTCTGTCTAGCTTATGTGTTTCAAACCAGTATGTGTGAACAGTTCTTGGTCATGGCATGGATTGAAGGTATCATTGTTTTTCATCATATATTTTCTGGAGTTGGAGTGTTGGAATATCTACCCCTTGCCTTTTGGGAATTAATTTTTTGCTTATCCAATTCTAACTGGATTCTTTTGTCTGAGCACTCGATGGATCCATCGATCCGTTAGGGAGCCGTACACGAGGTGAGTTGAACATGCATATACATTCTTTGGTGAATTCAGAAATCAGACCGGACTAGAGCATGTTGTGTTCTTCATTCACACTGACCTGAGGTCTGTATGAAAAGTAACCCAGATGTCTACATGCTGTCGGCTTTCAACACAGCAGCACATGGAGAAAAAATACTTAAGGCCCAATTCATCAATGGTTTTACACCAATATTCTAGTGTAAAAACTCAAGGCTGCAATAACATTTTGCCACTTTTGGTGTTTTCACATTTTCATCCCACTCCAGCAAAGTGGTCAGAGCTAGTTTGGGGGGCGTAGTGACTGCTGCTCTGCATGTTAATGACGAACGTCGGAGTTAACAAGTCTACAGTAGGGTTTGTGGTGAGGCGCACACCATGGTGTACGTCATTCATTTGACGCTCCTTATTTATGAATCATCTCCTCATCAAGAACAATGCCGACCTTGACGAATGGGAATTTTAATTTGAACGAACTCTGGCAATTTTGATTAGTGACTCAGACCAAAAGAGGACGTCCCTATGATTTTGGACATGCGATTTGCACAACAACAACATGTGACCAACTCTATATACTATAATGGATACTTGTTTTACCTGTGAGATAAAGAGATAGAAGACAAATATGAAAAATGAATGTCTCAATAAGGCCTATGCCTGGTTTCACTGCCTCATATATGAAGAAGCTAGTACAGGTCAAGAGATGCGGAGGTGACACTGTTATCCTGATCCAAGCATAGTACAAGTTTAATGTGTAAAATTGGCTGCGCCTGGCTGCATGCGCCCAAAACTCTGCCCACTACGAAAACCAATGGGCACATTTTTTAAAAACCATATACAGTTGTGCTCAAAAGTTTACATACCCCTGTAGATTTTTTGCTTTTTTGGCCTTTTTCAGAGAATATGAATGATAGCACAAATGGTTAGTGGTTGGGTGAAGCAATTTATTGTCAAACTACTGTGTTTTCTCTTTTTAAATCATACTAACAACCAAAAACATCCCAATGACCCTCATCAAAAGTTCACATAACCCAGTTCTTAATACCATGTTTTGCCCTCTCTAACATCAATCACAGCTTGAAGTCTTTTGTGGTAGTTGTAGATGAGGCTCTTTCTTTTCTCATATGGTAAAGCTGCCCATTCTTCTTGGCAGAAAGCCTCCAGTTCCTGTAAATACCTTGAATTTCTTGCATGAACTGCGCGCTTGAGTTCTCCCCAGAGTGGTTCAGTGATATCGAGGTTAGGAGACTGAGATGGCCACTCCAGAACCTTCACTTAGTTCTGCTGTAGCCAGACAGGTCGATTTGGCCTTGTGATTTGGATAGTTGTCATTTTGGAACGTCCAAGTACATCCCATACTGTCACGCTCCCCGGGTCCTCTGCTCCGCTCCCCGGGTCCTCTGCTCCGCTCCCCGGGTCCTCTGCTCCGCTCCCCGGGTCCTCTGCTCCGCTCCCCGGCTCACCTGCCACGCTCCCCGCTCTTCAGCCTCCAGTGCCCGCGCTTCCCAGGCCTCCTGGTCCCCGCTCCCGGCGCCCGTCGGCTTCCCAGTCCCTGGCCGGCTCTGCTGCGTCCTCCTCTCAGCTTCCTGCCCTGGCTTCTGGCACCCGGGCCGCGCGCATGCGCATTAGGGCGCGCGCGCGGTCACTGACCCTTTCTTAAAGGGCCAGTGTCCACTGACAGGAAATGATGCACACAGGTACAGGGTATATAGGGGGTTAATGTCCAAGGGAGCAGGGCCTGTTCTTCGTGTTTTCCCAAGCTAGGAGTCAGGTCTCCTTGTGTTCTGTGAGATACTTACCTCTCTGTCTTCTAGAGCCGATCCTGCATCGCCATCCGGTCCTGCTGTATCTCGAACCCCGAACGCTGCCCATCTGCCATCCTGACAGTCCGTACCATCTCGGTTCCCTGCGGTGACCCGTCATCTCGCTCCAACGGTTCCGGACCCCGCCTGACATCATCACGGCTTCCGAACCTGAGCTCCGTCACCCGGACCACCATCCGTGACCTCGTGGTCCCAGGGACTTCTCCATTGTGTTCCAGTGCACGGACTGTCCTGCTACCTAAAGTGCTCCGGCTACCAGACTCCTTTCCCTCATCGGGGAGTTCGGCCCAGTGGATCCACCTCCCGGGTCTGCCCGTCCATCTGGCTCTAACAGTAAGAACAGGCCATGGATCCCGCCGAAGCACTAGCGTCCTTGCATGAGGAACTCCAACGCCAGCGTGAAGTCCAGACCCGCATGCTGAACTTTATGACTTCCGTGGACACCCGCCTGACCACGCTACAAGCGGCAGTCACGTCTTCAACATCCCGAGCCTCCACTAGTCAATCCACGGCTCCCGCTCCCGTGGCAGCCTCCTCGGATGCTTCCAGACTGCGTTTGGCCTCACCACCCCGGTACGCCGGAGATCCCAAGACCTGCAGGGGGTTTATAAACCAATGCTCCCTCCATTTCACGCAGCTGCCACATTTGTTTGCCTCCGACCAAGCCAAGGTCGCCTTCATCATGTCTCACCTAGAGGGCGAGGCACTGGCGTGGATGAACCCCTTGTGGGAGAAGGAGGACCCTATGACCAAGAACCTCCAGGAGTTCCTGCAGGCCTTTCGCAGCACCTTTGACGAACCCGGACGCGCCTCCGCGTCTGCTTCATCTCTTCTCCGGTTACGTCAGGGAACTCTGACGGTGGGTCAATACGCCATCCGTTTCCGCACCTTGGCTTCAGAACTCGGGTGGAATAACGAGGCCCTAACCGCCGCCTTCTGGGAAGGACTCTCGGGTCGAATCAAAGATGAGCTGGCTGGACGTGACGTACCCTCGACCCTGGACGCCCTGATTACCCTAGCGACTCGAGTGGACATACGCTTTCAGGAGCGGTCCAAAGAGGTGTCCCGTGAGAGACGTCCGGTAAGGCATTCCTCTCCTCCACAGAAGCCCGCCGTACTCCAGTCAACGGCCTCTGGTGTCTCCGTCCATGAGCCCATGCAGGTCGACCGTGTGCGACAGTCTGAACAACGTCGAGCAGAGCGGCTCGCCAAGGGTCTCTGCTTCTACTGCGGAGAGGGCACACACCTGCTACGCGCCTGTCCAGAGAGGCCGGGAAACTTCAAAGCCTAGGGTTGGTAGGAGAGGCCACCCTAGGTGCTGGGACTCTCTCAGACCCGGTTACATGGACTGTGCAAGTGACAACGGGAGAGACGCGGTTCACGGCTGAGGCGTACCTCGATTCTGGGGCAGCAGGCAATTTCATCCAGCAGGCCACGGTGGACAAGTACCAGGTGCCTGTTACTCCACTCGCCAAACCTCTTGTGATTGCCTCTGTGGATGGGAGACCCCTCTCTGACACCATCTCCTGGATCACCAAGCCGCTTGAACTGCGTATCGGTGCTCTGCACACCGAGAACATCGCTCTCTATGTCCTCCCACATATGTCACATCAAATCCTGCTGGGCCTTCCTTGGTTGCGGACACACGAGCCTTCAGTCAGCTGGGGCACTGGTGATATCACTCGATGGGGGTCTTCTTGCCATGAGAACTGTCTGAAGACCATACAACCTATCCGGCGACCTCCGGTTCCCGAGTCCCTACCGGGACTGCCCTCAGCCTATTGGTCCTTCGTGGACGTCTTTGATAAGAAGGAGTCCGAAGTACTTCTGCCACATCGTCCTTACGATTGTGCCATTGACCTGCTCCCTGGAACTACACCACCTCGAGGACGGATATATCCACTGTCTCCAGCCGAAACAAGGGCCAGGTCTACGTACATCACAGAGAGCTTGGCTAAGGGATTCATTCGGAGATCCTCCTCTCCTGCTGGAGCAGGCTTCTTCTTCGTAAAGAAGAAAGAGGGCGACCTACGCCCATGTATAGACTACCGGGGATTGAACCTAATCACCGTAAAAAATAAGTACCCCCTGCCGCTCATCCCCGAATTGTTTGATCGGCTCAGAGGAGCTCGTGTATTCACCAAGTTGGATCTTCGGGGTGCCTACAACTTGGTCCGTATCCGCTCAGGGGATGAATGGAAGACCGCGTTCAACACTCGCGATGGGCACTATGAATACTGCGTGATGCCCTTCGGCCTGTGTAACGCACCAGCAGTCTTCCAAGAATTAGTGAACGATGTGTTCCGGGACCTTCTCTACGTCTGTGTGGTGGTATATCTGGATGACATCCTTGTCTTCTCTCCGGACCTCCAGACCCACCGAGAGAACGTGCAACTGGTTCTACAAAGACTGAGAGAGAATCGTCTGTACGCCAAGTACGAGAAGTGCGTCTTCGAACAGTCTTCTCTCCCCTTCCTGGGATACCTCATCACCGATACCGGACTGCAGATGGATCCAAAGAAGGTCTCTTCCGTTCTCAACTGGCCTCCTCCTTCTGGACTGAAGGCAATCCAACGCTTTCTGGGATTCGCCAACTATTACCGCCAGTTTATTCCTCACTTCTCGGCCCTGACTGCTCCTCTTTCCGCCTTGACCAAGAAGGGGGCTAATCCAAAGGACTGGTCACCTACGGCCGATGCCGCGTTTGGCTCTCTAAAGCGAGCCTTTGCCTCCTCTCCTGTACTCCACCGTCCAGAGTTAAACCGCCAGTTCACCTTGGAGGTGGATGCCTCCTCCTCGGGAGCCGGAGCAGTGCTCATGCAGAAGTCCTCCTCCGGGAAGATGGTGACATGCGGTTTCTTCTCCAAGAGCTTCTCAGCGCCTGAACGCAACTACACCATCGGTGACCGAGAGCTATTGGCAGTCAAGCTGGCTCTGGAGGAATGGCGCTATCTTCTGGAAGGAGCTGTGTACCCAGTCATTATTTACACGGACCACAAAAACCTGGAATACCTGCGGACTGCTCAGCGACTGAACCCACGGCAAGCCAGGTGGTCCTTGTTCTTTGCCCGGTTCGACTTCCAGCTCCATTTCTGACCCGCGAACAAGAATGTACGCGCTGATGCCTTGTCTAGGTCTTTCATGCCCATGGAGCAGGAGGAAGAGACATCCCAGCCCATCATCTGCCCTAGCAAGATCATTCCGGTGGCTCCTGTCACCCTGGCCCAGATACCGCCTGGGAAGACTTATGTCTCTGAGACTGACAGGAAAAAAGTGTTACACTGGGGCCATGCCTCGAAAACAGCCGGTCATGCAGGTCAAAAAAGAACATGGAGTGTGATTGCACGTCATTACTGGTGGCCATCTCTTCGCACGGACGTCGCCTCTTTTGTCTCTGCCTGCTCCTCCTGTGCCAGGAACAAGACTCCCAAACACCTGCCATATGGCCGTCTTCTGCCTCTGCCCATACCCTCAGTTCCCTGGCAACACATAGCGATGGACTTTATTACGGACTTGCCATTGTCCTCCGGACACACAGTCATATGGGTCGTGGTGGATCGGTTCTCTAAAATGGCCCATTTCGTTCCTATGGCTGGACTACCCTCTGCCCAGGAACTCGCGGACGCCTATATACATCACATCTTCCGCTTGCATGGCTTTCCATCACACATAGTGTCCGACAGAGGAACTCAGTTCACCTCCCGCTTCTGGAGGGCTCTCTGCAAACATCTGGGAGTGACTCTGGACTTTTCTTCGGCCTACCACCCTCAGTCGAACGGCCAAGTGGAACGGGTCAATCAGATATTGACCTCTTTCTTACGACACTACGTCAACGCCCATCATGACGATTGGTCCACGCTTCTTCCTTGGGCTGAATTCTCCCATAATCACCACGTCAGTGAGTCCTCCTCCAGTTCTCCCTTCCATGTCGTCTACGGACTTCAGCCGTCTGTCCCATTGCCTGTATCCTCTTCCTCGGACATCCCTGCTGCTGATGCAGTACTCCGTGACTTTACAACCATTTGGGACTCAGTTAAGGCCTTCCTTGCACGTGCATCCCTGCGGATGAAGAGACACGCGGACAAGAGACGTCTGGATCCTCCGTGTTTCTCTCCGGGAGATCTCGTCTGGCTTGCTTCCAAATACATCCGACTGAAAATACCATCCTACAAGCTGGGACCTCGCTACATCGGACCGTTTAAAGTCCTCGGCAAGATCAATGAGGTCTCCTACAAACTACAGCTCCCGGCCACGATGAGGATACCCAACTCCTTCCACGTCTCTCTGCTCAAGCCGGTTGTCCTTGGTCCCTTCTCCGCTGCCGCCAGTCCGGCTCCTCCTCCTATTGCTGAGGACGACATCTATGCGGTAAGGGATATCGTGGCCATGAAGACCGTACGAGGTCGACAGTTCTTCCTGGTGGACTGGGAAGGGTATGGTCCTGAGTATAGGTCCTGGGAGCCCAGGGAGAACGTGGGCACTCCTCTGATCCGTGCCTTCCTGTCCCGGTTGCGGGGAGGGGGGCGTGGGGGGGGGGGTACTGTCACGCTCCCCGGGTCCTCTGCTCCGCTCCCCGGGTCCTCTGCTCCGCTCCCCGGGTCCTCTGCTCCGCTCCCCGGGTCCTCTGCTCCGCTCCCCGGCTCACCTGCCACGCTCCCCGCTCTTCAGCCTCCAGTGCCCGCGCTTCCCAGGCCTCCTGGTCCCCGCTTCCGGCGCCCGTCGGCTTCCCAGTCCCTGGCCGGCTCTGCTGCGTCCTCCTCTCAGCTTCCTGCCCTGGCTTCTGGCACCCGGGCCGCGCGCATGCGCATTAGGGCGCGCGCGCGGTCACTGACCCTTTCTTAAAGGGCCAGTGTCCACTGACAGGAAATGATGCACACAGGTACAGGGTATATAGGGGGTTAATGTCCAAGGGAGCGGGGCCTGTTCTTCGTGTTTTCCCAAGCTAGGAGTCAGGTCTCCTTGTGTTCTGTGAGATACTTACCTCTCTGTCTTCTAGAGCCGATCCTGCATCGCCATCCGGTCCTGCTGTATCTCGAACCCCGAACGCTGCCCATCTGCCATCCTGACAGTCCGTACCATCTCGGTTCCCTGCGGTGACCCGTCATCTCGCTCCAACGGTTCCGGACCCCGCCTGACATCATCACGGCTTCCGAACCTGAGCTCCGTCACCCGGACCACCATCCGAGACCTCGTGGTCCCAGGGACTTCTCCATTGTGTTCCAGTGCACGGACTGTCCTGCTACCTAAAGTGCTCCGGCTACCGGACTCCTTTCCCTCATCGGGGAGTTCGGCCCAGTGGATCCACCTCCCGGGTCTGCCCGTCCATCTGGCCCTAACACATGCGCAGCTTCCAGGCTGATGAGTACAAATTTGTCTCCAGTATTTGCTGATAACGTGCTGCATTCATCTTTCCTTCAACTTTCACCAAGTTTCTTGTGCTTTTGTTGCTCACACATCCCCACATCATCAGTGATCCACCAATGTGCTTTACAGTAGGAATGGTGTTCCTTTTATCATAAGCATTGTTGACACCTCTAGTTCGATTTTGGTCTCATCACTCCAAATTACCTTGTTCCAGAAGTTTGGAGGCCTGTCTCTGTGCTGTTTGGCGTATTGTAGGTGACATACTTTGTGGCATTTGTGCAGTAATGGCTTTCTTCTGGCGACTCGACCATGCAGCCCATTTTTCTTCAAGTGCCTCCTTATTGTACATCTTGAAATAGCTGCACTGCTAGTTTTCAGTGAGTCCTGTATTTCAGCTGATGTTGTTTGTGGGTTTTTCTTTGCATCCCAAACAATTTTCCTGGCAGTTGTGACCTAATTTTTGTTTGTCTACCTGATCGTGGTTTGGTTTTTATAGAGCCCCTGATTTTACATTTGTTAATCACAGTTTGAACACTGCTGACAGGCATTATCAATTGCTTGGATATCTTTTTGTATCCCTTTCCTGTTTTATACAGTTCAACTATCTTTTCCTGTAGATCCGTTGACAATTCTTTTGCTTTCCCCATGAATCACAATCCAGAAACGTCAGTGGCTGGACGAAAGATGCAAGAATCTGTCTAGATCCCAGAAACTCACTCAGCTTTTATGCACACACACTGATTACAAGCAAACAGGTCACAGGTGAGGATGTTACCATTAATAGCCATTCAAACCCATTTGTGTCACCTGCTGTGCATGTTATCAGGCCAAAATCACCAGGGTATGTGACCTTTTGATCAGGGTCATTTGGATTTTTTGGTTGTCACAATGATTTAAGAAGAGAAAACACAGTAGTTTGTCAATAAATGGTTTCACCCAACCACTAACCATACATGGAAAACAAGATTTTCTGTTATTATATTCTCTGAAAAAAGCCCAAGAACATAAAAAATCTGCCGGGGTATGTAAACTTTTGTGCACAACCGTAGTGTGACCATTGGACATCACTATGAGAAGCATTTTGGACTCCCGCAGCCCGAATCATCATGTGATCTTACCATAAAAATGTCGCTGATCATCCATCCCTTGTAAATGGACTATATGTTCCTTTCTGGATGAGTGCCATAGCATATTTGAGAAAAAGGTTACTCCAGGTTGAACGCTGATGCCGGTTTGACAGGAGCATCAATAGATAAACAAATATTTTGGAGCCAGTGACGTCGTTGTGCACTGCTTCCCATTACACTTATTAAGTACATGTCGTTGGTCTTTGTGGCCAGGTATTGTATACACTAAGTGAAGTAAGACTATAAAGACATTCGTTCCTATCAATTGTTGACGCGCTTCATAACATTTATTGTGTTTCAGCAATGCGTGTGGTCACGATCACTACATAAAGACTACATACTACACGTACAATACACTTCACCATGACGACCAGCACAACAAAGGTGACTCTCATAAGACTTGCACATAGCCAGTGAAAGGCAAGTGTCCGCTTACAGGTGGCCTTTAAACCTGAAATCCCAATGACGCTGCTGCCCATTCCGAGCAAGAACGTGCAGAGTGTTCACCATGTATGAGGTTTCATAGGTGTCACACTGAGGTTTCTTGGGTTCATTGGAGGAAATGAAGCCGCAGAAATAAAAAATTACTATGGATAAATAAGACTGTACAAAGTATAATAAAACAAAAACAAAGGGCATTTAAAATCTTAAAGGCTGAGAATACAGAAATAGCATTGCAGGAGTATAAAGATATCAATAGGAAATGTACAAAAGAAATCAAACAAGCAAAATTAGCTACTGAAACAAAAATCGCCAATGACATTAAAATAAATCCCAAAATCTTTTATAAATACATTAATGCCAAAAGGAAAACAAAGGATAGTATCGGCCCCTTAAAATATAATAACAAGTTAGTTATAGAGGACAAACAAAAGACTGAGATATTAAATAGGCATTTCTCATCTGTATTCACCAAGGAACTGACTGTACCAGGGATCATTCAACAAGTGAAAAATCAAAGTCCACCACCCGATATCATTAATTTAACACAAGATGAAGTACGCCTACGTCTGAGTAAATTAAACATTGACAAATCCCCAGGGCCAGATGGCATTCATCCACGAATATTGAGGGAATTGAGCTCCGTAATCGACAGATTGCTGTATCTCATCTTTTTAGACTCACTTGTAACAGGGTTGGTGCCTCAGGATTGGAGGATTGCTGATGTGGTACCGATATTTAAGAAAGGTAAGAGGCTAGATCCAGGCAACTACCGTCCAGTAAGCCTGACATCAGTAGTATGCAAAGTTTTTGAGGGCATTTTAAGGGATGACATGCAAAAATATATTGCAGAAAATAATATGATAACTGACAAACAGCATGGATTCATGAAAGATAAGTCGTGTCTAACCAACCTGTTGGGGTTCTATGAGGGGGTAAGTTCAAACCTGGATATTGGTAATGCAGCTGATGTGATTTATTTGGACTTTGCAAAGGCATTTGATACTGTACCACATAATAGCCTTATACTAAAGCTCCAGAAGCAAGGACTAGGGGACACAATAGGCAACTGGGTAAGGAATTGGCTAAAAGATAGGAAACAAAGAGTAGTCATAAATGGTACATTCTCTAAATGGGCTATAGTCAGCAGTGGGGTGCCGCAGGGATCTGTGCTTGGACCGATTCTTTTTACTCTCTTTATTAATGACCTTGTGGATGGGATTGATAGTACAGTGTCAGTCTTTGCCGATGACACCAAACTATGTAGGATATTAAAAACTGACCTGGATAGTACAATATTACAAAAAGATCTGGATAAGATGTCAGAATGGGCAGATACTTGGCAAATGAGATTTAATGTTGATAAATGTAAAGTAATGCACCTAGGACGGAGTAATCCTATAGCTGCGTATACATTAAATGGAAGTAAACTCGGGACTACAGAACAGGAGAAGGACTTGGGTATTCTCATTACAAATATGCTGAGCAGCAGCACTCAATGTCAAGCAGCAGCTGCTAAAGCAAACAAGATTTTAGGGTGTATAAAAAGAGAGATTAGATCCCGTGATCCCAACATATTGTTACCCCTCTATAAATCACTTGTAAGGCCACATCTGGAATACGGGATCCAGTTTTGGGCTCCACATTTTAAAAAGGACATTCAGAAGTTAGAGTCAGTTCAAAGGCGGGCAACTAGACTATTACAAGGAATGGAGGCCTCCCATATGATGACAGGTTGAAAAAGTTAGATATGTTTAGCTTAGAAAAAAGACGTCTCAGAGGAGATCTCATTTATATGTATAAATACATGTGTGGTCAATATAAAGGACTGGCACATGACTTATTTCTTCCAAAGACAGTACTAAGGACCAGGGGGCACTCACTGCGAGTGGAAGAAAAGCGATTCCGACACCTAAATAGGAAAGGATCTTTACAGTTAGAGCGGTCAGACTGTGGAATACACTACCACAAGAGGTAGTAATGGCAGATACTATAACAGCTTTTAAAAAAGGGCTGGATGATTTCCTCAGTACACAAAACATTGTTGGTTATAAATGACTTAGTGACTAAATGTAGAACTGGTGGAGGAAGGTTGAACTAGATGGACCTAGGTCTTTTTTCAACCTAAGTAACTATGTAACTATGTAACAATGAATCCATCAAAAGATATAGTCAATCTATGTTATGCACGGACTGGGAAGAACCTCCAGAAAAAGGGCCAGTATTTGTAGGGGGTTTTTTAATAGAAGGGGCTCTAAGGAGGGCGAGAAGATGCCGCTCTACTACAACTATATGGTCTGTTTAGGCTTCTCATATACTAAACCATTTTGGCACTCATCATTAAATGGGCATACCCTGAAATAAATTTGCAATGATGAGAATATATTATGCAGAAAATACTTCCACTACTGGAAGAATTTTTGTACATTACTCCTTTTCTATGTATAGCTGATTAAACAATCATAGTATCAACCAGAGAAAATCTGAATTAAGACATGCTGGATCCAGGTCTTACGTAGGTGCCATGACGGCCCTGGAAAAATGAGAACAGCTTAAGAAAGGCTACAAGTCAAACATAAGGTGGGTGCAAATGCAATAAAATACATTTCCAAAAGCAATAACACAACAAAACAGTGGCCAAATTACAGTTTAATATTATGCCCAAATAACAATACCATACACTGCCCAAATAATGCCAAACCGCTTTCAAATTACGGTATATTACTAAACAGGATTAAAATAACATTGCCATACAGTATGCAAAAGAAAGCACCATACAGTGGCTAAATATTAACTCAATCAGTCCCCAGGGGACAGCACCATATAGTGCCCAAATACTAACTCCATGCAGAGTCCAGGGGACAGCACCATACACTGCCCAAATACTAACTCCATGCAGAGTCCAGGGGACAGCACCATACAGTGCCCAAATACTAACTCCATGCAGTGTCCAGGGGACAGCACCATACAGTGCCCAAATACTAACTCCATGCAGTGTCCAGGGGACAGCACCATACACTGCCCAAATACTAACTCCATGCAGTATCCAGGAGACAGCACCATACAGTGCCCAAATACTAACCCCATGCAGTGTCCAGGGGACAGCACCATACAGTGCCCAAATACTAACTCCATGCAGTGTCCAGGTGACTGCACCATACAGTGCCCAAATACTAACTCCATGCAGTGTCCAAGGGACAGCACCATACAGTGCCCAAATACTAACGCCATGCAGTGTCCAAGGGACAGCACCATAAAGTCCCCAAATACTAACTCCATGCAGTGTCCAGGGGACAGTACCATACATTGCCCAAATACTGACTCCATGCATTGTCCAGGTGACTGCACCATACAGTGCCCAAATACTAACTCCATGCAGTGTCCAGGTGACCGCACCATACACTGCCCAAATACTAACTCCATGCAGTATCCAGGAGACAAGCACCATACAGTGGCCAAATACTAACTCCATGCATTTTCCAGGTGACTGTACCATACAGTGCCCAAATACAGACTCCATGCAGAGTCCAGGTGACCACACCATACACTGCACAAATACTAACTCCATGTAGTGTCCAGGTGACCGCACCATACAGTGCCCAAATACTAACTCCATGCAGTGTCCAGATGACTGCACCATACAGTGCCCAAATACCGACTCTATGCAGTGTCCAGGGGACAGTACCATACAGTGCAAAAAACAGCACTAGTGTCTGAAGTGGAGTGAAGCATAACGTCCATATTACAGCATCATATAGTGTCTACAGTATAAAAGTTCTGTACAACTTTCCGTAAAGCAGCACTATATAATGCCCAAAGAACAGAGCCATACAGCTTCCAAATAAGGCTAGTTTCACACTTGCGTTGAACGGTATCCGTTGCATTGCGTTGTGTGACGGATGCAACGGATGTGTTGCATATAGTGGCACAACGGATGCAACGGATGCTGCAAAACAACGCAATTCGTTTTGTTTTGTTTTTTTACAGTTTTACCGTCGGCAGACTACTGTGAACGATCAGCTGATCGCTAACAGTAGCCGGCCGCCGGGTGATCAGCCGATCACTCCCAGTAGCCGGCCGCCGGGTGATCAGCCGATCACTCCCAGTAGCCGGCCGCCGGGTGATCAGCCGATCACTCACAGTAGCCGGCCGCCGGGTGATCAGCCGATCACTCACAGTAGCCGGCCGCCGGCTGATCAGCTGATCGTTCGGTCGCTGACAATGAGTGCGGGGGGCGGGGGCGGAGTGCGAAGTGGGTGGAGCCGAGCGGGGCCATGGCTGAGGACGTCAGTGCCGCGGGGACTGCATCGCTGGGGGACAGGTGAGAGTGTGTGTGTGTGTGTGTTTTGTGTGTGTTGTGTGTGAGGGAGGGAGGGAGGGAGCGGAGCCGAGTGGGGAAGTGTTGGGCTCCCGGCACTCGTAACCAGGGTTCCTTGGTTACCCAATGTGTACCTTGGTTATGGGTGGAGGGAGCCAGAGAGAGCATGCGCAGTGAAATCCAAAGGATTCCGCTGCTCAAAAAAAAGTTACATGCTGCGTTCCTTCCGCCTGACGCAGCGTCAAAATAACGACGCTGCGTCGTCCGGCGGATGCAACACTGACACTTGCGTTACAGTGCGTCATCCATAGAAGTCTATGGAGAATAGCGCAGTGCGTTAACGGACTGCGCTATTCTCCATAGTGACGGACTCCGCTGAACGCAAGTGTGAAATTAGCCTAACAGTGTCGTGCCAACTAACAGCATCATGCAGTGTCTTACTGGATTCAGAAGGCTCATTGAGCTAGAGGTGGACACCTCTGAGATTTTACCTCTTTTGCGCCTCCTATATCTGTACTTGGTAATAATACATTATGGACGAGTCTTCCACCCTCTTTCTATGCATTTACCTGCAAAAGGAAATGTCTGGATTATTTGTTGTTGGATTATAGGAAAAGTACTGTTATAAAGTTCCTTAATCTAAAATATTAAATAGAGAAGGATCAGAATTATGGACCAGAACCTATAATGCATTATAAGAACCCCAGAATCTCAGCGATAAAGCCCAAAGGTTCCCTGGTTTGTTCTGTACTGTGTCAATAATGGAAAAATCCCAAGAGTTGCTAATGTCACCTGTCCCCTCCCTCTGCGCCCGTGAACGCGTCTGAAAGAGGAGTTTAGGGATTCCTCTGTGTATTGTGTGCGCACTCGCTGTGTACATTGTGTGAATGTGATGTCTGTTTAGTGAAATCAAGCAAACAAATGGCTGGCGTCAGCTCAGAGAAAGCCCTTGCTCAACTCCTTGAGAGCTCCTCTGAGGAAGCCTACAATAGTGGTCCTCTTATGGATAACAACGGCTTGCAGTGATGGGGGTCCCTGGGGGCTGCAATAATCAGATTTATTTCTATTAGCAACATGTAAGAGGACGTCTAAGGGGTGCTTCACACATAGCGAGATCGCTACCGAAATCGCTGCTACGGCACGGTTTTGGTGACGCAACAGTGACCTCATTAGCGATCTCGCTGTGTGTGACACTGAGCAGCGATCTGGCCCCTGCTGCGAGATCGCTGCTCGTTACACACAGCCCTGGTTCGTTTTCTTCAAAGGCGCTCTCCCGCTGTGACACACAGATCGCTGTGTGTGACAGCGAGAGCGACGAAATGAAGCGAGCAGGGAGCAGGAGCCGGCATCTGGCAGCTGTGGTAAGCTGTAACCAGGGTAAACATCGGGTAACCAAGGTGGTTACCCGATATTTACCTTAGTTACCAGCCTCCGCAGCTCTCACGCTGCCTGTGCTGCCGGCTCCGGCTCTCTGCACATGTAGCTGCAGTACACATCAGGTAATTAACCCGATGTGTAGTGTAGCTAGGAGAGCAAGGAGCCAGCGCTAAGCAGTGTGCGCGGCTCCCTGCTCTCGCGGTTATGATCGCTGCTTCGGCTGCTGTGTTTGACAGCTAAGCAGCGATCATAACAGCGACTTACAAGGTCGCTGTTACGTCACAGAAAATGGTGACGTAACAGCGACCTCGTTGTCGCTGTCGCTTAGTGTGAACCAGCCCTTACTGCACATTTCCAGCTACACCTTCTGTTTATGGCGTATTAATAAAGTGTTTTTTGGGGGGGGGTTTCACAGTCCAAATGACCACTTCAAAAAAATTGCAGTAACCATTAGTGTCTTCCATATTTCATATGAGATTCACCTATTCATGTCTATAGACACAATAGAAATTGGATCCCAGATAGATCAATTCTGTAACATAGGAAACTGTATTTCATCTTGTAAATTTTAATAACTGCTAAAGTATAATTAATGAATGTAATATGGATGACAACACAGATGAAAAATTATCTACCGTATATTTGTTTTCTGGATAAAAAACATAATTTTGTTATACCCACATCATGTGAACTCCGCTTCAGGGTAAGTTCATATGATTTTCTGCTGCAAGGCCACAAAACTGTGCAGGGAGATCCAAGAAAGAGAAAGTCCACACCAAATTCTGTACCTTCTACTGTCGATTTACCTCTAGATTAACAAAATTGATCAACTAAAACACTGTCACTGATCAATAAGTGCCTCACTGATCAATAACTCTCTCACTAATCACTAAAACTCGCTGATCACTAAGGCTACTTTCACACATCAGGTTTTTTCCATCAGGCACAATCCGGAAAAAATCGGGTAAAACGGATCCGGTACCGCATCCGTTTTATCCCCATAGATTTGCATTGTTACCGGATTGTGCATGATGGCTTTGCGTTGCATCCGTTTTTTTCCGGAAGCGGCAAAACTAATTAAAGCGGCGGCCGGAGGCAACGTATCTTGCAACGTTTTTTTGTCCGGCAAAAAAACCGCATCGCGCCGGATCCGGCACGATACGGTGTGTTTTACAATGAAAGCCTATGGACGCCGGATCCGGCGCAATGCGGCAAAAAACGGATGCGGCTGCCGGATCCGTTTTTGTAAACTGCGCATGCTCCAATGTTTTGAAAAAACGGATCCAGCAAAAAAACAAAAACGGACAAAACGGATGCAAAAACGGATGCAAAACGGATCCACCGGATCCGGTTTTTTTACGCATCCAGCATAACGGATTCGTTAAAAAACGGATCTGGTGGATACGGTTTTTACATTTTTTTTGCCAGATCCGTTGGATCAGGAAAAAAAAGGATTGTGCCTGAATGCAGAAAACTGATGTGTGAAATTAGCCGCTAACTCTCTCACTAATAACTCTCCCACTAATCAATAACTCTCCCACTAATCAATAACTCTCCCACTAATCACTAACTCTCTCACTGATTACGCTCTCACAAATCACTAAAGGCCCCTTTACACACTGAGACTTTCTAGCGATCCCACCAGGTCAGGATCGCTGGAAAGTCTCTAAACAGTCACGGGTGAGCTGTCAAACAGGCAGATCTGGCCAACGACACAGCAGCGATATGGACCTGCAGAACGACCTCGCTGGTCGTTGGGGACGTGTCACACAGCAGCTATTTGACGACTCACACCTATGTTAGGGGCGTGGTGTTTGGCGCTGAAGCCACCTAGGTGTCCTTTTTACACGCCCCCCCCTCAGCTCAGATTGGTGATCGCTAGTGCGTTCTTATTGGCGACCCCGAGCTTGGAAAGATTGGCAAAAGTCGCGCTTCTATATCCTTTGTTCCTGAGCTTCTGTTGCTTAGCGGATCTTTGTAGAGTTCTCTGTGCGGCGACTCCACACTGGTTTATTTATACAGCATCAATACAGCTTCAATCAAATGATGCTTACCGTATAGGCTTTATAGTATTGCAGACTGGAGAACTCTCTAATGATCCGCAAACCAGCACGCTCAGGAACAAGGTAGCTTTGAAACAAAGGACGGAAGCGCTAAAGTTGCCTTCTTTTCAGTGAAAGCCGCCCAATCAGGACGCAACAGCAACTACCAATTGGTGGTTAGGGGGCGGCAAAGGGAATGCTATAGTACGCCTACGGGCTGGGTCGCTAACGATGTCATTGTAACGGTGTCAAACACACCGATGCATGCTGTGCAGCGGGGAAACAAAGGACCAAAAAATATTCCTGAACTATTTGTAGCGATCAGCGACCTCACAGAGGGGGCCAGGTCACTGATGCGTGTCACACACTGCAATGTCGCTGGGGAGGTCGCTATTACGTCACAAAACCGGGACGTTACAGCGATATCGCTAGCAATGTTGCAGTGTGTAAAGGGGCCTTGTCTCTCTCACTAATCAATAACTCTCCCACTAATCAATAACTCTCCCACTAATCAGTAACTCTCCCACTAATCAGTAACTCTCCCACTAATCAGTAACTCTCCCACTAATCAATAACTCTTCCACTAATCAGTAACTCTCCCACTAATCAGTAACTCCCCCACTAATCAGTAACTCTCCCACTAATCAGTAAGTCTTCCTCTAATCAGTAACTCTCTCACTAATCAATAACTCTCCCACTAATCAGTAACTCTCCCACTAATCAATAACTCTCTCACCGATCAGTCGTTTCTGCTTCCAAGATGGTCGATTGTGAACGGTGTAGAGTTGGAACAGCGCCATACACTTAATAGTGGCCATCATGTGGTACTGCCTGCAGCTCAGCTATTGAATAGAATGTGTTCTGAGCTGCAGTACCTGAGAATGGCCACTACACAGTGAATGGTGCTGTGCTGGTTTGCCTACATACATGGTTTATACCCGGGCAACTCTAGAGCTGATTGTGGGGGTGCTGGGTCCCCCAAAAGTGTGATATTGTTAACCCATCTCCACTCCATAAGTATCATAAGTCAAAAAACAATTTTAAAGTGGACAGGTAAAATCCAGAAACAAGTCTGTTCTTTCTGCAGCAGAAATTGATATGGTAAAATTTACAAAAATCAACACATCAGATGAATAAATTCTGCAGCATGTAGATCTCCTGCGTATGTTAGATACTATAAACCATTGCAGGTTTTACCTGTGCAAATTTCCATGTCAAATTTACTACATTTCTGACCCATGTGGACTTATGAGTTGTCCATGATTAGAAAAAAAAATACATGGCTGTTTTGTTCTGGAAATAGCACCACACTTGTGCACAGGTTGCATGCTTTTTCACTTCATTGGATCGGAGCTGTAATACCAAACCCAAGCACCCCCTATTGTCAGCCACTGTTTGGGTAACGCGACTTGCAGAACATAGTAATATAGACAGCAACATTTTGCTGAAAGCGCGATTCCCTCTGCAGCATCGGGGGTGTAAGTGAAGAATACAACCTTGACGTAAATCAGGTTATGCAAGATTTTAATTGTGTTGATGAGCTGCATAGAGGTAAATTGAAGATCAGGCTCTAAAATGATGAAGAAGAGCTGTGGGGTTTTGCAGGGTGGGTTTGATTGATAGTATCTGTCTCACATGTCACCCTGTGAGAGAGGAAAAAAACCCTCAGCGGACTGGGTGCATTGCAGCTGTCTCGCTTCGTTCTAATTTCCCTGCCCTATTGACGTCATTAGGAGGTTTCAGATCAGGCCTGCGAGTCTAGTAAATCTGCACAGATGATACAAAGCGGAGGGAAACAAATTCATAGACCAGGGTTCATTTATAGCGGGAGATCCCATTATTTGTCTCCATCTTCCCCATACACTCCCTATACATTTCCCCCCTACACTCTGACCCTTTTGAAGAATAAGTACCTAAAAAAAAAAAAAGAATGGTAAATATAAGTCTTGAGACGACTCAGGGATTCTTTGGATTTTGGGTGGAAATGCTCTATAAACAGAATACAGCTGATTTTACTGAGCACCTAAGATGACAGGTAGATGTTTTTTTGGGAGCGCTGCTCTGGAAGAACTAATTATCACGTTATCATGAAGACAGTCAAAGCTCAGACTTTGCTGTAGGTTTTGAGCTAATTAAATAATTTCTGAAGGTGTTAACAGACAAGGAAACTTCAGCTGAACTTTGTGCTGCCAGAAATAATATGCATTTTATATAAGGAATCTAAGATCAGACACTTTGTACTGAAGAAAACTAAAAACAGAATAAACTCGAGATTAAAGTAGCAGAGGAGCGTATGCCACGTTCACTGACAGAAGGCAGGGTTACTGCTCTGCAATTGTGGAACTATAACTCTCAGCATGCATTAGCAGACTAGGATAGAATCTCAAATTACATACAGTTTAAGGAACATCTCTAGTACCAAAACAGTACTGTACAACAGCCATATAATACCGCCATACTGTGCCTACATAACTGTAATATAGAAATTCCATAACAGTATCATACAGCACCCGTATAACACTGCTCTACAGCATATACATAAGTGTGGGACAGTAACTGCATAACAGTACCATACAGCACTAATATAATACTGACATATATAGTCCACATATCGGTACCATTAATGACATAATAGTAACATATAGTGAACATCTAGAATACCATAAATTTTCTATATAACAGCCTCATACAATAGGCCCTTAAAGGGAATCTGTCAGCAGGATTTTGCTACAGCCTGATGTAGGCAAAGAGGCCCTGAATCCAACGATATATCACTTAGATTACTGGGTGAAGCCGTTTTGACACTATCTAAGATTTTAGATTTTGCATGTAGCAGAGCCTATACAGCTGCCCCCATCCACACCAGGCTATCAGTGTACATTTCCATAGAAAAAAGCTGCTAATCACAGAGGGGGCGGAGTTGCACTACAGCTCATGTGCTCCTCAGACCCACTAATGATAAAGCTAAGAGGCCTAAACATTGCAGGTAAACATAAACTTTGTGATAAGGGATGCAGAGCTGAATTTTCTTTTTTAACTCTTACAGCATGCTGTATTCAGATTACATAGCAGAAACCTGCTGGCAGAGTCCCTTTAATGGTAACAGATTATATAATCGTGCCATACACTGTCTCCACTGTAACAGCGCCCTATGGTAAACATATCAGGAACACATAGTGCCCACTTTGTGCTCTCAGTAAGTGAATGTACAACACTGCTGTGGCCACAGAACATCACATCTCTCACACTGCTCTGGTAGGATTTTGGTCCACTCTTCTTCCAGTCTCTTCCACAGTTCTTTGACTGTTGTGGGTTTCTTGGCCATAACTTTGTGACAAAGGATTTTCCAGAGGTTTCCTATTGGGTTTAGATCAGGATTCTGGGCTGGCCATCTCATTATTTTCTGTTTCAAGGAACTGCTTTACCCGTTTTTCTGTGTGACAGGGGGCATTGTCCTGCATAAAAATTGCTGGCCAATTGAGTGATGAATGCAAGTAAGGAACGACGTGTTGTTGAAGAAGGTTCTGATCCACACTTGTATCACTCTACCATGTAGATGTATGAGAGGTCCAACTCCTGCTGCAGAAAAACGTTCCCCAAACCATGACACTTCCTCCACCACCTTTCATTGACTTCTTAACATGTTTTCGGCTCAGTCTTTGCCCAGTTTGTTGACAAACATAATGTTTCCCATCAGACCTAAATAAATTAAACTTGCTCTCATCACTAAAATTAGTTGTGGACCACTTCACCTCTGTCCACACAACCTGCTCCTCACCAAAGGTGAGTCTAGCCTTGTGATTCTTTCTGCTAATTAGAGTTTTGGTCACCGCAGAGTGGGCTTTCAGTCCAAATGCTCTTACACATTGTAACACTGTATGACGAGAAAGATCCTTACCCTATTCAGTGCTGGACTGGCGAGCAATTCCAGCTGCATTGTTGAAACGATTATCCATGGAGATTCTCCTCATTATCCTGTCCTCTCTTGCATTTGCCTTTCGAGGGCGACCAGCCTTCTTGGGAGACTTGAAAGAGTTAGTGATGTTGTAAATATGCAGTATTCTCAAAATCACAGACTTGTGACGACCAACTTCTCTTGCTATGGCTGATAGGGTCAGCCCTTTGGCCTTCATCTGAACAACCTGCTGCCAGAGGGTTTCAGTCACTTTAGAACGGCACACAATATTTGCAAAGTCAGTGCAAACTGAAAAGTTCGGCTGCCAGTTACATAGGGTTTGTCAGATAATTGAGGAAATTAGCACCAGGTGCCAGATTAACACTAGAGTTAAGCGAACACTTAACTATTCATATTCACTATACTCATAACAAATACTGTCTAATACTCATGTATTTGGTCTGAATAGCGTGTGCAATGCAAGTCAATGGGGAAAACTCGCACAAATAGTACGGCATTCGAGTTACTCTTACTTTGCAAGTTTTTCCCCATTGACTTGCATTGCACACGCTATTCGGAATAAATACGCGAGTATTAGACAGTGCTCGTTATGAGTATAGTGGCTACAAATAGTTAAGTACTTGCTCAACTCTAATTAACACCAATAACTTGCATTGATCTGAAAGTGCTCTCTAATTTTGATCCGGGTTCTTTTTCATTTATCTCATTTACATTTTTATTATGTGCTTTACAATAAATTAAATTCATGAAATCAGCTTAAAATCCTGCGAGTTTCCTCATGTTAGGATATAATCACATAGGACGACACAATGACCGCAACATTGAGGAAATTGTGTGCTGTTCTCTAATTTTAATCTTCAGTGTAAAGTAAACACATATTACTGGGACTTGAGCTGAAATAAGACAATGCAGTAATAAGAAAACAAAGAATTCCATATTTTAAAAATACCATATAATACACCAAAGTATCATATAAATGCCTGCCATAAAGTGTCTACACAAAGTAAGCACTGTCTATACAGAAATTTTTATACAATACACAAGAGTACCCTATAATGTCCCATTAATAGTCATAAAATGTCTTCAAAACAGATAGGGTAAATATATAAATTCAATGTGCAGTTCCCACATATACCATAGTACTGCTATACAATGTGTACATAATAGTGCCATTCAGCAGACACAGCATAGTGCCCAAATAAAAACACAGACAATTACAATTTACTGAAATGGTTACAATGACTCCCAAACATTTAGAAAAGGCCACAAATGGTGATGGCAGCGTGATAGTGCCCCTATATAACCGCTCATTATATAATATTGTCCAGCTATTGCAGAATCTGCAGGTATCCAACAGTGCAGCACGTGCTGCTATAAAGCAGAAAAGCATCGAGAGCCACAAAAAGATGGAAGCTGCGGCTAATCACAGTCATGTGACTATATTGGAATATATCAAACATTAGAGAGTTTACAAATCGCATTAACTGTAAATCAAAGGAAATATTTCCTTGCAATCATTTTATTAAAAGCTACAACTGCTGGTAAACTATCTAATGTTCCTATTGTATTAAACCATGCTAATGCGCCGGGGAATGAAGGATGCGCACCACGAGAATTAACATAGAAGCTGAAATAATTCAATGCAATAATAAGAAAACACACAGAATGCCATATCATGTGGCTATAATACAGCACATGTGGCTGGGGAAATGCCATCAAAAACGTTAAAAATGGAGGGTAATACATTTTTACACAATTTATATGGGGAATTCAAGATTGAAAAGGGTTTTATTTATTTATTTTATTCATTGATATTGCACCATCATACTCCACAGTGCTTTACAGACATGACCATCACTCTCCCCATTGGATCTCACAATCTAAATTCCCTATCAGTATGTATTTGGAGTGTGGTGAGAAACCAAAGAAGTTGGAGAAAACTTATACAAAACATACCAACTCCTTGCATATGTCCCCAGAGTTGAATAACGAACTACTGAGCCAACGTGTTGCTCTTAAAGGGAACCTGTCAGGTCCAATATGCACCCAGAACCACAAGCAATTCTGGGTGTATATTGCTAATCCCTGCCTAACTGTCCCTGTAACTAGTAGCATAGACAAAGGTATTTCTAAAGATCCTTTTATGATATGATAATGAGCAAAGGGACTAGTTGCAAAGGCGTTATTTCTTCGCTCATTCCGTCCTTGTAGCATGTTAGCACACACACAGGGGCGCTCTTACATGCTATTCAATATCAACTGCCCAGCGTCATCATCGGCAGTGACACGCGTACCTTTGTCTGTTGCACCTCCTCAGAATGCTGGGCATAGGATCAGTGCGCAGAATCAGAGGTCCCCAGCACTTTCGGTTATATGCATTACACCAGTTTGAAGCCAGGATGCGTCCACCCGGCTTCATAGTGCGCATGACCGGAAGTCCGGGGATCATGTGCACTGAGCCGAAATCCAGTGTCGGGCACGGTGGCAGCAGAGGTGAGTGCAAGTATGCCTCTGACTCTGTGCATTAATTAGCATGTTAGCACGCACACAGGGGCATGTTTACATGCTAAGGGGGCTGACTAGCCAAGGGAGATAACGCCCTTGCGACTAGTCGCTGACCTCATTACAATATGATAAAAGATCTTTAGGAATACTTTTTCTAAAGATCCCTTTATCTATGCTAGTGTATACAGGGACATTTAGGCAGGCAATATGCACCTAGAACTACTCGTGGTTTTGGGCACATATTGCACCTGACAGGTTCCCTTTAAAAATGAAGCGCTCCATAGAAAGATCAAGTCCCTTTGGTCCAGCACAGAGATTAATGTTACTGGAAATATAAGTATACTGCTTACCGACAGCGACTTCCAGACTGACCATGGGTGTCTTGACCTGAACTCAACAGTCTCATCGTCATACGTGAGACCTGCATCCAGTCCAGGAATCGTGGTTTGTGCAACTTGATGTATGTAGTCGGCCTAATGCGGGCGTCACACGGTACGATATATCTGGCGATATGTCGTCAGGGTCACGTCGTTAGTGACGCACATCCGGCATCGTCAGAGATATCGTACCGTGTGACACCTATGAACGAGCAGAAATACTCACCTTCTCGTTCATCATTGACACGTCGTTCATTTTCATAATATTGTCCCTCCTTATGTGCTACGGTTGTTCGTCGCTCCCGTGGCAGCACACATCGCTCTGTGTGACACCCCAGGAACGACGAACACAGCTTACTTGCGTCCCGCCGGCAATGCAGAAGGAAGAAGGTGGGTGGGATGTTTACGTCCCGCTCATCTCCGCCCCTCTGCTTCTATTGGCCGGCTGCCGTGTGACGTCGCTGTGATGCTGAACGTCCCTCCCCCTTCAGGAAGAGGATGTTCACCGCCCACAGCAACGTCGCCCAGGAGGTAAGTGCGTGTGACAGGGGGTTAACGACATTGTGCGCCACGGGCAACTAATTGCCCGTGACGCACAAATTACTGGGGCGAGTACGATCGCTTATGTGCTTGCACGATTTATCGTCTCATGTGACGCTCGCATTAGTTATTTGGCCCCTGACGACCAGTCATGGGTCCTTAACAATCTCTATAAATTTAATACAGTTGGGCAAAGTTGAAGAACAGGCAGGACGAGCAGCTCTGTGACATAGTGTGCAGAGGTGATGCCTGAAAACTGAAAACGCACAAAGGTTTCTCTGATGCATAAGAAGACACCAATATTATAAATGCTACAAGGTTTGGGTTGTTCTAAATAAAAAATTTGTGTTGGGCCCAGGTACTTTAATTTTTCATTATGGTCCTGCTGAACTGTCCCTTTAAATCTGGAAAATTGTCTTCTTCCAAACACATTCTTAATAAAAGTGAATGTGTGTCTGCAACACATCTGTTCTTCCCTGCATTCTGCCTACAGGAATACGTCTCCCGAGTACGAGTTACCTCCTGTAGTGCGGCCATATTACGTATCTCCGCTTGGCTCATTCCCCCCAGTGAACACAGATGCCTCCTTGTTTCCTGGCAGGTTACAAACCTATTCTGTGTGCTTGCTACTGAGCGACATGCCGGGATTTCCCTCTTCCTCTAATTCCGTTTAGCTGTGTTTTGCCTCATAGCGATAGAGCTCGATTTCGCTTACATAACTTTTCCTGTATTGCAAAATCCTTGTAAGAATTAGCTGAAGTGTTTTGCTTCTGCAGCAATTAAAGGACATTGGCAGTCGCTCATAACAACAATTGTATTAAAATGACGCTGCACCCCAGAATAACATTGGCTCTATAGTAAGTAAGATCCAGTCTGTCTGTAATGTATCTTCATTATGGATAACTCTGCCTGGAAACCATCAGCATTCTGCTGTTGACAGATCTCTTGTTGCTATTTATAGTGCATTAGTGGTGTTCTGCTCTAATTATTTAATGAATATGTTGATAGCTATTGATACCAATATACAGAATGTTGTTCTAGATTTAGGGCAGGATGCTTAGTAATGGTCTCCATGCACCCTCCAGTTGGTCAAGATGCAGTTGCGCCACGACAGTTGCAGCTCCTTGTAAATGGAGCAAATTAGTTCAATTATTTTTAATTTATTTGAAAGACTTACCTATGAGGCGGCTGCACAGCAGTAATAACTACATAGAAAACAGCAATGGAAGACCTAGTATAGAATTAGAGAAAACAATAGGGACTGTGGAGGGGATGCAGGACAGGAACTGACAACCTTCTTTTCACCACCAAGTAGGCAACTCCATCTCAAGGTCTGTAAGCATTTACCTCTGCTGTGTTCAAATCACAAATGCAGAGACTGTGGTCATGTGAAAGTGGTGCTGAGTTTGGATAGAAAATTAATTTTTACCCTTGAGCCACCATGATAAAGCAATAGCTGAAATCTAGCTTCTGCCTAAAGGGAAGGCACCTACTCCACACTTTCATAATCTGGTCCTACCTACCGGAGAATTCACCATTTCTTCTTGATTAATGCTTGCCATGACCCTAACATGTATAGATGCTGCCAATTGAATAATTTATTAGATAGTGAACAGGTACATAAAGTACTTTATACATAGAGACTACAAACCGAAAATGCAGTGAAACGCGCGTCGAGGTGCGGTAGTATATGGGACGTGCTGTATGGGCAGACACATGGCTTCAGGTTAGTTACAACTACACACTTGCTTCCATTATGGGGCATAAAGGCTTGCTGTTTAGCCATTTAGGATTATTTACACGTCCACCAGCTAGGTTATCTATATTAGCTTCCTGTATGGGATATTAATGCCATTTATGGGACTATACAAGCTCCATATATATGACTGTCAGCTATACATTCTTTATTGGAAGTGATACCTCTGTTACTCCTATTGCCAGCCACTATGTGTGTTTTTCTATTTTGCCATGTTATTATATATGTCCGTGCACCATCTCTCTTATCTACCTTTTTGTAGTATATGTATAAAGTATTTTATGTATCTGTTCACTAGCTAATAAATTATTCATTGAGCAACAATTTTTTGGCCCTGAAAAGTGTTTTTTTTGTTTTATATTCATGGTGTATTTGGGGACACAGAGGATATTTGTGAGTAGAGGCAGTTTATAGGTTATGTATAGATGTTGCCCATGGTTAGATATGGGATTCAAGGTCTGTTAGATACCAATGCCAACCTCTGCGACGCTGTGCTGTAGTAACCCCATCAATTTATACTCCATTGTATTATTCATTTAATTTTTCTACATGAGGCTCAGTCAGTGCAGCAGCTGGGAGCCTGCAATGTATGTCTCATCACAGTGGTCATGACCTCACGTCCCATCCCATAAGCCCATAGACTTGTCCTCTGGGATGAGGCACCTGCTGATTTCATATGACCTCATTCTTTTCATGTTCAGTGCAATGTATCATGAATTTGGGAGTGTGCCGGCTGTAGATTTGGGTGGATTGCTTCTGAAACTGAATTTTACACAATCACATAAACAGCTTGAGCAGCCAACTCCTATCAGCGCGTCCCAATGTAGATTACATCTGACTCATCATCACAGAGCACAATCCTACATCATGTTCCCCACCATAAAAAAACAAAACAAAAACAGAACAAGAGAAATATACATCTACCCTAATATAATACGAGAAACATCATTCACCCTAATATGAGCCTGCATTTACTGACACTGTCTAGTAGATGTACTGCATGTACTTAAAGCACCACTCCAGAGATGTTTTGGGTTTTTTTCAGCACTGGAGTAGCGCTTTAAATGTAAATCCCCTGCCTCTAGTGTTATACTCACCCTCTGATATTTTTTGCTTTTTTGGTGCCGCTTCAGTTCCACAACACCATCTTGTGCCCATATCATCTGACTGGCCAGAAGTCAAAGTTACGTCACAAGCTCTCAATACATCTCTGAAAGTCAGAATGAGGCCAGAACAAGGACAGAACGAGGCTAGACCTAGGCCAGAACAAGGACAGAATGAGGCTAGAGCGATGACAGCATGAGGCCAAAACAAAACCAGAACGAGGCTAGAGTGAGGACAGAATGAGGACAGATCGAGGCTAGAATGAGGCCAGAACAAGGACAGAATGAGGCTAGAGCGAGGCCAGAACAAGGACAGAACGAGGCTAGAGCAAGAACAGAACAAGGACAGAACGAGGCAAGAGCGAGAACAGAATGAGGCCAGAGTGAGGCCAGAACAAGGACAGAACGAGGACAGGACAAGGCTAGAACAAGGACAGAATAAGGGCAGAGCGAGGACAGAATGAGGACAGAGCAAGGCCAGAACAAGAACAGAACGAGGACAGAATGAGGCCAGAGCAAGGACAGAACAAAGACAGAACGAGACCAGAGTAAGGACAGACTGAGGCCTGAGCAAGGCCAAAACAAGAACAGAATGAGCCCAGAGTAAGTACAGAATGAGGACAGAACATCTGTCCTCATATAGATGCATTAAAGAGTGACCTCTGGTGCGCTCCATGAAACACTGGAGCTGCCAACAGGTCACAAATCGCCGGAGACCGACAGAAGTGGCTATGATAACGGATGATGACACTGTGAAGCCCCACAAGTGCTGTGTCGGTGCATTACCTTCAGGGACTCCACTTGGATGGAACAGTCTGGTCTTTGTCACAGGTAGGAAATCTTCTATTTGTCGTGACGCCACTCTCAGAATTGCGGTCAGTGGGGACCGCCACTGCAGATTAGGGGACGCCTGGGGCTGATGGTGAGTGCAGTTAGTTGGAATAGCCTCCTGAGAGTGAGGCAAGCCCCAGGGCCCTGTGTAGGTGCGTAGTACCACAAGGCGCAGAATAACTCCACACACGCAGGATGTCTTTCAGGGATTTTACTCACTTCAGGTGGCAGGGTGAGTAACCCGGGCGTAGCTGGGATGAACCAGGCTGGAACCAGGTATCCTTCAGGCTGACTTCTGATGGTGACTACCAACTCGCCTTCCTTAGCCCTTGGTGGTTTGGGGTAACCCCGACTTTTAGTCCCTATGGGGGTCACCCAGGGAAGTTGCTGAAGCCTCTCTCCCCTTCGTTTGCCGTTTGCTTGTTGCCTGGGCCAGATCACTCCAGCTGCTTGCCTCCTGTGAACTATGGGCCCTAACTGTGGCTACGTGGCTGCGGCTTTTAGGTGTTGTGGTGTGGGCTTTGAGGGCCCCACACCGGCAGGTTTAGCAAGGAAAGGTGGATCTATCCCCGCTCCGGGATCTGCCGCCCGTTTGGGCCTGGTACTCCCTAGCAGTCTCCTTACTTCCCACTCTGTGCTCTCTCTCTAGCTGGAGATGGGTTTCGGGTAGCACTCCTAGGTGACCGTTCTCCCCCGTCGGTAGCCACTGCGCGGACGCTGTCAGACTACAGCAGCCCAGGGGAAGGGGTCAGCTCTCCTCGGAGCTCCCTGGACTCTGCTCTGAACCGGCTCACATCTGGGACCTTCACCGCTGCTCCTGTCAGAGCTTCACTTTCCTGCTCCTCACTCCTCCACACTCTGCTGCAGACTCCTTTACTCCTCCTTCTCTTTTCCCTTTTGTGCCTGCCTACGCCACCTAGCAACCAGATTCTCTTACCACACCCCTTGAGAGGAGATGGAGGCTTTTGGCCCCCTCCACTATTCCAGTGGAGGCGAAGGCTTTTCCCCCTCCTGGGATCCCCAGGGGTCCTCTCATAGGTACATGTGTGAGACCTGATCACTATGCGCCTGTGTAGTCACACCTCGGTCAGCCTTCTGGATTACCTGTATTGTACTGTCCCCAGCATGGGTGCAGTACTCAGTGGTGCCTGACCAGGTCAGGGGCGCCACATTCCCCCTTAGTTATCACCAGCACGTCCTCGGGCTGCAAGACAACATTTTAAAATGCATAAAACATTAAAACATGTAAAACATTTTTAAAAGCACCAGGTACCATACATCACCACCCTCCACCCACAAGTCCGTTAACCCACCCAAAACCCTCTCACGTTGGCCGCGCCTTCAGCCACTTCTGGCAGGATGTAGAGGCGGCTTTCATGGGCTGGTGGTTTCAGGGTATACCTGGCCTGGTGGAGCCGCGCCTTCAGCCTCTTCTGGCAGGATGCAGAGGCGGCCTCCACAGTTGGTGCTGACCAGGTACCCTCTTTGTGGTGGAGAGCCAGGCCCCATAAACAGGCATGCTCTCTGGTTGCAGGTAAGCCAAGGCCCTATATACGGACGTGCCCCCTGGTTGCAGACGAGCCAAGCCCCTAAACAGGCTGACTCTGGTGGTGGTGGTGCCCTCTGGTGTAACTATTTACACTGCGAGAGTTTGTGGCTATAGCCAGTTCATAGCCTTAAGGTTCATTTCTCACATCAGTTTATGTGGGCACATTCTTAAACTTGTAAAACGTTGCAAAACAAACTTTTCAAACTGGTAACTTGCTTTACTTTACTTGAACTTATGCAGACTCCTCCTCACCAGGGCTTGGGCCTGTAGGGCTGCGGCACCTGTTGCTTCCTTGACCTTTTTCTTCATCTGTGGTAGTCTCATCAGTGGGTCCTTTGTCTTTTCTTTCTTTATCGCTGTCTTTCCTGTCTTCTTCCTTAGGACATGGTGCTACATCTAGCGCATACCACCCTCTTTCTCCTTGATGCATGGTAAATTGTACGGAGTCTCCCATCTTTAAGTTTCTGCCAGGATGTCCTCTGGGCAAGTGGGCTCTGACGTCTCGTCTATTGACAAAAATGCCCTCCTTCATACCTGGTGCCACTATAAAGCCATATCCGCTCTTCAAGTTAAAGTCTTCCACAACTCCTCTACAAAGGGGTCCTCTGACCTGTGCTTTGGCTCTTCTCAGGAATCGTTTTTCTTCCAGGTCTCTGGCCGTGACTTCTCTCTGCTCTGGAGATGGCGGTGCAGGGAAAGACTGGGTTCTGCTATGGCGCCGTGTCTTGCGGACTGGATTCTGCGAGGTACAGCTTACCAGCTCCCAGGTGAGGCTTTTGGGTAAATCTTCTTCCGCAGACGGTGTCAGGTCTTCTTCATCCCAGCGGGAATAGGGCAACATCTCCGGCTCTGGGCATGGATCCACTGCTGGTATCTCCTGAGTCAGCTCCTCAGCTTCCTGGCCTCCCCTCCCCCTTAGTTCTTCTGAGCACTCCTTTGGTGGTAGTGCTGGGGATGGACTTTCTTCAGCAGGCCCAGGCGGGGGACTCTTTGGCGTGGTTGCTGCAGGGGTTGCCGGAATCCTCTTGGGGGTGTGCGGAGGGAGCATGTACTGATCCACCATCTCCTGTGGGAACTTGGCCTCCATGTCAGCCTTCAGCTGCCAGTATGCGGGGTCCTCACCTACCAGGGACTTCCGAGCAGGGACCTCTTTGGACTGGGGAGCGGTGTCTGCTCTGGCCTTGCAGGCCGGGGAAAATGGTGATGCAATCTTATCTTGGCGGGCCGCGCCCGGCATGGCGGCGGCCTGGTCTTGGCGGGCCGCGCCCTGTATGGCGGCGGCCTGGATCGGCGTCGCAGCTGCGATGGGCTCTGTGCAGGCTGGGCTGGGCGTCGCTGCAGCGATCGGAGCTTGGCGGGCCGCACCGGACGTGGCTGCGGCCTGGTTCAGCACCTCACTTGCGGCGCGGACGAGGGTCGCGGTGGCAGCCGGTTCTTTACGGGCCGGGCAGGGCATCGCTGCAGGGACCGGGTCTTGGTGGGCCGAGCAGGGCATCGCTGCGGCGGCCGGGGCTTGGCGGGCCGCACCTGGCGTGGTTGCGGCCTGGCTCAGCGTCGCCGCGCCGGGCGCCTCTTCAGGGACCGCGGACGTGGCAGCAGGGGTCGGGGCACTCGCGCTGGCAGGGGCATCACTGGACTCACCCATCGGTGGCAGCATCGGGGTCTGAGTCGTCACCGCCCGGTCTGGCACTCGGCGCGCGGCTCTCTCTTCGTAGGCCTGAACCGCCGCGGTCATCCACAGAAACTCCGTCCGTCCCTCTCTAATCAGCCTTCCGACCCTGGCTTCCAATTGGTCGCAGAACTCAGCAAGCTCCCGACACCACCAGGCAGCGGAGCCTGGCTCTGGGTCTCTGCACTCAGACGCCATTTTCTCTAACAGCAAGCTGCTGGCTTCTCTTCCGTTCCGCCGTCTCTGGACGCTTCCGCTCTCTTCACAAGCGAGGTCAGAACTCTGCAGGGGATCTCTGGGTATCCACACCTCTTCGTGGGCGGTAACTTCTCCCAGCGCGGGCTGCTGTTGTTTTTCAGCGCGCTTTTCATGGTGGCAATATGGCGGCGCTTCCAATTTTCCAAGCGGACCGCCCAGGCACATGGTCACCTGTCTGAACAGGTCTAGTCCTTATCCTGTTCGTGACGCCAGATGTGAAGCCCCACAAGTGCTGTGTCGGTGCATTACCTTCAGGGACTCCACTTGGATGGAACAGTCTGGTCTTTGTCACAGGTAGGAAATCTTCTATTTGTCGTGACGCCACTCTCAGAATTGCGGTCAGTGGGGACCGCCACTGCAGATTAGGGGACGCCTGGGGCTGATGGTGAGTGCAGTTAGTTGGAATAGCCTCCTGAGAGTGAGGCAAGCCCCAGGGCCCTGTGTAGGTGCGTAGTACCACAAGGCGCAGAATAACTCCACACACGCAGGATGTCTTTCAGGGATTTTACTCACTTCAGGTGGCAGGGTGAGTAACCCGGGCGTAGCTGGGATGAACCAGACTGGAACCAGGTATCCTTCAGGCTGACTTCTGATGGTGACTACCAACTCGCCTTCCTTAGCCCTTGGTGGTTTGGGGTAACCCCGACTTTTAGTCCCTATGGGGGTCACCCAGGGAAGTTGCTGAAGCCTCTCTCCCCTTCGTTTGCCGTTTGCTTGTTGCCTGGGCCAGATCACTCCAGCTGCTTGCCTCCTGTGAACTATGGGCCCTAACTGTGGCTACGTGGCTGCGGCTTTTAGGTGTTGTGGTGTGGGCTTTGAGGGCCCCACACCGGCAGGTTTAGCAAGGAAAGGTGGATCTATCCCCGCTCCGGGATCTGCCGCCCGTTTGGGCCTGGTACTCCCTAGCAGTCTCCTTACTTCCCACTCTGTGCTCTCTCTCTAGCTGGAGATGGGTTTCGGGTAGCACTCCTAGGTGACCGTTCTCCCCCGTCGGTAGCCACTGCGCGGACGCTGTCAGACTACAGCAGCCCAGGGGAAGGAGTCAGCTCTCCTCGGAGCTCCCTGGACTCTGCTCTGAACCGGCTCACATCTGGGACCTTCACCGCTGCTCCTGTCAGAGCTTCACTTTCCTGCTCCTCACTCCTCCACACTCTGCTGCAGACTCCTTTACTCCTCCTTCTCTTTTCCCTTTTGTGCCTGCCTACGCCACCTAGCAACCAGATTCTCTTACCACACCCCTTGAGAGGAGATGGAGGCTTTTGGCCCCCTCCACTATTCCAGTGGAGGCGAAGGCTTTTCCCCCTCCTGGGATCCCCAGGGGTCCTCTCATAGGTACATGTGTGAGACCTGATCACTATGCGCCTGTGTAGTCACACCTCGGTCAGCCTTCTGGATTACCTGTATTGTACTGTCCCCAGCATGGGTGCAGTACTCAGTGGTGCCTGACCAGGTCAGGGGCGCCACAACACCGTAAGGTGAATATGAGATGGGCAGGGGACTTAGATTTAAAGAACCACTCCAGTGTTGCATTTAAGAAAAACTCTGGAGCGGTGCTTTAAGCTCACCATACACATAAGATAGCTGTCTGTTAAACGTTCAATTGGCTGACAGGTGCTCGGCTCATCCAACCATTCCTGTATTTTCAACGGGGACAGAGGACAAAGCACTATTAGATACCTCTGGCAGCAGCTTGTTTTCCTTACAAGCAAAAAGTTTGGGCATTGCAATACTAACTCCATGATCTTTCTCTTCCCCCAATGTAATCTGACAGGTAGAGTCCAGAGACCCCCATACAGATCAGGCTCATCCGGCCCTTCTAAAATCAACAGGTTTTTCATCTTTCATGTGAGTGGAGGCTTTTAGACCAGGCAGTCTGAAGATGAACCGAAATTATCGCAGTGATGCATGCCATATGATAAATCTGGCAAGACTCCTATGCACATTAGATAAAAGTCGGGTGAACCTGCTAATTTAGTTGCGATTGGACGCCCATCTAATGTGTATAGGGGCCTGATGTCGGCACAGAAAAGGATCCAGCCTGCTGTGATCTTCAGAAGACAGTCCTATGGTTTGGCTGGTAGATAAGCCTCTGTTAGCTGTTATCATAGAGAACTCAGAAGCGCTTGGTTAGACCGAACATCCCATTATATGGGAGAGTCGGGAGAGACAGATGTCAGACACCCGATGGATCATCCAACAGATATCTAATGTGTATGGGGGCGTCTCAAGTCTCCTCCATGGTACATGTTGATGGGAATAAGGATCAGAAATATTGGATTTTAACATGTCAGATCCTTTGTGCCTAGGGTAGATGAGCCTCTGGTAGAGGTGTTGTCTCCACAAAGCACACTCAGTTGTGGGGTGCAGGAGGGTGGACCGACGGCCAACAGTTATTGTACATGTATGGGTAGCTTTACTGGTAGATAATGCAACAACTCACTGCCCCTTTTTATGCTGAAGGCTGAAAACATTATTCACTGCAAACCTGGATATAAACGCAGATAACAATATATCAGATTTTTTCACTTTACCTCTATAAAAGAAAGATATAAGGAAAAGAGCACGAAAGGTAACAACAATTGAATCGATGTCCATAAAACACCGCAATTCTCCAGACAATTGCCTCTATACCTTACAAACCCATCCCTATCTGTTGCAATAGGGTGACTGGACCATAATACAAGCCTAGAAACTATATGATGAGCTTTTTGCCTCCAAACAACAGGCAGTAAATGACTTCAGTGACCCAGCTGTCAGTAATGGGCACTGCCAGGCATAGGAACCGTTACGTGGGAGCTGGAGCAAGAACTGAGCTTAGCAAAACCAAACAGCAGCCTGTTCAAGAAACTAATCCAATGGTAGAGTAACATGTAGTATTTTGTGACACGGGGTCGTGCGTGCGTAGTGGTGGCGGTATATATGCAGCATAATGCACTGAAGTGTATTGTAACTGAGCTGCACTATTGCTAGAATTCATCAGTTTCAAGGATCTGCCCACAACTATTGATTATGGACAACACGAGAAGTGTCAGCAGGCAGTCAAGGAGACAGAGGATCATATGCGTAATATGCATATCTGGCAGCTTTGTGCCTCGGTACAAGCCCATATTCACAGCTTAATACAATGCTATGAAGTTAACAGGAACAAAGTTATTTTGACAACATGTTTTATGACCTAGATAGGTCTGATATGATTAATAAGAACACCTACCCTTGTTTCTCCAAAAATAAGACATGGTTTTATATTATTATTTGCTCTGAAAGATGGGTTATGGCTTATTTTCAGGGGATGTCTTATTTTTTTTTTCCTATGAACAGCAATCCACATTTATTCTTGAACCAAAAAAATCAACATGTATTCAAATATAGTCACATCGCATTCTGGAACATCAACATAACTCTCCAAACCCCTGTGTCTGTCTGTCTGTCTATCTCTATTATCTACCTATTCTGTATCTATCCATGTATCTATCTATCTATTTATCTAGTTATCTATCGCCATCTATTAAAGGTCATTAAACAATCTCAACCTCATAATACAAACCCTGTGGTCCCTAACAGAGAAGGGACCTTGAGAAATTGTGCAGTTTGACTGCCCCCTAATGCCGGCCCTTACTGTATCTAGGGCTTATTTTTGGAGTAGGGCTTATATTTGAAGCATACTCTCAAAATCCTGTAAAATCATGCAGGGGCTTATTTTAGTGGTAGGTCTTAAGGGTACTTTACACGCTGCGAACTCGCTAGCGAGATCGCTAGCGAGCGTATCCGCCCCCGTTAGTTGTGCGACACGGGCAAATCGTTGCCGATGCCGCACAACATCGCTTACACCCGTCACACGGACTTACCTTCCCTGCAACGTCACTCTGGCCGGCGAACCGCCTCTTTTCTAAGGGGGCGGTTCATGCAGCGCCACAGCGACGTCACACGGCAGCCGTCCAATAGAAACGGAGGGGCAGAGATGAGCGGGACGTAACATCCCGCCCTCCTCCTTCCTTCTGCATTGCTGGTGGACGCAGGTAAGGAGTTGTTTGTCGTTCCTGCGGTGTCACACATAGCGATGTGTGGTGCCGCAGGAACGACGAAAAACATCGTACCTGCAGCAACGATATTATGAAAAGGAGCGACGTGTCAACGATCACCGATTTTGATCGTTTTAGCGATCATTGATCGAAACAATGTACATTGAACTTCACAGTTTATTTCAAGGGATTGTCTCATTTTTTAAACAGGTAAGATTACAAAGTGCTTGTAAACTCAAGTAACTTCCCATTTTGCCTGTCAATAAAAATCCTCTCATTCTCAATGATGAAGAGATTTCTCATTTTGTTTACTGCTCAGAAGTGTGTCTGCCGTGACTGGTCTCCTAGGCAAGGAGCGGAGTGCTTACAAGCTTTTGGCTAGAGAGCTTACAAGTGTTGATCTAAAGGTGAGCAGAATCTTGGTTCCGGCTAGCTTCAGTGCCTCTGTTCCTCTGCTATGCTGCAGATAAAGCTTCCTCTCCTTACAGAATAAGAGAGCGCCCAATTCAAGCCAGTGGCACAATCATGCTGCTGGTCTGAAGTGTTGGAGGAGATGATCGCTCCTCACTATCCCGGCAAGAAGGAGATGATCGCTCCTCACAACCCTGGCAAGAAGGAGATGATCGCTCCTCACAACCCTGGCAAGAAGGAGATGATCGCTCCTCACAACCCTGGCAAGAAGGATATGATCGCTCCTCACAACCCTGGCAAGAAGGAGGTGATCGCTCCTCACAACCCTGGGCTCCTCACAACCCTGGCAAGAAGGAGATGATCGCTCCTCACAACCCTGGCAAGAAGGAGATGATCGCTCCTCACAACCCTGGCAAGGAGGAGATGATCGCTCCTCACAATCCTGGCAAGAAGGAAGTTGGGAGGCAAAGGACTCATCTGCTCCTGAAGATAAAACAACCCCTTTAAGGGTTATAGAGAAAAGTCTTTTCTCTGCCTTTTGGCATGCCTTACTATTCTTAAGTTTGAAACTTCCTCACCCCATAAATATTTTGCACTAACCCACATCACCCACAAGACTTTTAAGATCACCATTGCAACAAATCTGACAGCTGATACATGCTGACCTGATCTATGGTTAGCCTGTATGAGATGCTGGCTGCATGATTTCAGCCATATACTGTATGTTTAACATAGTTTAATAGCAGTCAACTTCTCCCCGCCCACTGCCCTGGAGTGACAGGTCTCTCCTTCACATCATAGATTAGGAAACATGTATCAGCTGTCAGGTTCCCTTTAAGGCGCATTTCCAGTGGCTGAAAATCCATCAGATTCTAATGTTAACGACCCATCATTCACAATAATTGTGTAACGTGAATGGTTTAAGCGACAGAACAATGTGTCCAAAAGCGCTGATTCATCATGCATGAAATAGTTTATGCGAACAATAAAAGTCTCATTCATCTTTCGAACATTTTGTAGCGTAAATAGAGTTTATTCGCTCATTGCATGATTAGACCGGGGGAAAAAAAGGAGTAGAAATTCAAGTACTAAATGAGTATGGCTTCCAGTCATTTGGACACAATTGTTCAGTAGCAAATGGAACATTGGATCGAGCTTGTATTCGTGTTATATTGTTCATTGTTATTATTGCAAGTGCTACTGTTCATATAAAAACATGAAAACTGTCATGATCCAGGTCTGTATTGGCCTCTGTGGTTTAAATATTTCACCCAGCTCCGGCCTGGTCATGTCAGGGGTTAACTCCTCCCTACCTCACTCTGGTTTCCAGGACACTATATCCTGGTGGTGCACCTCTGGTTCAGTGCCAGTGATAGTTTATGCTTTGCAGCATGTGTTACTGGCTTTGGTGAGTTACCTGATCTGTCCTGCTCCCAGCTACCTTGTCCTGACCTGTACTCTCCTCGTTAGTCCGTCTGTCCCGGTCCCTGGCTACCCGCTCCTGTCTACTGTGTACCCTTCCCTGTCTGTCTTATCCCAGTCCCAACCTGTTTATACTCCTCTCTTGTTTGTACTTGGACTTCCCGGCATCTGACCTGTTCCTAACTTCGGCTCTGTCTCTCCCCTCTGTTGCATACGAGACTTCCCGGCTTCCGACCCTCGGCTATCACCTGACCACAATTTGTCTATCCCTGTGCTATTGACGAGATCTCCTGCTGCTGACCTGGTTTACTTACAGCTCTACTGCCCTCAAATTATCAAACATTTTTTCACTTAATTATATTTTCTTTGTACAGTATTAATGTTTGTACAATTCTTTGTATTCATGACTTCAAATAAATGGTGTCACCTATGGGATTTGACATTGCATAGACCTAGACTTCGGATTGTCTGTGTTAACATAGTGCACGATTTTCGATTCAACCATTATATGCACGATTCACATCCTATTTGAAAACCTGTCTGACATAGTTTGCTTGTCGTGAGTTATGATCGCATTGCTCATTTAAATGATTATCTGCCCATGTAAACAAATGCTTACAGTGCACTACTCCATTCCTAGCTTGACAGGTATATAGCAAATGCTTACCCAGATCACTGATTGTAAACCCACCCCCTTTTTTTTTTTTTTAAGAATTGCATGTAATGTATCTACAAAATGACTCCACCACCAGCAGAATAGTGAGTGCAGCTCTGGAGTATAATACAGGATGTAACTTAATATCAGTGCAGCATAAGTAATGTATGTACACAGTGACTGCACCAGCAGAATGGTGAGTGCAGCTCTGGAGTATAATACAGGATGTAACTCCGGATTAGTACAGGATAAGTAATGTAATGTATGTAAACAGTGACTGCACCAGCAGAATAGTGAGTGCAGCTCTGGAGTATAATGCAGGATGTAACTCGATCAGTACAGGATAAGTAATGTAATGTATGTACACAGTGACTCCACCAGCAGAATAGTGAGTGCAGCTCTGGAGTAAAATACAGGATGTAACTCAGGATCAGTGCAAGATAAGTAATGTAATGTATGTGAAGGACCGGCTGGGGGCACTGCCGAGGCTGGGGTTTGTAGTAGTCGTGTTATCCCCGACCGGCTCACTTCATATAAAAAAGGATGAGGCTTGCAGGGGCGGCAGGAGGATGCCAGCCCCCAGGGATGTTGAAGAATTTAACTCTGGGCTTGTATACAGTCCTGGTAAAGAAGAGGCAGACTCTGGATTCTCATTCAACATCTTTTCTTTATTTAGTTGGTAGAAATCTTCCTCCTCTGAGACAGGGCACTTCTTCTTTCCCAGACACATCTATTTTCTTGCTACTCTCACTATCCTGGCTGTCAGAGTTTTCCATCGGCCTCCTGGTTTACTGGTCCTTTTCCCTGTGAATACGGGTTCTCTAGCCATGTTGACCTCCCTCTTCCCAGGGAACCTCAGCAACATTCTTTCCTGCCAGTCCTCAAACAACAGGGTGACCTTCTCTCCTTTAGGACTTGGGTACTCTCCACTCCGTTTTGCTCTTCCGCATTCTTCTTCCTTGTCTCTTTCACTACTCTGTTTTTGCTCACTTGTTTCCCTCCCCTTTTCCACTGTCTGGGCTGTGCTCATCCACTTCCTCCCAACCAAACTATGGGGATACTGTGCCATCTAGTGGTGGAAGGCAAAACTAAACCTCAACCTAAACCATTACATACTGTCAATTAGTCACCTATATGTTTCTCACACCAAAAAGGACAGGTCGTCGGGGAGGTTAGTGAGGATCCGGTCCCGCTTACATATGTGCACAGTAACTGCACCAGCAGAATAGTGAGTGCAGCTCTGGAGTATAATACAAGATGTAACTCAGGATCAGTACAGGATAAGTAATGTAATGTATGTGCACAGTAACTGCACCAGCAGAATAGTGAGTGCAGCTCTGGAGTATAATACAGGATGTAACTCAGGATCAGTACAGGATAAGTAATGTAATGTATGTGCACAGTAACTGCACCAGCAGAATAGTGAGTGCAGCTATGGAGTATAATACAGGATGTAACTCAGGATCAGTACAGGATAAGTAATGTAATGTATGTGCACAGTAACTGCACCAGCAGAATAGTGAGTGCAGCTCTGGAGTATAATACAGGATGTAGCTCAGGATTAGTAATGTAATGTGTGGATATTGTTACTGACCTTTTCATAGATTAATTCTGTATGCACACTGTGAAATCGTGTTTACCATCAAAATTTGCTGTTTCAATTTTGTTGCATGGTAGAGATTTGTATGACCAGTTGCACATAACCAAACCTGAAATAAATTGTACAGTTTGGTTATACTTTTCCCTTTTTAATCAGAATACCTTTATCATCTTGAATATTTCAGTAAGTGTGTTAGTGACAAGGGTATCTCAAGCCTCCAAGGTTAAATGGCACTTGGAGAAGTTAAGCCTGCAGCGCTGTCCTTATTTGAGAATATCACAACCCTGCAGTCACGTATTCAACCCTCTTAAAATCAGTCTCAGTCTGAGTCACCCGATTCCCTGAGGCCTCCAGACTACAGCTGTCTGCAGAGTATGAACTACAACACAGCTAGATAGGGCGAAGTGAGAAGAAGGATGGGGGCGCTCAAGACACAAGGTGGGGCAATGTCTGTGTGCTGGTGCCACCTCACTGATTTCATTATCATAGGATGACTTTCATTGGGAAAGGATAATGACAAAAGCAATTTAAGAAAATAATTGAAGTGTTACTGAGATGCAGCGAAGCTGATTTCACCCTTTAAGTGTTTGGTACGTGGACCAAAATTGTGGCTCTGACAAATATTAGCTAAAATAATTTACGTTGCCAAAGACTTGGAGAAATAGGAATGGTGGCTGCAGAAAATATTACTAATTTAATGGACAAGATGGAGAGCTCATTGGACATTGAGGGAACCATAATCACTATGGATGATCGAATACCTCAAATATTTCGCTTCATGAATATTCGACGAATAACTCGCCACTTTGCGAATATTCGATGTGCAATATAAGTCTATGGGAAGCCCAAATAGTTCCGAATAGTTATTATTCGGGTTTCCTGTAGACTTACATTGCGCATCGAATATTCGCGAATAGTGGCGACTTATTCGGAAAATATTCGCAAAGCCAAATATTTGAGGTATTCGATCATCCCTAATAATCACTAGAAAACTGTTCTAATAGAGAGAGAGGCTTCATTGCCCTGTACTGCGCTTGTACTGTGGCTTGCGTGGCCCATTTTACAGCCCCCCGTTCTGTTCCTGTAGCTTCACTTGAAGCAAAATGAATGTGCAGCGTGTAGTGTTTAATTGCTTAATTAGAGCATGTGATGATGTGGAAGACATGACAGCCATGCAAAAATGATCTATTAATACACTCTGTTTGTTCACACTTGCTAGTACTAAATGAATGCTGCAGCCGTCCAATTAGAATGATATAATGTAAAGATTTATCTATGGAAACCAATCAAGAATGCAGTTTTTTGCATAAGTGACCTGATTGGTTGCAGTTACTAAATATTGGAGGGTATTATATCGTAACTTGTAGCATTAAAAAAAGCCACAAAGCAAATTCTTCAATAGGGCCCCCAGCTATCACAGGTGTTCAATAGTATGTGTCATCTCATATGAGTGAATGGGACCTTCTGGGCCCTCTAGCCTCCAGGGCTTGAGTGTGACTGCAAACCCTGCACCCACTATACAATTACCACCATTTCCATATATCTATCATTTTGAAACCAGGATGGACTTAATCAATTTACATTTCTAAAGAACCAAGGTATGCATACTGTAGCTCTGGTGTAGCTAACGGGGGTGTACAGGTTTTAGTCACACTTGGGCTTCTCAGATACCAGGGCCCAAGTGTTATGATCCGGAACCATGGAAGATCACCATAAATCATTGGTAAAAAGGTGACAAGAGCATTGGCAACTTATCTGGCCGCCATCCCCTTACTAACCATCAACACTAGAAGTAGCTGAGGGGTGAACTAGCATCCTATGCACCGCGGACCCAACCGGAGAAGCTAGCTATCCTAAAGGAAGGAAAGATGAATAACTCTCTGCCTCAGAAATAGACCGTAAAGGTATAGCAAGCCACCCACATTCAAAGACTGCGGTGATGTAGGAAAAACACAATGCACAGATAGATGATAGGATTAGCAAAGGTGAGGCCCCACTGACTAAATAGGACAGGAGAGAAAAGGGGCTGATGGGTGACCAGAGAAAAACCCTACAAAAATCCAAATTCCTGATCGTACAAAAAAGCCCTCAGATCGCTGGATCTGAACTCCATCCTATACCAGGCGCTCTTGTCATACCAATGAACAGAAAGCAGGAACCATTACACATTCAAGAAGCAACAAACACATGGACTTATAGGAGCAATACTCCAAACATAGCTGCAGGGAGCGTCCCAGCTAAGCAACTGAGAGGGAAGATTCCTGCCTGCAAATAAACTGAAAACAACCACAGTAAATGACAAACTCAGATAAGAGCAAAAAGAACAAAACAACATAAGAAAGAACCAAGCACTTATCTGGGGTAGATGTGGTCTGGAGCAGGATGAGAAGGCTGGAAAACTAAACAACAAATGACATCCGGCTCAGAATGCTAGCAGACCAAGGTTTAAATAGGCAGAGAGTTAGCAATGGAAACGCCCATTGCTCAAAAAAACCTGGTCTCTGTCCAAACCATTCCTGGCCACAAGAGGGAGCCTCACAGCAGCAAAAGCATAATTGACATTCACAACACCCAAGTGTCGGTTTGTCATGTAACATAACAGTAGTATTGTAAATAACACATTGTAGGTGGGTCCCTGGGGGCTAACAACAAGTTATACCTCTGAACCATCTGTTTAGCAATAGCCTTCAAAACTGAAGCACTTTTGCTTGACTACACTACAGAATGCTTTGGGGTGAAGCTATATAGAGTGGAGAGGGCAAGAGTGGCATCACTATCTGGTTATCAGTATACAGTGACTAATATGGTGTCGGCCCCTATATAGATACAACAACTTCTGCTCTTCTGGGAAGGTTTGTTAGAAGTTTTGTCATTTTACCCAGAAGAACATTTGTTAGGTCTCTCTCTGATATTAGGGAGAGGTCAGCCTCACAATCTCTGTTCTAGTTTCATCCCAGAGGACTTGATGGGGCTGAGTTCTGGGCTATGTTCAGCCGTTCATATTCTTCCACCAAACTTCCTTGACCATGTCTTTATGGACCTTGTGCACTGGGTACAGTCATGGAGAACAGAAAAGGGCATTCCCCAAACTGTTCCCACAAAGCTAGAAGCTATAATTATCCACAATGTCTTTTGATGAAGCTTTAAGATTTCCCTTCAATGGAACTAAAAGGCCAAGGTTGACCCCTGATAACAACCCAGAGCATTATTGTCCTCCACCAAACTGTACAGTGGGTACAATGCAATCAGGAGGGGGACGTTTTCCTGACATTCACCAAACCCAGACTCCTTCAACAGATGCAGATAAAGAAATGTGATCCATCACTTCACAGAATACTTTTGCTCAAGAATCCAGTGGTGGTGGCTTTACACCGCTCCATCCGACGCTCGGCATTGTGCTTGGTGATGTACGGCTGCTGCAGTTACTTGGCCATGAAGCTCCCAGGGTGCAGAGGGGGTCTTGACTCTGCAGTTATGGAGTCAGCAAAGTGTTAGCGACTTTTCTGCTCTCTGCAAAAAATATAGGCTAGCTTTAATTTGTGTAAGGAATACCTAATTCAAACACCATTGGTTTCCACACCAACATGCAGACAGCACCAGCCTCATATGCAAATAGTCACCCTGCAGTTCAGATAGAGTCAATTAGTATAAAGTAAACTGAGCTATAGTTGTTAAACTGCTACTTATAGATATAAGGCAAACGCCTATTAAGGATAATATAACTAGCTCACATATCGCTGCTGCTATAAGGCAATTATAGTGGGTAGAAAGTGGGTAGAAAGGGTATTTACCTGTTCTTTTGAAGAAGCGAGGCGAAACGGCGTCAGGGGTGGTGGAACACATGGCCAGGTGATCCCTTCCAACAGGTAAATACCCTTTCTACCCACTTTAATTGCCTTATAGCAGCAGCGATATGTGAGCTACTGATATTATCCTTCATAGGCGTTTGCCTTATATCTATAAGTAGCAGTTTAACAACTATAGCTCAGTTTACTTTATACTAATTGACTCTATGTGAACTGCAGGGTGACTATTTGCATATGAGGCTGGTGCTGTCTGCATGTTGGTGTGGAGACCAATGGTGTTTGAATTAGGTATTCCTTACACAAATTAAAGCTAGCCTATATTCTTTGCTACCAGCAGGCAAACGGCAAAACAAGCCCCATAGGTAATGGTATGTGGTTATTTTCACTATATGGGAATATGATTGTGATATCTATCCTGTTGTTAACAAATCTAATGTAATGGAGATTACGTGTGATTAATTATGGATGTCATCCTGGGATTATGTGCTCTAATTCGTGGGTTCTTCCTGTTTTTTAAACAAAATTTTTGAATTTATATCAATAAAGTTTCTATTTTTATAAAATATATGTTTACGCTTTCACTTCATACCTAATCATTATTTTGGTTGGGTTGCTGTTTTGGACTATTTTGAAGTGTGTGTTTAATAAGGACAATTGATCTTATAATATGCCAAATCCAGGCTGATTATGAAGTGTGGCCCTCTGATAGAGGCAGGGGCCACAGCTGAGACATATTCCTAGTTCAGAGCTATAGCTACTGCGCAGTCCTCCACATTGGGAATGCTCTGGGTTTAGTACCCAGCCCCCTTCCACACGCGGTGCGGTCGGGAAACCTTCTTGTTTGTTTAGCTGTTGTCTTTGGCTCGGTGCAGCATATGTGATGAGGATGATTTTGGTTGCTCTCCCAGTTGCTTGAGTGACTCATTGGCTATGAAAGCAATGATACGAGCTCCCATTTATCAACGTTCTCCTGAACATCTCTGTGTGAATCTAGAAATCAAATCGCTCTTCCTTGCCGAGAGCTCTTCCACAATTACAAATGTGTTTTCCGATTGCGCATTTCCGAAATGAGTTTTTCCCAATTGTGAGCTTAAATCCTGTTGATATTTATTGAGGTTTATTAAGCTAATCTAGAGGAATAATGGCCACTCCATGTAAGTGGGAGCTTCATGTTGCGATAAAGGATTAGATTAGTTTTCTAAGCGGCGCCTTCATTCATCTTGGACCCGGGAAGGCCTGTTGCTCGGTTTTTACGTAACTGCCTATCATATCTATTCTATTGTATCATTTCATTACCATCATGTTTTTCCTCAATGACTTTATTAGATAGACAGGATGCAACTAAATATCCAGACATTCAGTCTGCAGACCTTCCATAAAGGCTCCACAGGCGTGGAACTGGGGAGTGGCCGAAAGAGCATGATGTGTTCTGGATGGCGCGTGTGAGGGAAGGTAACAAGTTGCTACTTTGCCTTTTTTCCAGAGTATTTTGACAGCACACTAAATCTTTGCCCTTGATGAAGAAAAACCTGGCTACACCTACATAAGACTTATATGATCTGAACTTTGTATAACCTGAATAATGTAAATGTTATCAATAGCGCCAAGGCAAAAGCCTGCCTGATGCAATGATCATGGCATATACCTGTCTCAGTTTACTAAAAGAAACAACAAATATAGAATGAGGTTTACCACGCTTCAGAATCTGTGCTACAAATTATAACTATATGTTCTCCCAGTTCATAGACACCATTATTATACCGGTAAATGACAGGTTATATCAAAAGAATAACAAGAAGATATTTTGTAGCTCAAGTACTGCACATCATAGTGATCAAAATTCATACAGATGATGATATAAATAGGCTTGGTAAATAAATACTCAGGCTATAAGCCAGCCAGAAAATAACAGTGATGATTGACGCGGATATATGTTCAACAGATAGCAACAGTGAAAAAGTAACAATTAGAAAAAGAGTAACAACTTGGTGAGAGTAATGCAACAAAGTTGAGAGGTGGTTGTTATAGCGGTACCTTAAATCTGCAACAAAATATGAGTTTTATATATGTCATGATCCAGGCCGGTATCTGCCACTGTGGTAATCTCCCAGCTCCGGTCTGGTCAAGTAAGGAGTTGATTTTTTCCTGTCTCGTTTTGGTTTCCGGAACACTGTAACTGGGTGCTACACCTCTGGTTCAGCGCCAGTGATAGTCTATGTCTTATAGTGTGTGTAGCTGGCTCTGTTGAGGTACCCGATGTGTCCTGCCATGCACTCTCGTCTGCCTAACCTGTGTCTGTCTGTCCTCCCCCGGCCCTGTCCCGCTTGACATACCTTGGTTTGTAGTTTGGACTTCCCGGTACTTGACGTAAGCTCCTGTCCCTGACTTGGCTCTGTCTCTCCCTTCGGCTTTCTCTATTACCGTTCAGCTCCTGACCCCTTTGCTTGTTTCTGACCCTGAGTTTGTTTACCCTTCGTACATTGATTTGACTTCCTGTTACTGACTTGGTTCTCTTACTACCCTACTGCTACCTTGTAGTGACTTTGCTGTACTACTCCGGGTCACATCTTAGTACAGCGTGACATTACTCTGCTACCACCAAGGATTATACAAACAGCATATAACTAATGAATAAAAAAGCTGGATCCTAAAAGTCTAATTGTAGATATGTTCCTGATTACTATTCCTGCTCATGATGTGAAAAATAGGAAATTGTAAAATAGAAGAATGCCCTTATAATAAGATATGAAATGTCCAGAGGTTTGTAATCAGATATACGATGCATGAGAAATGAAGGCATCCCTGGTTTCAGCGGGAAGCATGCTTGCAAGTTGAGCATGTGATGTCACAAGGAACCATGACTGGTAAGTCTTTGTAGGGCTTATAGGTCCTGTACCCCGTATAATTTTACACATACCCCCATAACCTATATCATGGTTGCCTGTGGTAGGGTGTATTGGGCATATCCAGTATTGGTGGGGGGGTGGACTGCAGATTATGAATATGTAAATTACAATTTCAGGGAAGAAGAGGCAATTTGCATATCTAACTTCCAAGAAGAGCATTGTATGGCTTATAAGTTTCCTTACAGTGGTATCTCACTCTGCACAAGGAGAAGCAATGCCCCTTACACCTATAGGTGATGAAAACACACATAAATGTAGGTGTCTTGAAGGGCATCTAATGGACATTCACCGGGAGTAGGTTTACCAATTATGATTATCAATGAGGGCTTTCTTCCACAGTGTATACTACATACCATTCACAACACAGACCAGACCCCTATTCAAATACAGACCCGAACTATAGACCCCAGGGTAACTGAATAATTATTGCTCACTAAAATATAGAGGCTAGATCAGACTCCAAATTAAATCAAGATCCCAAATCAGACTCTCTAAAAAATAGACCCGAGGCCAGAACAACAAAAGAAGCGAATCCCTATATTTATACAAACACTAGAGCAATCTTCACATTTAGATAGACCCTAGCCCAGGCATAGGCAGTGAAGAGGGTTGGGTGGCTTGTGGGGGGGTGTCCATCAATGTGAGGGTATCACGTAAGCTCCTGATGGGACAGCTTCAAGCTAAGCTCAAATGAGTGCTGAACTTTGTAGACTCTGCAAACTGTGGATGTGACTTTCTCTGTGTGATTGTTTTTTTTCCCACACGGACTGGAGGACCTTGTGGGAAATAGCCCATGGTAATGGGCACATAGTCTAAAGGGGGCTTGACACGCAGTGATATCGCTAGCAAGCATACTCGCCCCCGTCGTTTGTGCGCCACGGGCAAATCACTGCCCGTGGTGCACAATATCGTTAGGAGCCGTCACACGGACTCACCTGACTAGCGACGTCGCTGTGGCCGGCGAACCGCCTCCTTTCTGAGGGGGCGGTTCGTGCAGCGTCACAGCGGCGTCACTAAGCGGCCGCCCAATAGAATCATAACATCCCGCCCACCTCCTTCCTTCCTCATTGCCGGCGGCCGCAGGTAAGCTGTAGTTCGTCGTTCCCGAGGTGTCACACGTAGCGATGTGTGCTGCCTCGGGAACGACGAACAACCTGCGACCTCAACAATCAACGATTTTTTGAAAAGGAACGACGTGTCAACGATGGATGATTTGGTATTTTCCATCGTTAACGGTCGCTTGTTGGCGTCACACACAAAGACGTTGCTAACGATGCCGGATGTGCGTCACGGAATCCGTGACCCCTGCGATATATCGTTAGATACGTCATTGCGTGTAACATTGGTCCGTTTATTGTCTGTGTGCATTTCATTGCACAAAGAGGCTAAACTTTAAGTTCTTGTCTGCAGGAGAGTCCAGGAGTGATTGGGAGAACATAGAAAGTTAAGTATAATTGTAAAAAGACTTGGTGTCAGTGGGATTTGCCTTTCCGTCCAGAGTCCAGAGAAGCACTAACAGAAAAGTTCCTGATCACGCTGTGTAGTGATTGAGTCGGTTCTGCGTTCTGCACTGCTGATCCGTTCACTGATGAATTATTCACATTATTTGGAGTCTTTTATTTATGACAGTAATTGATCACTTCAGTGTTACGGTGGCTGCAAAACTTGTAGCATGTGCTTTATGTCTGGTAATGAATTTATTCCTAAATTGATAAACCAGAATATTGACATTAAAAAGGGTTAACCCTTTAATTTCCCTTCCATGTTTACGTTTCTACATGCACAGATACATTTTAAAGCTTTCCCTAGATCAAACTTCGGACTGGGCGATATGAGTGTCAGACAACATTTTTGCAGGTTCCCAAGCACTGTCCTCACTGACTAATGAACCACAAAGACAGGGTTGCTTCTGAGATGATAACCATTTATTTAAATCTACTCTACAATTCTCAGAACCAATTATTTTAGGCCTTTAAGGTCTTTCAGTAGATCTAGTGACAATGAGATATGTGGCTCCCCACAGTCTAATCATATTCACTGCAGCTTTGGGATGATCATTAACAATCATCCAATGAACAATTAATAAAACTGTCATGAAAACCCTTTTCTAATCTGGCAAAGAGGATGCCCGGTATTTTGAGCCACAACTGATAATCGGGCATCAGCGTCGGGTGCCTCAAATCAGCTGCAGGTAATTAACACCTCCCCCCCTATACAATATCCATGTAAATCAGATGCCATCTACATGGCGATGACCTAAATTGATGATGATGTAAGTAGCATTTTTTTGATTTTAGTTTTACTTCTCTCCATGATCTGCTTAGGTCTTAACTCTTCCCTTCATTGTACAGTCCTTATACATATTAAAGGGGATGTATGATTTTTATAGGGGTGGGGACTCTTATTTAGGATTCTTATTTATGGACCAGTATGGAGTTCAGCTACAAAGACCATTTCTCTAGAGGACAGGACTTTTTGCACATAAAATGTACAGCTTCATTTCTCCTGTGGTAGGTCTTCAAATTGAACACTTGCTATGGTGTTTCTCCACATATGGCAACTTTCATTGGAGGCCACTTGCTTTACTGGTATCCTTCTATTAGTCAGTGTAAAGGGCTTTTCTTGTGTGCCGCCCCCGTGGCAGCAGCCGAGCTGCTCGGATCCGGATCCGCGGTGTATCGAGGGTCTCCGGACCTGGGGGTCATGCGGCCACTCAAATGAAGAGGGAATTTACAGGGGGATGTATTAGATAGAGTTCATTACGCCACCCGTGGTATGTGGTAATTGGAGTACCACCGCTGCAGTTGGGAGTACCCGGGGATGCTGGAAGGGGGCAGCCAGGTGTTGTGACCCTCCACAGGTAGGGGGGATACCCCGGGGGCTCGGTGATGGTGTGAGAGGAGTGCCGTTGGGTGCGAAGGGGTCACTTGCGTACTCACTCAGTCCATTAAGCTGACACCGACAACTGGATAAACCAAAGTTCTGGATACCGCTGCCGCTGAGGGGAGCTAGTTCAGGTCCCGTCCCCGATGGTGCTGCCTGGTGATCCGTGACCTGCCTCCAGCACTAAGTTTACTTCTCTGTTCGTCACGGTAGTATGGAACTTGCCAGGTCCCGCTCCTGGACCATTTGGAGTGGAAAGTCCTATCCCCCTTGTTGCGCTAGTACTCCGATTTTGGAGCAGATGGAGAGCGGATCTTGAAGGCTCCATTCTCGTCGGGTAAATTGTCAGGTTGCCTGAAGCTACTCCTTGACCTAGGGTCCACGTACCCCGTCGTGCCCTGGTCCCAGCCCGGTGATGGTGCAAGGCTGCCGGCTGTCCTCCTCGACAGTTCCATGCCCCCTGCGACCGGGGGTCCAGCTCCTCTAGGCCCAGACCACCGTCTGCCACCTACATAGCTTCCTAGGAGCCCTGCTTATGACCTTCTCTCTCCTTCACTTCCAACACAACACTCCCTCCTCCTGACACTCCTGACCTCCCCTCTCCAACCCCCCAAGTGGGCGACCCTATTCCACTCAAGCCGTCCACTGGTGTGTTTGGTGGGTATGGTGCAGAGTGTACCTAGGATTTTGATTAGCTGATGTAAGCAACACCATGTAGTTGGGGACACATAACCAAGAAGGAGGTAGATATTGCACAGGAGAGCAGATTGCACAATCCCCTTTGACGACCTGATAGTCCAGGGATGTCACATTTGCTCTAGCATTGCATCCATATGTGACAATTAGGGGGGCAATGAAATACTACATGGGTGTCAGAACTTTACTGTTAATGTCTCCATCCAACGAGCTGCCTGGGGAAAGAGCTAGATAAACGTTGGAAAAAAGGGCTGATTCATCAATACTGGCATTTTTTCTTTCAATATTGATAAGAATATACTGCAGTAAGAGGTGTATGCCTCTTAATGAATTTGGCACATTTTTTCGCTCCATGTGTAGAGTGTCATGGGTGGTTAGTTGCGAGGAGGGATCGACTCTGAATGCCCCTGCATGGTTCATTGAAAAAAAGGCCCTGGTTGGGGGTGTAGCCTTGTGTTGTGTGAACTGAGAACACGTGCAGGCTGCATACTGCCCAGGACCCAATGATGACTACTACTCAAAGTTCGTTTCAAAGAACAACCCTTTACTCAATGGTTCATTTTTGTGACTACTTCCCACTTCAGATAGTGGGCAAATATCTTTAAGCACGTTCGAGTTCTACAAGGCAAAATTCAAATTGTCTCTTCAGGAAGGAAAGAGATAAACTCTAGCGCCACCTATTGGCAGTAGCAATCCTAAAAGTCAAAAGTGACCCTTTAACAAGCCTTTTCATATGACTTAGGATTTATGCTAAATCAGAACCTCAATTTCCAGACACTGTGTTTCGGGATGGTTGTCCCTCATCAGTGCTAAGTATGAGGTCTGATCTGGCTGTATGAGAAGCTATAGTGGGGTCTAAGGGGAAATCTTTTCTCCTTGCGGAGACCTGACAAACCAATTCTGGCTGCCAGTGAGGAGTCTTATAGCTGCAATGATGCTCTGGAAAATATTCAAATTGAGGTTCTGATCTGGCATAACTCCTAAGTCATATGAAAAGGCTCGTTAAAAGGCCACTTTTGACTTTTAGGATTGCTACTTCCAATAGGTGGCATTAGAGTTCATCTCCTTCCTCCCCGAAGAGACGATTTGACTATTTCCCAAAGGAGCATTGCGGCTATAAGACTCCTCACTGGCAGCCAGAATTGGCTTGTCAGGCTTCCGCAAGGAGAAAAGATTTCCCCTTAGACAAGGCATAATCAGACCAAGTCCTAATTTCCACTTGGTTGCTTTAGATCTTGCTGGTCCTGTGAGTTCCAGCACAGCCCAGCTCAGCGTTACAGTACAACCCGTGAAAGTCTCCTTCACTTGCAGCAGCTCCACGTCTAGTCTCCTAACAGGGGTGAGGGTCAGTCACCATGGTCAGAGCAGAGCCTTGCACTCTCAGATGCTTTGGGAAAATCCACTCCGTTAGGCAGACTTCAGTCACATGCCGGTTAGGATAAATCTGTTACCTTGACGGCTAATGTGCCTGGCCGCTACAGTCCTGTCCTCTGGCTCCTATTATCTGGGGCCACTCTGTTCAAGGATCGTTCTCTCATTTGAACATTGTTCGCACTCCATGTCTCTGCCAACTCTTAAGGTTCACACTGTCTTATCTCCAGTCTCCTTTCTTCTCATTGCTGCCACAAGCCACCCACTGAATGCGACCTCATGACCTACAGACTCCCCATTCATAACTGTCGCTGACTAGATCTTCACTCCTTAAACTCAACTGAACCTGCCAGAAGGAACTGTCTCTTACCTTATCGACTAGCTCCTCCCATTGTGGGCTAGTCCCAACACTTAAGTATTGCTTACCCTATAGTCTGGTAACTTCTTTTACAAGTGCTATGCCATACTTCATGTTTCAACACTACAGATCACAGGTTACACTATACATTACACAAGAACATATTACAATACATACAATCCACACATTATCATCACAGTTCACATAACATAATATACACTAAAGATGAAAGACATTATTCACATTACACTACACAACGTGACTGGTGTCTTCAGGGGCATGAACGCGACAGCAATAGTCCACTGCTTTTACACAAGCGCCAGTTTCAGAAATGTACTAAACTTTTGTGTTGTAAATTATCGTTAATTTGTCGAAACACACTGCATCCCGCTAAACTCTGTGGAGCTGACGTAAAAACTATGAGTTGTGGAAAAAAATCTGCAAAATCTTTGATACATTATTTTGCCTGGACTCTCTAAATTTCATTACATGGGTTCAGGGTAGCACCTGGTGGTTAGTTTTGGGATTGCATTATTCCCTTTTTTTTGTTTTTAATCTTTTCATTGGGTGAATATGGGATACTCTAGATTTCTAACATGGCAACAAAATTATAACAACTGTGTTCTTTCACATGTTTTGTTTTGTATTTGTTCTTTCAAAGAGATATGTTGATCCAATAGGAAAGGTATGGAAGGGCATATGTGTATTCAGTGACATCAGGAGGTGCAAATCCCAAAATGTAGCTAGTGGTCTGCTTCAGAATTAGCTCATTACAGCTAGGTTGTATCAGATGCCCAGACAAGGCAGATAGACGACTGATGCTGGGTATAAACATTCAATATCTTTCATGAAATCTGTCAGGGAAGTTTAGTGTACATAAGGTCAGACTGACTAAGTCCTTATAGGCTACTGAGGGGAAAAATCCTTAGTAAAAAAAAAAATATTAGTAGCAGCTGCAGAGTATCATTGCACATATTAAAAGGGTATTTTGTGTGGAAGACGTTATCACCTATTCACAAAATAGGTGCTAATTTCTTGATCATTGGGGGTCCGACCGTTGTCTCCTTCTCCCCAACAGATCACAATTATGGGGAACTTTTATCCGGGTTAGAATGGAGTGACCTCCATTCTAGCAATCCCATAGAGAAGGATTGGAGGAGCGGTTGAAACTTTCATGTGGATCCTGAATTTCTTGATATCTTTTTTGAGGAGCAACCTTAAAACTTGAAGTTTGGGGTGTCAGGGTGAAGGAGCTGATAGACCTTAAAGTACATAAACTCTCAAACCTTATTCCCATCTGTAGCCATAAACACACAGCACCTTTTCATCAGCTTACATCTAGATTAATATTTGTTTCTTGATATCAAATCGTGCGCTTCTCTTTCCAATAGGACATGTTACTGATTGTCTCATTCTGCACTGGTATCCGAGTCGAAGTCATAGATCATCATTACTAAGGGGCACTTCGCACACTACGACATCGTAGCTGTGATCTTGGTAGGGTCAAATCGAAACTGACAAACATCCGGCGTCGCAGTCGATATCGTAGTGTGTAAATCCTTTTTGATACGATTAACGAGCGCAAAAGCGTCGTTATCGTATCATCGGTGTAGTGTCCGACATTTCCATGAATTGGGAAATACCGATGTTACGATGTTGTTCCTCATTCCTGCGGCAGCACACATCGCTGTGTGTGAAGCCGCAGGAGCGAGGAACATCTCCTACCTGCGTCCTGCGGCTCACGCCGGCTATGCGGAAGGAAGGAGGTGGGCGGGATGTTTAGGTCCCGCTCATCTCCGCCCCTCCGCTTCTATTGGCCGCCTGCCGTGTGACGTCGCTATGATGCTGCACGACCCGCCCCCTTAATAAGGAGGCGGGTTGCCAGCCAGAGCGACGTCGCAGGGCAGGTGAGTGCATGTGAAGCTGCCGTAGCGATAATGTTCGCTACGGCAGCTATCACCATGATATTGCAGCTGCGACGGGGACTATCGCGCACAGCATCGCAGCATCGGCTTGCGATGTCGTAGTGTGCAAAGTACCCCTTAGAGCCGTAAATACAGATAACTCTCACTGTTCTGTTTTTATCCTTTCAATGATTTTTAGAGTACGGAGAGTGCAGATAACTCTGTTTTAGAACTCAGTGGATGATCTCTGAATGTAATTCTGAATTGCAGCTATTTTTATCAGTAATTTCTGTGCGCCATTTTTAAACTTTGCTGGATTTGTTCACCTTTGGAAACTGGTTTTTTTGTTTTTTTTTACATTGAAGGCTTATTTGTATCAAAACCTATGGAACCTGGATTTTTTTTATGCTAAATGCAGTAAAAATCTATCTTTGTACTGTGTTAGCGATTAGATAGAAAAATATTAAAAGTTTAGGTTCGTCATTGACTGAAACCTTTTACTGGCTAACTGACAAGATGGGGACAAACACAGTTTTCGAGACAACTCAGGTCTCTTCCTCCAGCATGTTAGCATCATGAAGAGACCTGAGTAGTCTATAAAGCTGCTATTTGTTACCATTTTTTTTCAGTTAGCCATTAAAAGGTATCAACCAGTGAGAAGTCACAATTTGTAATATTTTCCGCTACTAAATGCAGAATGTCATTTGTAAACCGCGAGCGCCCTCTACTGGCAGCGGAGGTGTAATACAGCAGAAAAGTGCAAATGAGGATGACATGTTGTTACATTGCCCTGTTACATTGTAACAAATACTTTAGAAGGCTAAAAAGAAGGACTATTTTTCTGAAATGTTGATTCAGGGAAAGGAAAAATCCACAAAAGCTAATCTTGAAAAAATCACTTCCAAACTAAAAATGGCCAACAGGATAAATCTGCAGATGAACGATCAATCTCCCGTAATCTAGTAACTAAAATTTATAAAAATGTTAGGCTCCTAAAAGCCATCCAGGCCCCTTTTGATCTCTTTAAGTGAGTTCACAATGACCACGTCCTGTGTGTGATAGATCCATAATGGTCTTATCGTAAAGAATCCCATCCATGCTGGTGTAGAACCCTTCTTTACTCTAGATATACAGGATACCCCTTTATAGTACTGGGAGTATATAGATTACTCAGACTTTTGATTAGCCCTTGCTTTATTAATACATAGTTATTAGGTCTTTCTTTTTGTCTAATCAAAATAACCTTCATTTAGAAAATGTTTCTGAGTTCAGTAGCCATTCCATTAATTACTTTAGTTGTCACGCTGATTTTATTGTGTTGCTTGTGTACTAGTGCTCAGTGCTATATGCAAAATTCGGTACATGATCTTATGAGTAATTTGCAGTTGTTCTTGTCGTAACCATCATAGGCTCCTTCAGATGCAGATTATGATCGTATTTGCCTTGGCAGCAGCTGCCTGACACTAGCTGCTACAGCTAAAGGGTAACTGTACTTTCAAGTATCTTTTCAGAATACGCAGGCTGCATGTTGTTGATACTACTGTGAGCAGCTTACACATGCTAAACGTGCTCCCTTCCCTGCAACTACTCCGGTATTGTCTCCATCGAGCACATCAGGGACATCCTTGGTTGGTGATTACACAGGAGCTGCCAGCAGCGGATTTTGATGATTTGCCCAAGTGCATTCCGCACGGCAGAACCTTCCTCAGATTACCATTAATAACCTCAGTGATAGCAGCTGAGCCCATGAGCAGTGGTTTACATAGAAATGATGCGACCCCATAGCAAAAGTCTGAATGAGTTACTGAAGTTACTGGGGCCAGTGGGGGGTATACAAGTTACTGGAGAGAAGTGGGGAGGGCATAAAAGTTACTGGGGGGAAATGGGGGGCATACAAGTTACTTGGGGCGTATATGCACATTAATATCTTTATCCTAGCTAAGCTATTAATTTCCCAGTTCGGTAAGTAGATTATTACCGGGCCCGGCTCTGTCTGGACCAGTCTAGGCAGTGCTGTGAGTCTGTTTTGTGATTTTGTGCAGTGTGTCCATCTGCATCTCTGCCTGCTGAGCCGCTTGCGAGCAATACAAGAACTAATGGCTGCCGCCCACCTGCCTCCAAAGCTCCTCTCTCTGGCTGTAAAGCTTAGGGGTACTTGTCACATAGCGAGATCACTAGTGAGATCGCTGCTGAGTCACGGTTTCTGTGACGCACCAGTGACCTCATTAGCGATCTCACTGTGTGTGACACTGAGCAGCGATCTGGCCCCTGCTGTGAAATCGCTGATTGTTACACACAGTGCTGGTTCATTTTTTGGATGTTGCTTTTCCGCTGTGAAGCACACATTGCTATGTTTGACAGCAAGAGAGCAACGATCTGAATGTGCAGGGAGCAGGGAGCCGGCTTCTGACAGCCTGCGGTAAGCTGTAACCAAGGTAAATATCGGGTAACCAAGCGAAGTGCTTTGCTTGGTTACCTGATATTTACCTTGGTTACTAGTGTCCGCCGCTCTCACGCTGCCAGTGACGGCTCCCTGCACACGTAGCCGGAGTACACATCGGGTAAATAAGCAAAGCGGTTTGCTTATTAACCCGATGTGTACTCTGTCTACGAATGCAGGGAGCCAGCGCTAAGCGGTGTGCTCTGGTAACCAAGGTAAATATCGGGTAACCAAGCGAAGTGCTTTGCTTAGTTACCCGATATTTACCTTAGTTACCAAGCGCAGCGTCGCTTCCACGCGTCACTGGTGGCTGGGGGCTGGTTACTGGTTGCTGGTGAGATCTGCCTGATTGACAACTCACCAGCGACCATGTAGCGACGCACCAGCGATCCTGACCAGGTCAGATCGCTGGAGCGTAGCTAAAGGGTGACGGTACCCTAAGTCAGCCAGGGGGGCGTGTCACGCACATGCATGTTCAGCCTGAAAGAGGGGCAACAGAGCAGGAGATGCTTCTAGGAGACTGCTGTGTACATGGCACTGAGTTGCAGACTCTGATAGTCTGACACTCAGGCTGGCTGGAAATGATAAAAGTGAAAACACCCACACCACGGGCAACCACCACCGGGCCCGGCTCCCCTCAGCTCACGGGTCCCATAGCAGTGGCGTGGCCTGCCTCTATTGGCAGTACGCCACCGCCTGTGAGTGTTGGAATATCTGCACATGACTCATGTTCCAGACTGATTAAATGGAGATGTTTTGAAAATTTTGTTTCAGTTCTTTCATCATTTGCAGATCACGAACATGTCTATCCATTATGTGATTTTCATATTTCCATGACTTTTTCTTCAGTGTTGAGGAGTGTATTACAAAGTTTCTTATAGTCACATCTACTATTGATTTATACAAAGTATGGATACATTTTCAATTCATTGTCAGTTATTATTTTTCTCATTTCGAAAGTAATCTTGGAATATAATTTCTTTTTCCATGTACAGAACCTTATAGTTATCATATCACAATTGGTCTTTCTGCAGTGAAAGGCATTATTCTGATAACAGTAAATGGTTAGAATAACAAAGTGTTTGTAAAAGCACCAACTTTGTAATTTACAAGTTATTTTAAATTCTTCATTCTTAAGGAGAAAGGGATTTTTTTATTCTATACTTTACTGCTCATTGCCTAGATTGCTGCAGTTTAACAGTGGTGGCGGGTCTCTTGGGCACGGAGCACAGTGCTCACAGGTTCTTTACAGTAGAGCTTGTAAGTGCTGCTTTGAAGTTGGCTGGATGACTGGATCCAGCTTATTGTTGCTGTGCTTCACCAAGAGGCAAACCTAGCTCTTCTTGTGGAGAGCACACCGTTTCGGCTGGTCTTGTCATGGTGCTGCTGGTCCAAACTTTCAGTGCTCTGACGCTGGGCAAATCACTTTTAAGCATTACTTAAAGCAAAGATGGGCTGCAGTTGTACATCACCCAGGCCAAAAACAAGTACTCTAGCAGGATGCAGCTAAGCCCCCACTAGTGGAGGCATCACAGGTGCAGGAGGGGCAAATCACACACACATTTTCAAAAAATAGAGGGGGCAATTGCTGGATGATAAAACTGCAATTCACTTTTATATTGGATATATCCTATATGAGTGATCAACCTTTACACCCCATATAAAATATAGTCCTATATCTGAACTGGAACAATTGTATCTTCTGCTCAACAGAGTTTGACTTTGGTTCCTTAAGCCCTGAGATAATTGAGAAGTCCACACTCCAGGTATACAGAACATATGCACTTTTATTAGATCCTACAATCGCCAGTTCTCATTATACACACAGGACAGATCATCAGTAAGGCTAGTTTCACACTTGCGTTGAACGGTATCCGTTGCATTGCGTTGTGTGACGGATGCAACGGATGTGTTGCATATAGTGGCACAACGGATGCAATGGATCGTACAAAACAACGGAATCAGCCTTTTTTTAAATTTTTTTACACAGTTTCACCGGCGGCAGACTATTGTGAACGATCAGCTGATCGCTCCCTGCAGCCGGTCGCCGGGTGATCAGCTGATCGCTCCCAGCAGCCGGTCGCCGGGTGATCAGCTGATCGCTCCCAGCAGCCGGTCGCCGGGTAATCAGCTGATCGCTCCCAGCGCCGGGTGATCAGCTGATCACTCCCTGCATGGGGGGGGGTTAAAATGATCACTCCCAGCGCCGGGTGATCAGCTGATCGCTCCCAGCGCCAGGTGATCAGCTGATCGCTCGGCCGCCGAGAATGTGTGCGGGGGCGGAGTGCGGAGTGGGTGGAGTTGAGCGGGGCCATGGCGCTGAGGACAGGTGAGTGAGTGTGTGTGTGTGTGTGTGTATATATATATATATATATATATACACATGCGGAGTAGAGTGCGGGAGGGGGCGGAGCCGAGCGGGGATGTGTCGGACTCCCTGCACACGTGGCCAGGGTAAATATCGGGTAAAGCACCTTGCTTGGTTACCCGATATTTACCTTGGTTACCTGTGCAGGGAACCAGAGAGAGCATGCACAGTGAAATCCTAAGGATTCCGCTGCTCAAAAAAAGTAACATGCTGCGTTCCTCCCGCTGGGCGGAAGCAACGCAGCACCGCCCAGCGGAAGCAACGCAGGTCCTTTTGGCACAATCCGTCATCCATACAAGTCTATGGGAAACAGCGTTAATCCGTTAACGGATTCCGCTGGTTTCCAAAAGGGCGGATTGTGACGGAAGGAAAACAACGCAAGTGTGAAAGTACCCTTAGATCCTGCAGGTTATTTGTGAATTGTCTCTTAGAAAATACACCTTGTTGCACGTTCAATCCAAAGTCACCTGCACATGGGGTTGTCTCCTGCTGGAATTTTCGTAGCCATTATTGAGTTGAGCATGGATCCTATGGGTCTTTAAAGGGCCACTCTGCCTCTTCTAGTCGTCAGAGAAAAAAACAAGAACATGTAATCACTGCCTTTAATATGTAAAAAAAAAAAAAAAAAAAAAAAAAAAAATTTTTTTCATTTTGCACTATGTGCTGTGTTTGCCAGATGTAATATTTCTCCATTATTACTACTGCAATAAACTTCGAGTTATCCTACTGCAATAAATTGAACCAAAAAAAAAAATAAAATTTGCACAAAATACAAATATGAGAACCAAAAGACGGAAATCTGATATAAGGTAAATGAATGGTATACAAAAATAGAGATAGCACAAAAAATGTTTATTGAAAACACAAGGTGGTATGCAGCAGAGATGCAGGAGAATAGGCACACACACTTAATAAATAACCATTATAACAACAACATAAAAAAAATTAAATGTGCAAGGGAGATCTGTAGAAATGTGTGAAGATATATAATAGCCATGCAGTCACATGCTGCAGTGAAAATCACTGGTTACATAAACAAGATCATAGAATAGTTACCCTTCGTCAGGATTAAGGGTACGACCGCACTTTGCGTTGCCCTACATGCAGTTTAGAACGTACGTTGTTGCCTTAATTGATTTGACCAAAGCTGACTTTTTCAGAAATTTAGCGCTAAAAACGCATGCGTATTTGTTAGGGCCAGATGGACGGGCAGACCCAGGAGGTGGATCCACTGGGCCGAACACCTTCCTGAAGGCAAGGAGTCCGGTAGCCGGTGCACTACAGGTAGCAGGACAGTCCGTGCAACAGAGTAGAATGGTGAAGTCCCTGGGACCACGGAGTCACTGATGGTAGTCCGGGTGACGGAGCTCAGGTTCGGAGGCCGAGGTGTTGTCAGGCAGAGTCCGGAACCGATGGAGCGAGAGGACGGGTCACCACAGGGATCAGAGATGGAACGGACTGACGGGATGGCAGATAGTCAGCGTTCGGGGTTCGGGAGTCGGCAGGACCGGATGGCGAGGCAGGAGCGGCTCTAGAAGAGAGATAGGTGAGTATATCACAGAGACACAAGGAGACCTGACTCCTAGCTTAGGAAACACGAAGAACAGGCCCCGCCCACTTGGACACTAAACCCCTTTATACCCTGTACCTGTGTGTTCAATTTCCTGTCAGTGGACGCTGGCCCTTTAAGAGAGGGTCAATGACCGCGCGCGCGCCCTAATGCGCATGCGCGAGGCCCGGGTGCCAGAAGCCAGGGCAGGGAGCGGTGAGCAGGAAGCAGGAGAGCCGGGCTGGGGCTGAGTAGCCGACGGGCGCCGGGAGCGGGGACCAGGACGCCTGGGGACCGCAGGCAATGGAGGCTGGAGACCGGGGAGCGGCGGACGCCGGACAGAGGAACCGGGGAGCGACGCAGGGAAGCCGGGGAGCGTGGCAGGTGAGCCGGGGAGCAGAGCAGGGGACCCGGGGAGCGTGACAGTATTTACCGCGTTTTAGGTGCGTTTTCAGCGCTTTTTACCTGCATTTTCACCTGCGTTTTGGCAGATGCGTTTTGAACATCAAGACACTGCTTAATAAAGTTTAAAGAGTCAAACTCAATGAAAAAATTTGAAAAAAAGAAACAAATCTATATTTATAGAGAAAATCATTGAATTAGATTTATTTCATTAAATTTTAGCGGCAATATGATATTTAATGGACAAATAGCAATAATTTAATAAAGTTCTTAATTTTAATTGTCGGACTATGTGTGTGTGTAAAGGGACATATGAAATCATTATTTTGATGTGCAGAAAGCATGCGTTTTTGAAGTCCAAAACGCATGTTTTCTGCACCTGAAAAGCAGGTAAAACGCAGGAATTGAGAAGATTCTTGTTTTTTGCCATTTCTCATAGACTCCTATGTTAGCAAAACGCACCCAAAAGGGCAAAAACAACTGACATGCTGCTTCTTTGAACGCATGGTTTTTGCCACAAAATATGCAAATTAAGGTTAGGAACGCACTTTGCGTTTCCAACTGCGTTTCCACTGCATTTTAGGTCCGTTTTGGGAAGGATCTTTTCCATGCCAAAAGACATGCGTTTTGATTTTCCAGCAAAGTCAATGGAAAAGGTTGATTTCTAGACCGCACTTTGCGTTTTGAAACGCTGCGTTTAATTTGCATATTTTGTGGCAAAAAACATGCGTTCAAAGAAGGAGCATGTCAGTTGTTTTTGCCATTTTGGGTGCGTTTTGCTGACATTGAAGTCAATGAGAAATGGCAAAAACCAAGATTCCTGCACATTCCTGCGTTTTACCTGCTTTTCCAGTGCAGAAAACATGCGTTTTGGACTTCAAAAATAATGATTTCATATGTCCCTTTACACACACACATAGTCCGACAATTAAAATTAAGAAATTTAATAAATTATTGCTATTTTTCCATAAAATATCATATTACCGCAATAATTTCATTAAATTAACTATTTCCATTATTTTTCATGAAAATATTGATTTGTTTCTTTTTTTCAAATTTTTTTCTAGAGTTTGACTATTTAAACTTTATTTAGCAGTGTCTTGATGATCAAAACGCATCTTTCAAAACTGTGGAAAAGCAGGTAAAAAGCGCTGAAAACGCATCTAAAACGCGGTAAATATGCATGCGTTTTCAGCGCTAAATTTCCGAAAAAGGCAACTTTGGTCAAATCAATTAAGCTCAAAACGTGCGTTTTGAACTGCAAATAGGTGAACGCAAAGTGCGTTCCTAGCCTTTACGCTGCGTTTAGAAACGCAAAGTGCGGTCAGGAAATCATCATTTTCCATTGACTATCATGGAAAACCAAAACGCATGCCTTATGGCATGAAAACGCTGCAGCTCAAAACGCTGCAAAAACGCAGGTAAAAACGCAAAGTGCGGTCGTACCCTCAATCTGAAACTTGCGTCAGGTTGGGCCCCATACTTGCGCTTTAGGTCCTGTTTGAGGTAAATTCATATTTGATTTTTTTAGTCTATTCAGTCACCGAGGTTTATTTATAAACAATGACATTATGTTATGCTATGATCTTGCAAATTAAGGCTATGTGCGCACGTTGCGTAAATTCATGCAGTTACGCTGCGCTTTGCAGCGCAGCGTAACTGCATGCGTCCTGCGTCCCCTGCACAGTCTATGGAGATTGTGCAGGGGCCGTGCGCACATGGCGTCTCAGAGCGCAGCGCTTCGGCTACTGCCGAAGCGCTGCGCAAAAAGAAGTGACATGTCACTTCTTTCCTGCGCTTTGCCGGCAGCTCCTGCTCTGTCTATGGCAGGAGCTGCAGGCAGAGCGCATGGAATCGGCGCTCACTACGGACATTTCTGCAGCGATCTAAAGCGCACATAGCCTTAACCAGTGATTTTCACTCCAGTGTGTGACTGGCTATTATATATACCGTATTTTTTGGATTATAAGACGCACTTTTCCTCCCAAAAATTTGGGAGGAAAATGAAGGGTTGTGTCTTAAAATCTGACTGTAGCTTACTGGGGGATGGTGGAGAGGGGTCACATGAGGCAAGGCAATGCTGTGCTGCTCTCTGTGGCGCTGTTCTGTATGGCTCTATGCGGCAGGCCGCACTGCTCTGTGCGGCGGGACACTGTGCAGAGGGCAGCGAGGCACGAGTCATTCTGAAGATGTCAGCGGTAAGGGATTCAAATAATGGCGTGTGTGTATATGGAGCTCTCGGTTCAAGCTCTCATCTATACATGTGCCAACTACGGCCTCCATTCCTTTGAATCCCGCACCGCCGACATCTTCACAATGATCAGTGCCTCACCGCCCACAGCGAGCACCAGCACAGAGCAGCGCCGGCTAGCCCAGCTCAAAGCAGTGCCAGCTATCCCAGCACAGAGCAGCTCCGGCTGGCCCAGCACAGAGCAGCGCTGGCTACCCCTGCACTGCACTGTAGCCCGCAGTGAGTATCTGGGCCCCCCTCTTCACCGCCCGCAGCATCGCCGTACTCCAGCAACGCTCCTGCCTCCTGTGATCCCGCTCCACCACCGCTGCCACCCCACTTCCCTGGTAAGACACCACTGGATTATAAAACTGACCCCATATTTTTTTTTTTACCTTTATTTTATCTCTAAATTTGGGGTGCGTCTTATAATCCGGTGCGTCTTATAAAATGAAAAATACGGTATTATACATTTCTACAGGCCTCCTTTGCACATTTAATCTTTTATATGTTGTCTTTATGATGGTTATTAAGTGTATGTGTGTGTGTGTATGTGTGTGTGTGTGGTGTGTGTGGGTGTGGTGTGTGTGGGTGTGCCAGATCTGGATGCATTGCCATATCTGACCACCATGTGGTGCTATAGCGTTGTTCTAGATATGTACAATTCCAAATATATTCATTAAGTTATGGTTTCTATGGATATATCATATAAACATGACAGTGAACCATTTACAGGGATATCCTACATACAGACACACACTGTATATATTTATTCTTATGAAGTGACATTTTATTTTGTTATGCTTTTCTTTTGCAGTTTTGATGTTGAAAATGGCCCAGCTGCAGGACGTAGCCCCTTGGACCATCAAACGAGCCCTGGCTCAGGACTTGTTCTTCACACAAACTTCCCAAGTCACAACCAGCGCCGGGAATCCTTCCTCTACCGGTCGGACAGTGATTATGATCTATCACCAAAGACTATGTCCAGAAACTCCTCAGCTGCAAGTGAGCAGTAAGTCCAGACAGATTCTTTGCAGTAATGTTATCCATGCCGATCCCGTCCCAGGTCGCCTTATATTAGGGTCCTGATTAGTGTCACCACAGAACTTCTTCCCTGACAGTGTCTGATCACCATAGACGTGACATGAACCAGGTCCTCCTTTATTGTTTTAGGACATTAGACTTTAAAGGGTTATTCCCAATATTAAAAGTTATCACCCATCAGAATGAAGCTGTGGCCTGCGCACAACAACTCCATCCATTGTCTATGAAACTTCCCAAAAAAAGATGATCGCTGTATCAATAGTCTTAAGTCAGTTATTGAGAGCCAGAATCAGTGGGTGTCCCAGAGGTGGAGCCCCATTGATATCATAATTATTACCAATTATGTGAATTGGCAATAATAATTTTAATGTTGGAAATACCCCTTTAAGTAAATATTCACTTTTTGTCGTCATATGTTTTTAGGATAAATATTTTTTCAATATATATTTAAAATGGTAAGAGCTGTATTATTCTGATACAGAGCTCCAAATCTTCTACTGTAATAGACATCGTTATAACATTATTCACCTGCAGCCACCACTAGAGGGCGCTCACTGCATACTGTTGTATCATTGAGTTCAGTGTGTAGACACTTAGCTCCCCCTAGTGGTGTCTGTTGGATGATGAATTTTATCGTTTAAAGGGAATATGTCACGTCACAAAATGCTATTAACCTGCAGATTTTGGTTAAATTTGCAGGATAATAGCATTTTCTCAATCCTTTTCCTCCATCCTGTCTCTTCTTAATAGTTTTCCATCACTTCTTATACATGATGCTCTCTGACCCGTTCTCTTGTTTTTTTTAAGGCACGGGGATGACTTGATTGTTACTCCATTCGCCCAGGTACGTCTTTTTCTTGTTCCCTTATCTATAATTTGCTGCTTCTATTTTAGGAGATTTATGGTATATTTCAGTTAGCAACACAACAGCCAATCAGATTTCAGCTGTAATGTTGTAAAGCATGCAGCAATAATAAAGTGGGCACCTGATTGGCTACTTCGGAGTGATTGATGTGCCTGGTCTCTGTTGCAGGTGCTGGCCAGTCTGCGCAGCGTCAGGAATAATTTCACATTATTAACCAATCTTCATGGAGCTCCAAACAAGTAAGTGTTAACAGAAAGAAACCCACAAGACTGCAAATCTAGCCTGTGTCGTAGCATCACCGGCAAATCTAAGAAAGTTAAAAGAATCTTTATTTTTCAGTTACTTGCACTTGTCTCTGTTTGCTGTCATCAAATGGAAACATTCTTGTTTATATCCAGGGAGCAGAAACATCCCAGTCCTGATACATTGTAGATAAGGGAGTCTAGGGCAGGAGAAAAATATTTGTGCTGCCGTGTTTTACCTCACAGGGTATTGTCTACATTGATACATTGTAACAAACCCATCAGCTAGGTCAGTAACTCAATATAGTATACATATGCCCTACGAACAGGAGTGCATGCATATTGCTGGGATTTGCCATCACTTCATGATCATGAGGGTGCAACCTCTTGAGCCCCATAATCCAGATAATGTTGAGGTTGTAGACCTGTATCCTCTTAGGGTTACTTTACACGTTGCAACATCGCTAGCATCGGCTAGCGATGTCGAGCGCGATAGTACCCGCCCCCGTCGCACATGCAATATCTGGTGATTGCTGCTGTAGCGAACATTATCGCTACGGCAGCGTCACACGCACACACCTTGTCAGCGACGTCGCGGTGACCGCCGAACAATCCCTCCTTCAAGGGGGAGGTTCGTTCGGTGTTACCGCGACATCACTAAGCGGCCGGCCAATAGAAGCGGAGGGGCGGAGATGAGCATGACGTAACATCCCGCCCACCTCCTTCCTTCCGCATTGCCGGTGGACGCAGGTAAGGAGATGTTTGTCGTTCCTGCGGATTCACACACAGCAATGTGTGGTGCTGCAGGAACGACAAACAACATCGTATCTGCAGCTGGAGCGACATTATGAAAATGAACGACGTGACACAGATCAGCGATTTTTGACTGTTTTGCGCTCGTTCATCGTCGCTCCTAGGATTTACACATTGCGATGTCGCTACCGGCGCCGGATGTGCGTCACAACAACCGTGACCCCGACGATATATCAGTTGCGATGTCGCAACGTGTAAAGTACCCCTTACTGTTACTACACAGTCCCCAACCACACTGTGAGGCACTGCACAACCTATTTTGACTGGGCCAATCTGCAGATGGACGGTAAGCAGAGAAAATGGTGACATGTGTAAGGCTGGTGGATGTGGACCCACTGCGCCATGGACCGGGCTTACCCTGGAAGGGGACAGCTAGGCGACTACCTGGTTTTCACTAGAGCTTCTGGTGTTGAGGATTTGCTGGGACGCAGGTAGTCACCAGGTGCCACTCCAGGGCAGTCCTCGGGTCTACGACAGCTGACTGGAGGGTCAGAGACATTGGAGTGAGGTACAGGAGATTAAGACAGAAACATGGTCAAATGGTCCAAGGTCAGGGCAGGCAGCGCAGGATCAAAGTACAAAGCTGGGGTCAGGAGTGGAGAGGTCAGATGGGTATGCTAGCCGAGTCGGTAACAGGAGAATCAATACAAACAGCAGACGAACTGACTATGAACCAACGTTCGGACAAGGAGTGGTGGGAGGAGTTTTCTAATATAGACACTGCTCACATGGGATAGATCAGGGAATCTAGTCTCTGCAGAACACAGCAGGTTCAATTCACGCAGAGACCAGCAATGCCCCCCTAAGGACAAATGGAAGTTACATATAGGAGTAGCAGTGCAGAGGAGTGCTGCAACAGGCAACCCAGTGATGAGCATCATGAGGGGGGCGGCACAGAGGAGGTATGTGAGTTGCCACCGTGACAAAGGACTGATATAGTGCTGCAGCCCCTTTACTACATCTGTGGAGATTTGATACTGGTTTTCCCACTGATCAGCTTTTAGTTCCGGTGGTGATCGGATGCAAACATTGCATGGAGCTGAACAGCAAAGATCTGTCCAATGCGTACTGGCCATAGCTGGGTACTGCAGCTTCTATTCATCCTATTTAAGATTTAGGTAGTAATTGAATGTGTCCACTAGATGGCGATGTCTGATTTCATAGACTTATATTGAATATTGCGTTAGGTGAATATAATGTGCGGTGGCTCCATAGCAAAGAAGATAATCCAGAATCCTGTTTTTTAGCATATGGTGGCTTTTCTGTTTTTTAGTATAAATGCAGCTTACAGGATCGGTATTATTACAGCAAGGCATTGCAATCTCAGGTTTAATTAGTTTCAGACCGCCCATAGGCAATGTACGTCTGTGTGGTCCGTGTTCTCTTCTGCAGTGTCGTTCTAAAATGTCACTGCATAGTAGAGCAGCTGCACATGATTGTCGGACACATAGAGAAAGCTGCAACTTTTTATCGTCTTTGCCTTTCCAATCGCTGCATATACAGCGACTGTGTATACAGTCATAGGAAGAGTTTCCTCCTTCGGACCCTGCAGTCATGTCATCAATGGGTGAAATGAGGGAGCAGGAGCTGCTTGGTCCTGGGAGATTTATTTAGCTCTGCCATGCAGCCAGGAGGGTGAATTTCCACTGTAACTTAGGTTACTATACCAGCCCCAGTTCCAGGGGAAAATCGGGTAAAGAAATGCAAAAATCATTTGAATATCTGAATGAGAAAAAAAATGTTATAGCTCCTTAAACGACATGTACGAAAAAGCCTCACTATGTCTTCTGGGTCTCCCATGAGATTGCAATGCCCCATGAGCACTGTAAACAATCAGCAGCCACTGATCAGTTGAAGTTTTCACTTTTTCACTGATAGTCTGCAGCACTCATGTAACCGCTAAGAGACACATTGCCAACATGGCTGAAGAGGCTTGGGTCGGAGAGGTATATGTTTATTTTTTTATGTGCACTTTAGCATTTAAAAAGGGTTATTCAGTAATAGACAACCCCTTTAAGTGTATCTGAGCTACATACCCTGTCTATTGCTACATACTTTTCTCTTGTTACAACATTTTATGGTCGACCCACTTTGCAGCAATATTTTTTACTAAGAGTTAATTGCACGTTTTTAATAAATCCGTGGAATTTTCTGAGTCCCTTATTGCCACATTTTATTAAACTATTTAACGAGGCCTTAAAAAAGTAACTTTTCAACATTTTTTTTCACATTATACCCACAAAAACGTATGTGTATTTTATTGGGATTTTATATGATATACGAACAAAAACTAACAAGCATTTGTGAAGTGTAAAGGTAATGATACCTGGTTTTCTAAATATTTTAAAAATTTAAATTTGAAAATTGTGACATGCATATGTATTCAGCCCCCCGGAGTAAATACTTTGTAATGTAACCTTTTTCTGCAATTACTGCTACAAGTCTTTGGGGGGGATGGTTCTACTAGCCTTGCATGTCTAGAGGTGACATATGTGCCCCTTCATTTTTGCTCTTGAGCTCTAGCTCTAGCTCTTTGAGATTAGATGGAGTTGTCTGTGAACAGCAATTTCTTGTCACAGATTCACAATGGGTTTTCGGTCTCGACTGTGAGTGGGCCATTCACACACACATCGACACATCACTGATCGCATTGACAGATTACTGGGAGGGGCTTGTGAGGACCCAGTGGTCATTAATGCACATTGGTACAAATGACAAAGTTAGAGGTAGGTGGAAGGTCCTTAAAGATGATTTAAGGGTAATAGGCTGTAACCTGAAAGCAAGGACCTCAAAGGTGGGTATTCTCTGAAATGCTGCCTGTACCATGTTCCACACCATAGAGGCAGCAGGAGATTAGGGAGGTAAATAAGTGGCTGAGGAATTGGCGTAGAAAGAATGGTTTGAGCTTTCTGGAAAAAGGGGCCAACTTCTCTGTTGGCTACAGGCTCTATGCCTCAATAGGGAGGGGGCAGCTGTGGTGGGTGACAAAATGGTTAGAAGGTTGGAGGAGTGTTTAAACTAGGGACTGGGGGAAGGGCAATTACTGTACAGGAGGGGAAGATAATGCAGATAGTGACCTGGGCATAAGTAATGAAATTGGGGGTGGCATGGGGGTAAGGAAAGTCATTACACTAAGCAAGAATAGGGGTACAGAGAAATATATAAAGTACATGTACACTAATGCCAGAAGCCTCACCAGCAAGATGGAGAAAATAGAATTAATATTGTTGGAAAAAAGTTATATAGTGGGGATAACGGAGAGCTGACTGCGGGAGCTACGACTAGGCTGTTAATTTACAAGCATATAGTCTGTTCATGAATGACCGTACAAAGTAGCGAGGGGCAGGTGTGTGTTTATATGTAAAATCGTCCGTAAAAGTCATCCTATGTGATAATATAGGGCTTTGTTACAAGTCTCCGAATATAATGTAAGTGGCAGAAAATATTGTCAAAAAGCAAACAGATGAAGCAGCGAATCAGGGAGAAGTCATCCTTATGGGGGACTTAATCTACCCTGAAATATATTGGGGAGCAGAAACCTGCAGGTCCAGCAAAGGAAACAAAAACAAGTCAGTTACATTTCACAACCGGTTGAGAACCCAACAAGAGGGGGGGCACTGCTAGACCTAATATTAGCCAATAGGCTGGACTGCATATCAGATATAAGAGTTTGGGGGTCACTTGGGTAATAGTGATCATAAAATGATAAGTTTCAATGTATCCTTTAATAAGATGGACCGTAGAGGGGCTACAAGGACAGTAAATTTCAGGAAGGTGAATTTCCAACATATAATACATTAACTTAATCCCATAAACTGGGACAATGTCCTGAGAAAGAAAAGTACACAAAGGCAATGGGACACTTTTATAAGCATCCTGAATAGGACCTGAGCACAAGATATACCCTATGGGAATAAACAAGCTAGAAACTGATCACCTTCTACGAGAAGGTAAGTTCCAGACTTGATCAAAGAAATGCAGTGGATGTTGTCTATTTGAATTTCTCATAGGTGCTTGATATGTGCCACACAAAAGGTTGGTACATAAATAATGGGAATAGGGGAAAATCTGTGTAACTGGGTTAAGACCTGACTCAGTGAGAGGAAACAAAGGGTGCTGATTAATGGAGCACACTTGGACTGGGTCATATTTAACAGTGGGGTACCGCAGGGGGTCAGTATTGGGCCCTCTTCTTTTTAAACATATTTATTGTGACCTTGTAGGAAGCACAGAGAATATATTTGCAGATGATACTAAAGTCTGCAAGTAATCAGTACAAAAGAAAATAATGTAATATTACATAAGAATTTAGGTAAGCTGGAGGCTTTGGCTAAGAAATGGCAATTGAAGTTCAATGTAGATAAAGGTAAGGTCATGCACTTGGGCAGAGGAAATACAATTTATAATTATGTCTTAATTGTAAAACACTGGGTAAAACTGTCACTGAAAAAGACTTGGATGTATCGGAGGACGGCAAACTTAACTTTACTGACTAGTGTCATGGAAGCTGCTGCCAAAGCTAATAACATAATGGGATGCATTAAAGGAGGCATAATGTTCATGAGAAGAACATAGTTTTATCCCTATACAAATCACTAGTGCAGCCAAACTTAGAATAATGTGTACAATTTTGGTCTCCGTTGTATAAGAAGGACATAGCTGAAGTAGAGCGGGTGCAGAGAAGTTCAACCAATGTTATTAATGGAATGGGTGGACTGCAATACCAAGACAGGTTATTAAACTTAGGGTTATTCAGTTTGGAAAAACAAAGGCACAGAGACAATCTTGTATACATTGTACAAATATATGAGGGGACAATACAGAGACATTTCTAATGATCTTTTTACACCTAGGCCTGTGACAGTGACAAGTGGGCATCCTCTACGTCTAGAGGAAACGAGGTTTAATCATAATCGCAAATGCAGATTCTTTACTGTAAGAGCAGTGAGATTATGGAACTCTTTGCCACATGATGTTGTAATAGTTGATTCATTACCAAAATTTAAGATAGACCTGGATGCCTTTCTTGAAAAATATAATATGACTGGTTATGTGCACTAGATTCTGTGACTGGGCGTTGATCCATGAATTTAGTCTGATTGCCATATGTAGAGTCTGAAAGGAATTTTTCCCCAAATAAGGAGTTTACTGTTTGCCCCATGTAGTTTTTGCTTTTCTCTGGATCAACATGTTAGGCTATAGGTTGAACTCGATGGACTTAAGTCTACCGTCAACCTTACAAACTTGAAACTAAACCATCCATTGTAGATCTGGGAGTTAAGGCGGCGTCACACGCTACGATATATGGGGCGATATGTCGCCGGGGTCACGGATTCCGTGACGCACATCCGGCATCGTTAGAGATATCGTAGCGTGTGACAGCTACGAGCAACTGTTAACGAGCAAAAATACTCACCTTATCATTGCTCGTTGACAGCTTACCTGCGTCCCGCCGGCAACGAGGAAGGAAGGAGGTGGGCGGGATGTTCCAGCCGCTCATCTCTGCCCCTCCCCTTCTATTTGGCGGCCGATGCGTAACGTCGCTCTGACGCCGAACGTCCCTCCCCCTTCAGGAAGAGGATGTTCGCCGCCCACAGCGAGGTCGTTAGGGAGATAAGTACGTGTGACAGGGGGTTACCTTTTTGCCCTAATTGCCCATGACGCACAAACGACATGGGCGGGTGCGATCGCTCATGCGATCGCACGATATATCGTACCGTGTAACGCCGCCTTAAGTTTAGAGTCATTGACCGGCTGGAAGATGAACCTACGCCCCAGTCTCAAGTCTTTTGAAGCCCCTAACAGATTTTTCTGCAGGATTGCCCTGTATTTAACTCCATCCATCTTCCCATCAACTCTGATCAGCTTCCCTGCCCCTGCTGAAGAAAAGCCTCCCCTCAGCATGATGCTGCCATCAAGTGTGACAGTGGGGATGGTGTTTTTTGCAGGGTGATGTGCAGTGTTAGTTTTTGCATTTAGCCAAAAAGTTCTACTTTAATTTCATCTGACCAAAGTGCCTTCTATCACATGCTCGCTGTGTCACCTACATGGCTTTTTGCAAACTGCAAAAGGGACTTCCTATGGCTTTGCTTTAAAGAATGTCTTCTTTCTTGTCATGATGACTATGGGATAGCGGGGCCTCTAAGTTGTCCCTCAAGCTAGGGGGCCTTATGCTATCCCTAACTTCAGGGATACTCCTGATGGTTGAGAGGCCTGAGTTTCCTTCCTGGCACTGCTCCTGATTAGTCCTGATCTGATTCCCCCACCCCCCCAACCAAGGAAGAGATGGGTCAGGAGTGAGATGAAACCCACAGATAAAGACAGACAAGGGAAAACCAAAACGCTGTCACACAGCACGCACACACAAAGGTTAAGACAAAAAGAGATTCAGGAGGAAAAACAAGACCAGGAAGGAAGCTTCAAAACAACAACATGTGCTCAAAGGAGCAAGAAGACCAGTAGAGATTAACTCTTGCTAGCCTGCCTATGAATCAGCACACAGCAGGTCAACGCCAGAGTCTGCCTGTGTTGATCCCAGAACAAAAGAGAAACCATCAGGTGGAATGTTAGAATCTGCAATCTGAACAGAGCCCAATGCCGTCATGATAGTCGGCGAAGTTTGTGCAATAGTCCGTTTGACGCCACTCTTACATAAAGGTCAGATTTGTGGAGTATACAACTAATGGTTGTCCTGTGGACAGATTCTCCCCCAGCGCTGTGGATCTCTGCAGCTCCTCCAGAGCAATCATGGAACTCTTGGCTGCTTCTCTAATTAGTGCTCTCCTTCTTGGGATGTCAGTGTTTCAGTAGACGGCAGTGTCTTGACAGATTTGCAGTTGTGCCATACGACTTCCATTTTTGGATGTTAGAAAGAACACTGCTCCATGAGATTGAGCTATATTTTTTTTTTATAAACTAACCCTAATTTACTGTCCTCTACACCTTTATCCCCAACATGTCTGGTGAGTTCCTTGGTTTTCATGATGCTGTTTGATCCCTGATGTTTTCAACCCTCCGAGGTCTGCCCAGAACAGCTGTAGTTATACTGAGAATAAATTACACACAGGTGGATGCAATGTCCTAATTATGTGACTTCAGGAGGCAATTGTTCACTCAGGATTTTATTTAGGGGTATCAGGAGACGGAATACAAATGCACATCACAATTTTCACATTTATATTTTTAAAATATTGAATAAAAAGTGTCATCTCCTTTACACGTCTCAATTACTTGCTATTTAGTGTTGTTATAGCACAAAAAATCCCAATAAAATACACAAGTTTGTGGGTGAAATATGGAAAAAATGGGGAAACGTTCTTGGAGCATAAATACGTTTTTAAGGCACTGTTCATGCGGCATGAATGCAAATTTCTGGTGCAATTTGAGACAGAATTCTGCAGAATTTTGCTTTATAAATCTTTCATCAACTGTTTTTATCATGATTAATATTATTAATAATAATAACTAGGTTTAAAATTGTAGTAAATCTTTCCAATCCTCAACTGCTGCTGTGCTCTCACTTCCTGGGTATCTGTTATTCTGAAAACTGTCCTCCTGGGCTTAGAAAACCTTTTTAAGTATTTAGTGAGCTCCCCCTAGTGGTGGCAGTGAGCCGATAGTAATTTTATCAATAAGGGGGTTGTCCACCTTTAGGGGACAATTTTTTTTCTTAAATGCATATATATATTTAGCTAACCATAATTTTAGCACTTTGGTTTTGTTAGACATTTTGCTCAGTTCGTCTTCTATACCTTCTGTGTTGCAATTTGTATTACTCACTTCAGAATGACTGAGAATCCGTTAGTGAGCTCATTCTGACGTTCCAATGGCAATCTCTCATATTCCAAGCTCCTTTACGCTGATTGATGACCACAGACCACATCAACGTTTAACGTGTAGGGAAACAAAGTGCATTTAAAAGCAAAATCATACAAAAAAATTTAACAAAAACATACTGCAAAAATGATTTCAAGCGTCATATATCTGTGATCAGGTTTTTCTCCTATAAACTTAGAATTCATATTTTAGCAATAAGATCGAGCTTTTCTGAGCCATTTAAGTTGCGCTGCTGCATCCTGCAATCCTGTACCCACTACCTTCATATATTA